>NC_142707.1:48800918-49123696 GCF_055471065.1 Atractosteus spatula | reverse complement strand
GCTGGAGAGCATTTAGAGAGAAAGAGCGGCTGTGTCTCTGCCCACACTCTCAAAGTCGTGCTTTTATGTTCTGACAAGCCAAGATTAGGAGTGAAGATTACAACTGCAGTTTCAGTTTAGGGACTCTGAGCAAACACCGAGCCCGTGCGCGCCGACTCTCCAGCAAACGCCTCGCTGCCATCGCGAAGGAAGCCGGGAGGCTGCGGTGTGGCTCCACGGCGCCCCCGCTGGAAGGGAGGAGATCAGCAGGCAAGCGATCCCGCACTCGGGGCCCAGACGGAATCGTTCACGACTTGAGCAGAGCACCAGTCATTGTCAGCAGAAGAGACAGCTTCACTTTCTGGAGGCAGTCTTCTCTCTCAAATGAGCAGCGCTGTCACTTTCACTTGCCTGAGTTTCTTAACATAAAGGCAAGTCCTCCCTCCCCCCCCCAAAAAAAAGACTGTACTGTATTTGCTTACTATAAACCAGGAGCTGATTCTGTGGAGGTGTCTCTGTCACCTCGAGCAGCCTCAGGAACGCTGTGCAAGCGCGCTGCCTCTGGCGCTCCTACAGAAGAAACTGGCCTCTGTGTGCCGGAGCATGCAGCATGCTGGAGCCCCGGCACACAGCTGGCAATCGCGCTCGGGGCGGGCAATGAGCCCACTCCCGCCAGCGCCCCGCCAGCGCCAAGGAGAGCCGGGCTCCGCTGCCAATCAGAGCTCGCTCGCGGGACAGCTCGCCCCGCCTGCTTCAGCCCCATTTAATAATAAGAATCATTTCTTACACTTATATAGCGCTTTTCTGGACACTCCACTCAAAGCGCTCTACAGGTAATGGGGATCCCCTCCACCACCACCAGTGTGCAGCCCCACCTGGATGATGCGACAGCAGCCATAGTGTGCCAGTACACTCACCACACACCAGCTCTCAGTGGGGAGGAGATCAGAGGGATGAAGCCAGTTCAGAGATGGGGATTATTAGGAGGTCATGATTGGTAAGGGTCAATGGGAAATTTTGACCAGGACGCTGGGGTTTTTTTGACCACAGAGAGTCAGGACCTTGGTTTTACGTCTCCTCCGAAGGACAGAGCCTTTTTACAGTATAGTCACTATACTAGGGCATTAGGATCCACACAGACAGCAGAGTGAGCGCCCCCTACTGGCCCCTCTTAACACCTCTTCCAGGAGCAGCCTGGAGTGGAGTCTCCCATCCAGGTAGTGGCCAGGCTCACGCCTGCTGAGCTTCAGTGGGCTGCCAGCTGTGAGCTGTGAGCTGCAGGGTGATGTAGCTGCTGGCTTTACAGCCCAGACACAAACATGGCTGGATCCAGGGGAGCTTCCTGCTGTGCGAGACGGACGCAGCGCCGAGGAGATGCAGGTGCGGGCTGGAAAGCCGAGCTCGGAAACAGCAGCACAAACTCAGACCGGGAGAAGCGGTTGACAGCCCGGAGCTCCGCTCGCCCTCGAGTGTTATGACGAAGCCGATTAATTTTGAATGAGTTTTCCTAATCAGTGTTGGTGTGTGTGTCAGTGTTTCGGAGCGTGAGCTCTGTGTAGTGCTCTCTCCTCCCAGGTGGGACACTGCTGTACCCTCGAGGTGGTACGTCACTCTGATTGCTCCAGCACAGCTCCGCCGTACGAACGGGTAAACACGCAAATCACCGTGTATCAGAGTGTTCTTCTCATGCAGGTCTGGAGAGTCTGGAGAGCACAGTAATCAGGACAGACGGCGGCTTGAGACAAAATAATATTCAAATTGTGGGCTTGCTGAACTGTGATGAGCAGAGCAATCCTTAATGGTTTCCAAATCTGGCCAAGAGGACGTTATTTACTGAGGGGGTGCAAGGATCCGGAAGGGGGTTCTCTGAAGGACACTGGTGTCCAGTCCAGCAGTGAGATCTCTGAAGGACACTGGTGTCCAGTCCAGCAGTGAGATCTCTGAAGGACATTGGAGTCCAGTCTGGCAGTGAGAGCTCTGAAGGACACTGGTGTCCAGTCCAGCAGTGACCAGTCTGTACAGGGGAGAGGAGATCTCTGAAGGACACTGGGACCAGTCCAGCAGTGAGAGCTCTGAAGGACACTGGAGTCCAGTCCAGCAGTGACCAGTCTGTTCAGGAGAGAGGGGATCTCTGAAGGACACTGGGACAAGTCCAGCAGTGAGAGCTCTGAAGGACACTGGAGTCCAGTCAAGCAGTGACCAGTCTGTGCAGGAGAGAGGAGATCTCTGAAGGACACTGGTGTCCAGTCAAGCAGTGAGATCTTTGAAGGACACTGGAGTCCAGTCCAGCAGTGACCAGTCTGTATAGGGGAGAGGAGATCTCTGAAGGACACTGGTGTCCAGTCCAGCAGTGAGAGCTTTGAAGGACACTGGAGTCCAGTCCAGCAGTGAGATTTTTGAAGGACACTGGTGTCCTGTCCAGCAGTGACCAGTCTGTACAGGAGAGAGGAGATCTCTGCAGGACACTGGTGTCCAGTCCAGCAGTGAGAGCTCTGAAGGACACTGGAGTCCAGTCCAGCAGTGACCAGTCTGTACAGGAGAGAGGAGATCTCTGAAGGACACTGGGGTCCAGTCCTGCAGTGACCAGTCTGTACAGGGGAGAGGAGATCTCTGAAGGACACTGGGACCAGTCCAGCAGTGAGAGCTCTGAAGGACACTGGAGTCCAGTCCAGCAGTGACCAGTCTGTTCAGGAGAGAGGGGATCTCTGAAGGACACTGGGACAAGTCCAGCAGTGAGAGCTCTGAAGGACACTGGAGTCCAGTCAAGCAGTGACCAGTCTGTGCAGGAGAGAGGAGATCTCTGAAGGACACTGGTGTCCAGTCAAGCAGTGAGATCTTTGAAGGACACTGGAGTCCAGTCCAGCAGTGACCAGTCTGTATAGGGGAGAGGAGATCTCTGAAGGACACTGGTGTCCAGTCCAGCAGTGAGAGCTCTGAAGGACACTGGAGTCCAGTCCAGCAGTGAGATTTCTGAAGGACACTGGTGTCCTGTCCAGCAGTGACCAGTCTGTACAGGAGAGAGGAGATCTCTGAAGGACACTGGAGTCCAGTCTGGCAGTGAGATCTCTGAAGGACACTGGTGTCCAGTCCAGCAGTGAGATCTCTGAAGGACACTGGAGTCCAGTCTGGCAGTGAGATCTCTGAAGGACACTGGTGTCCAGTCCAGCAGTGAGATCTCTGAAGGACACTGGAGTCCAGTCTGGCAGTGAGATCTCTGAAGGACACTGGTGTCCAGTCCAGCAGTGAGATCTCTGAAGGACGCTGGGGTCCAGTCCTGCAGTGACCAGTCTGTACAGGAGAGAGGAGATCTCTGAAGGACACTGGTGTCCAGTCCAGCAGTGAGCAGTCTGTACAGGAGAGAGGAGATCTCTGCAGGACACTGGAGTCCAGTCCGGCAGTGAGATCTCTGAAGGACGTTGGGGCCCAGTCCAGCAGTTGGGTTCTAGTCCTTCTTGCTGTACCCTGTATTGCATAAGGTCCTAATTGCTGTCTCACAGCATACTGTAGAGTCTTGTTTTGATGGATGCGGAAAGCTGGGTGTGTGTTTTTTTTTAATTGTTCCTCAAACAGTGGAGACGTGTAACCTTGTTGTTTGGCAGAATTGTTTTGTGGGGAATTAAGGAGAGAGAGCTACCCCTTTGGTGTGTTCCGTCTGTGTTAGGAGGTCTTTGTGCCTGTTGATGTTTGGGATGAAAAAACGGGATTAACCTCCCCAGTTTCATTTATCACATACTAGGTACTCTTTTAATGAATCAAGTCTTTAAATCCTTCTTGACATTGCTTTGTGGTCTGTATGACTAATATTTCTCTGTTGTCCTGGATCAGATTCACTGATCAAATGCGCAGGCTGGCTGTTCAGATTTCCTGGAGGAGCGATGCAGATGTTGCCATGACACGGCTGTCTCATCTAAAGCAACGGGATGTTTGTAGGTTTGCTAATAAGCCTTCTGGTCTGGCAGCAGCCTCCTCGTCTGCAGAAACACAAACACACCGGGCTTTTCCAGTCCTGCACGGAGGAACGGGAGTGATAAACCAGGGAGACTGGGATATGTGGAAATTCCTAAGTTGTGCAAAAAAATGCTTTCGCTTTGGTTTAGGATCCTGCGATGCCAAGTTCAGATCCTAACCTCCAGTCCGTATTCCTGCTGGAACGTGATGAGCGATGTTATGTTGGGCACACACCTGAGTGCTATAATCAGTCATGCACACTCCTCTGAGAAAGAGTGTCTGCTCTGACTGCGGTAGATATATGGGGAGAGTTCAAGCTTTCAGACAGACAGACAGCTGAAGAAGCATTAACATTGCACGTAGTGTTTCACAGTGTAAAACTAGTTTTTCTCCGTCTATAAGCTGTGATTTTCCGCCGTCTTAGTTAAACTAACAGATCTCTTGTGAAGCTGCTGACAAGCGGGTTCTGCAAGAGAAACTTATCTAATCGCGACCGCCTCGAGGCTGCAGTGAACAAACCGTGCTGCTACAATTCTGTACAAATCCCGTCCTTTATTGTCGAAGGCAGAACTTACAGCTTAACCTTGTCATGAAATCTATAAAGTCTCTGCGCATTCCGCGTTTCTTTGAGACTGTGGAACTTTCCAAAGTCACTCTTCCCTGAATACTTGAATACAGAAACCATTTTCCTGAAACTTGCCTTGTCCCCTCATAGAAGACAGCTATATTTTTGCCACTTCAAATATTTTTTTTTGCCTGTATCAAGAAAGAAAAACTGAACACTGACCAGGTACAGATGATTTAAATCTTCTGTTGTGGCAGCAAGCTTGGAAGGAAAAGAGAAAAGGCTTGTAAACAGGGTGGCTTTGTTTGGCATATTGAAGCTACAGCAATCTGACATCCACCTACACTATAGGCCAAAGCCACACTCAAGGCCAGACCACATATAATGCCCAAGAGACAGTAACTAGACAGTGCTTCCACAGTGCCCTCTATTGGGCAGGAAGGGAATTGATCTAACCGTCCATTTAAAAACACCATTGTCTACTCATTTTCCCATAAATTAGAGTCTTTGTGTAAATATTATATAGAATACTCTAAAAATATCTATGAGGGCACTAATGAGAGGAAAAAGCCTTTCCCTTGCAGGTTGATAATGACTTTGTTAAGATGTCTGTAATGGGGAAGTGTGCCTTTAAGAGATGTGAGGGTGGTAACAAGGGGAGGAGCTTGCAGAATAAAAGGCAGACGCCCAGCCCAGCCAGTTTGTTCACTTCCAGAGCTCTGGGCAGGTGGGTAATTTATTACTGCTGCACTGGGCCAGAACCCAGAACCCAGATCCCAGATCCCAGATCCCAGAACCGGTTGGACCTCATTGTTCCTGCAGTTATTGTTCTAAAACTCCTTTCTAAGAGGAGTTCAGATTGGCATCGGGTTCACAATAAAGCTTTTCTTGGTTCCCAATTCAAAGGATTTTGGAAGGGGTTCAGTCACTACCCTTACATTCGTGTTTATAAAACAGAAATTTAGGAATAAGGTCAGATCCTAATCTCTCACGTCTTCTCTCACCTGGGACGTCCCGTCACTCATATCTCTCGCACCCCATCTACACCTCTGGATCAATCCTCACAATATAGAGGGGGATCTGGCCTTTCCCTCAGCAGGGCGTGCTTCACCAAACACATCTAGTCTGTCTCTTGCATTTACCCGGATCTAACTGGAATGCTGAAATGGGAACCTGTAAGAGACTTCATGAATTCTTCTGCATTTGTCTTGTATTTTAGGAGGAAAAACTGAATCCGGAACAGAGCCGAACAAACTCTGTGACTCGCCCTTTCTGAGGCCACTGCATTAGTGATCTAACCTGTTAGAACATGTTACATTTGCTGCTTAGACATTCAGCTGAATTTCTGCTACATAGATTTCTGCAGAATGGTTATTTTAACGGCAATCGACCCAGCCACTCAAAAGCTCAGAGACTCTGCAGAAATGTATGCTTTGCAGATATTCCAGCAGGCAGGTCAGCACAGGTGTCATTGCTGGCAGATGCAGTGCACAAAAACCCTCTACATTACACAGAGTCTCAATCTGATGCAAGGTAAAGAATGTGATTTCCCACCAGGTGTCTGAATCTCAAGAGGTGGTTCAGGGCAGGACCGAGGGTGATCCTCCTGACGCAGATGGTAAAGAACCTTTCCAAGGGGTGGGTATCATTAACATATTCCTATTATTAATAAAGATAAAGATCTCACATTTTGTGAGAGCAGTCATCCAATCTCACTAATTTGCATGGATGCCGAAGTGCTAAGGTGTGTCTCCAGCAGGAGGCCTATATGAGTGCCATCAGATGTGTTTTATTAAAAGGTACAAGAGCTCTGAGAATGGTCATTGTCTTCACCACATTATATATGTGCCATACACAAAGTCACATTACTCCCTGTGGTACCCCATTCCTCCTCTACCTAAGTGGAGCTTCCATGCAACTGTCTGTCACCGATTTTAAAGATAAAAGAACATAAGAACAGTGTAAATGAAAGGGGTTACTGGACCTGTCTGACTCATTTGATTCAGGTGAATGATAGCTGTATTTTGTGGAACTCACTCTCCTGGACAAACACAAAGTTATCATTTTAGACACGATACAAAAGATGCCAGTGCTCTTTTCACTGAGAGCAGATTTAGTCATTTTGAGTGAAGTAAAGTTTTAAAGAAGCTACAGCTCACTGCAGCTGTGCAAGTAATCAAGACATTTTGATGTGTAATAGATTTTAATTATGTCACAGGAGCACTGCTGCTCTGGACGTTAGCTGAAACAGGGACTCTGTTAAATTAGACTCCACTCTATATAATCACATGCTGGTAGGCTTTTACTGTTCTTGCTGATATTAGCTTTACGAAACTTTCGAAACTTTACAGACACACTGAATGGCTGAAATGATTCAATTTTATTACTGTGACTAACTTGTGAAGAACACTATTGTTTAAGAAGGACTTCTGGTGACTCATTTACTGAAAATGTTTCAATAGAACACCTGATGATCCACCCTGAGGATGCTTTAGCAGTGATGATCTTTCGAAAGAATGACAGGTGAGTCACTCTGTCCATGATTTGGTTGTGATGATGTGTCACTTGGACACCTGGTGACCTATTGAGGATTTGGCAGTGATGATATTTTAGTTGGACGCCTGGTGACTCACCCTATTGAGGATTTGGCAGTGATGATATTTTAGTTGGACGCCTGGTGACTCACCCTATTGAGGATTTGGCAGTGATGATATTTTAGTTGGACGCCTGGTGACTCACCCTATTGAGGATTTAGCAGTGATGATATTTTAGTTGGACTCCCGGTGACTCACCCTATTGAGGATTTGGCAGTGATGACATTTTAGTTGGACGCCAGGTGACTCACCCTATTGAGGATTTGGCAGTGATGATATTTTAGTTGGACGCCTGGTGACTCACCCTACTGAGGATTTGGCAGTGATGATATCTACAGTATGTTGGATGCGTTGCGACTCACCCTGTTGACAATGTGGCAGTGATGTGTCAGTGGGGCGCCTGGTGACTCACCTGTCAATAATTTGGCAGTGATAATGTCTCAGTAGGATGCCTGGTGACTAACCCTGCCAATGATATGGCAGTGATGTTTCAGTAGGACACCTGGTGACTCACCTGTCGATGATTTGGCAGTGATGAAGTTTCAATACTCCCTCTCTGTTGACTCATCGACTCATTTCCTCTTCCTGTAATGAGCAAGATCATAAGCAAACAGAAAAAATGAATTCACTGGTTGCCTTGCTTTGACTCTCATCCCTGCATGTCTCAGCTGTTCATACTGTTATGACTGGAAGGGATATGGTAAAAGCTAAAGTTTGTATTAAATTCAATTCAATTTTATATAGTGCCTTTCACAACACGGTTGCCCCAAGGCACTTAACAAAGCTGTGTGACAATACACATTGTCATTGACATTGCAATACAAGGTCCCTCAGTTCTCAAGCTCTAAAAAAATATGGTTAGCTTACCCAGCTGCAGGACTGGTAAACACAGAGGGTCAAAGGGTATCTTTTGGTTTAGTCTACTGAATTAATTCTTTGGTGAATCATTAGAGTCGTCATCAGTCCAGAAACACAAGATACAAGCCAGATAAAGCGAGAGTAGCAAGGAGGGAGGACAGAAGAGAGACAGAACAGAGAGAAGAAATTCGTCAGGTGAGAGGACCTAATTCTGATCAAATTTGGAGACCAGATTCTAGCTAAGTAATTTGAACCTTGTTAAGCAGAGCTTGCCATCCTATTATGGTAAGAAATTCCAACTTGTTTTCATGTATCTTCATTCTTATTTATGGAATACATAGGCTAAAGAAACGATCTCCTAGTTGTTGATGTGGTTTTAAAATAGGGACATTCCATTCATTTTAGAGCCTCCAGGTTTATAGGACGAGAGATTTAGCCCCGAGTCCTTTTCTGGTGGTTCAGGGCACAGGCTATTTCTCTCGTTGGCCTGTTTAGGTATGGCATAGGAGTTCACATTACAGAGTTAGCAGTCTAGGTTTTGGTCTGATGGTAGAATGTAGGCCTCTGGGATGCTTGTTCTGTAAATCAGTACTATGTTTTATGTTGCATGTGTGTAACATTGTGAGTTGATTAATCTTCTGTCATTGTTCTGTGAATACATGTTTTTTTGTCCTAGTTTGCCTCTCATTTATTACTCTTTTGCTATAACAGTGCCAGAGTCTAAAAGACTCAGGTGCCTCAAAATTACACCAGCTGCTTGGGTATATCTTTGACATATCTGTGAGATTTGGAGGCTTTTAATTATTTACATTTTTGTCTATCCGGCTCTCTTTTCTATTTTCCTCACCCTATTTATAACAATATTATAGGCAGTTCTGAGCCCGGGGTGCAAGTTTCTCCAAAATGTCAAGGTACCGTTCAATTAGCAGCTGATTAAGACCTGGAAGACACAGCTGGTTTGCATTCCTTCCCACTTAATTTGTACAATTCGGTGATTCAGATCTGGGAGGAAATGGAAACCAGAAGGAGTCTGCAGTCCTGCTGGAAACCCGTGCGGCTCTCTCACGGTCAGGGGTCACAAGGCTGCACGGTCCAAGGGGCACTGGCCCAGCCTGTGCCCTGGTCTCGGCCCTCCAGCCTGGGACTCTGCACTGGCGCCGCCCGAGCCTCTTGAGGCCACAGCTCTGGAAATTCGGCATGGCACGTTGGCTCTGTTTGTCTGTCTGTTTCCAAGGGACCTTTCCGCCAGATTCCCCTGGAGCATGTCTCAAGGGCGCCGTGCCTCCTCCTTCAGACTCTTCCTCGCGAACAGCAGCCTTGGCGACAAGAGCAGAGGGGCGTGGTCCAGGCGCGCACAGAGAGAGAGACGCCGGATTCCCGGGAATGATCTGACAAGAGGAACAATGCACAATGAATGAAGTGTAGCCTGAGTGGGGTTGGAATTCCCGTCTCCTGCACATTGTTTCAGAAGGATCGTGGAGAAGATGGCAGCAGCTGGCTCAAGTGATCCTGCGGGTGTGAATGTGGCTGATAGGTTTGCTCGAAGCATCTTCCTTTCCCCCATCCATAGAGCAGGGCATGTTTTCCGCAGCAGCCTGAGGGAAGAGCCTTTCTGGGCAGCACAGCAGCAGAGCCCAGCTCATTATTTAAACCCACAACATCCCAGGTCTGAGTCCAGAGCCCTGACCTCGGCGCTGAGGCCGGACGCAGGCTGAGGCGGCTCTCAGGAGGAGGCTCGGATCAAGCTGCTCTCTCACCTGTGATCCCCAGCCTGCCTTCCTGGGAGACGCAGGGAACGGAATGAAATTGCATTGAAAGTGTCTTCTCTAAAACAATAACATCTCTGGAAACAGAAAACTGATTGTTTTTATCCTCATTCATTATTGATGATGTGAAATAAAATCAAACTAAGAAAAAAAAAAAGTTTTTGTATTCATTCTATTAAGTGGGTTTATTTCTTTGGCTTTTTTTTTTTCCCAAACAATAAAACATGTCCCAGGAGATGCATGAGAGCAGGGTAGATGTATTTTTTTTTAATATGAAAAAGCAAACAAACAAAATTCGCATTCCAGAAAAGACCTGTGTACAGATGGCATGAGGAGCCCTCTCAGCGGGGTGAACCCCAGGCTCTGCAGGCTGTGAGAGAGAGCAGTGGGGGTGTCAGACGCCCCGTTATCTCAGCGGGGTGAACCCCAGGCTCTGCAGGCCGTGAGAGAGAGCAGTGGGGGTGTCAGACGCCCCGTCCTCTCAGCAGGGTGAACCCCAGGCTCTGCAGGCTGTGAGAGAGAGCAGTGGGGGTGTCAGACGCCCCGTCCTCTCAGCGGGGTGAACCCCAGGCTCTGCAGGCCGTGCGTGAGAGCAGTGGGGGTGTCAGACGCCCCGTTATCTCAGCGTGGTGAACCCCAGGCTCTGCAGGCTGTGAGAGAGAGCAGTGGGGGTGTCAGACGCGCCGTCCTCTCAGCGGGATGAACCCCAGGCTCTGCAGGCCGTGCGTGAGAGCAGTGGGGGTGTCAGACGCCCCGTTATCTCAGCGTGGTGAACCCCAGGCTCTGCAGGCTGTGAGAGAGAGCAGTGGGGGTGTCAGACGCCCCGTCCTCTCAGCGGGGTGAACCCCAGGCTCTGCAGGCTGTGAGAGAGAGCAGTGGGGGTGTCAGACGCCCCGTCCTCTCAGCGGGGTGAACCCCAGGCTCTGCAGGCTGTGAGAGAGAGCAGTGGGGGTGTCAGACGCCCCGTCCTCTCAGCGGGGTGAACCCCAGGCTCTGCAGGCTGTGAGAGAGAGCAGTGGGGGTGTCAGACGCCCCGTCCTCTCAGCGGGGTGAACCCCAGGCTCTGCAGGCCGTGAGAGAGAGCAGTGGGGGTGTCAGACGCCCCGTCCTCTCAGCGGGGTGAACCCCAGGCTCTGCAGGCTGTGAGAGAGAGCAGTGGGGGTGTCAGACGCCCCGTCCTCTCAGCGGGGTGAACCCCAGGCTCTGCAGGCCGTGCGTGAGAGCAGTGGGGGTGTCAGACGCCCCGTTATCTCAGCGTGGTGAACCCCAGGCTCTGCAGGCTGTGAGAGAGAGCAGTGGGGGTGTCAGACGCCCCGTCCTCTCAGCGGGGTGAACCCCAGGCTCTGCAGGCTGTGAGAGAGAGCAGTGGGGGTGTCAGACACCCCGTCCTCTCAGCGGGGTGAACCCCAGGCTCTGCAGGCTGTGAGAGAGAGCAGTGGGGGTGTCAGACGCCCCATCCTCTCAGCGGGGTGAACCCCAGGCTCTGCAGGCTGTGAGAGAGAGCAGTGGGGGTGTCAGACGCCCCGTCCTCTCAGCGGGGTGAACCCCAGGCTCTGCAGGCCGTGAGAGAGAGCAGTGGGGGTGTCAGACGCCCCGTCCTCTCAGCGGGGTGAACCCCAGGCTCTGCAGGCTGTGAGAGAGAGCAGTAGGGGTGTCAGACGCCCCGTTATCTCAGCGGGGTGAACCCCAGGCTCTGCAGGCTGTGAGAGAGAGCAGTGGGGGTGTCAGACGCCCCAGTCCAGCTGACACTGCTTTGAAACAGGACTCTTTTTCTGAGGGACAGAGGCCTGCTGAGCCACACTTCAATCCATTTTGGGTTTTGACTCTTTTCCAGTCTGCAGGGGAGAAAGAGAACATTTTCAATCTTCAAACAGGGAACCCGGAAATGTCCTCCAGCGAAAAAAAGTGCCAAATCCCAGTTCCTTCATTTGGAAACATCTTTGGAAATTTGATCCTTCATCACAGCACTAGACAGCAGTTCCCTTTCAGGCATTCCAGCACAAATTGCACTGCAAATAGAAATAACAGATGATTAACTTTACGTCTCTTTCTTTCCATACTGACTCACGGCGAGAAGCAAGAAGCCTAAATTCTCCAGCAAAATATCCCGGCTTGTGTGAAGCTCTGTAGCTGGGGAAACCTGAGACGGATCAAAGTGCTTTACCACCGGAGTCTGATCTGGGATTCCCGTTAAACTCCAGTAGTCTCTGCAGGTGTTCACGCCTGTGATGCTCTGCTTCTGATCTCTCCCCTGCGCCTTCACCCCCGCTCCCCATCCACCAGCTCACTCCTCCTGCACACAGACCAACAGATACTTACCTATTACAGCAGACGTCGACAACACACGTTTTTCACGATTCACTGTGGGGAGGCTGAGTCTCCACCTTCAGAGCACTTAACAGCTCATCACCACTCGGGCTCACTGCTGCGGAGGGGGGGCACAGCTCATGCACCGAGATCACATGGCAACATGAAAGGGACGCAGATTAAAATAACCAGCTACTGTACCACGCACAGCTCGCTGCTATGAATCTGGAATTCACGCACTGCGAATTTTTACACCTCGAGCTCCAACTCCTAGTAACAGCTTCAGAAACGACAAGTATGCAAACGTCGTTTTTCGGGAACGTTCCTTGCATAAACTTCTGAATTAAATGAAAAGAATCACATCTAATTGCGATCTCCCAGCAGCATTGCACAAGCCAGGGGGAACGTACCGTACACACACGCTAACAATCCGAGCGCAGAAAACCACACGGGCAGGAGAAATAGCTGCTTTCCCTCTCACTGGCAAACACCTACCGGCATCGTTTCTGTTTGACACAGGAAAAGAACTCCTCTAATTAGTTAACTGTGCCAAGCTGTAAAACAGGTAAGCAACAGGGCCCAGCACGCCTCAGCTGCTCAGTCCTCGGCATCTAGAGAAGATCTGTTGGCTGATTAAAACATACTGTGTTTCCGCGCCAGAAACATAATGTCTCAGGTCATTTCTAATTGCAAAATAAAATACTTAAAAAAACCCAAGATGCAGGCTGGGTATGTTTCCTGGGACTGCATTAGGTTAGGAGTGTCTGGGAGGCTGGATTGTTGGTTAATACCAGCAGCAGTGATGACAGGGTAATGAACGGTTATGAAATCATTAGTAGCTGCCCTCCTCAATATCTGTGTTAGTTTGTCACAGTCCTTGACTGTACGCTGGGCTCTGAGAGGGAACAGTCTGGGGCAGCTGGGAGACATGAAACACAGCCCCTTCAACAGCTGTAACGAACAGTTCTTTCCGGACCCTACGAGGACGACACAATCCACACGTGTCCAAAGTGCGCTGGTGCCCGGGGGAGGTGTGGCCGAGGCGAACAATCCAAAGGGAATCAGTCCATAGGCGAATTCCAAAAACACAAGCAAAAGTCCATGGCCGGGTGATCCATCCAAAACTGAAGATTAAAACCAGGAACCGGGTCGGAACCGGCAGGGGGAACAGGAACAGAGACTTAAAAAACATGACGGAGCCAGACGCATCAGGACCCGGGCTCGCACGATATGGGAATCAGATGCAGAGCCCGGAACTGACTGAGCGTCTGGCTTTTAAGGGGGACGGGAAGGAGGCTGGAACAAGGGGCAGGTGCACAGAATAAGTCCAAAGTGAAAAGAGCCGGAGCGCCCTTAAGGAGGAGGGACTACAGTCGTGACAACAGCAGCACCTGCCCCTGCCAGGGGTGGCAGTGTAGTAAGCACAGGAGGGAGAGGGCCGTGCTGGAAACCTCGCTCACCTGCAGCTGGGCAGCGGAGACAGGATACAGCTCCCCACCCCACAGTGTGAACCCCCGTCGATTCACTAAGTGATGTGATTCCAAGATAAGCCGTTTTTATCACACAGTTTGCATTTCAGAAATTAGGTTTTTATCATTCCAGTTCATCGGAGTAACTGAACCGGATAAAAACTTGTAATTACTACTTAAGAGGAATCCACCCTAATCTCCTTCAGCAGCAGGGGAGGGAGAGGCTGCTTGTGCGAGTTAATTAGCATGCCGGTGTGCTAATGTAGGTGAGGCAGGGGAAAAGATTAATTGAGAGAATTAATTGTCAGTCTCTCCTGTCCTCACAGGAGTTAAACAGGGATGCAGCTGCAGCAGCTGAATCTGAGATAAGAGCAGAGACATGGTGATCAGTGCAGTACGAGGCTGAGCAATCACTTCACACACAGAACGAGCACCAGTCTGACACCAGAACACAGGCAGCACCATGGACAGCAGCCTCTGCTTACTGGAAACACCACGAGCAGCCCGGTGCCTCTCCCAGCCCCGAGCCTGGAGCCCTGGAGGAGACTGCTTGTCCAGTCTGACACCAGAACACAGGCAGCACCCTGGACAGCAGCCTCTGCTCACTGGAAACACCACGAGCAGCCCGGTGCCTCTCCCAGCCCCGAGCCTGGAGCCCTGGAGGAGACTGCTTGTCCAGTCTGACACCAGAACACAGGCAGCACCCTGGACAGCAGCCTCTGCTCACTGGAAACACCACGAGCAGCCCGGTGCCTCTCCCAGCCCCGAGCCTGGAGCCCTGGAGGAGACTGCTTGTCCAGTCTGACACCAGAACACAGGCAGCACCCTGGACAGCAGCCTCTGCTCACTGGAAACACCACGAGCAGCCCGGTGCCTCTCCCAGCCCTGAGCCTGGAGCCCTGGAGAAAATTGTCTCTTTGCAGTGTGATGTTAGTGTTTCACAAAGACAGGCTGTAGCTCTGCAGCAATATTTGGTTTTGGAAAAAGAAACATGTTTTTTTTACTCAACAAAAGGTTTTGGAGTTTAGCTGGATGTTGTTTCCCATTAGGCAGTGACTGAAGACCGGCGGGAAGCTGCTGGAGCCGTCGTCTCTGGGTGGAGCTCTGACAGCCCACACACTCCAGCACCCCCTCCCGCGCGGCACTGAAGCCTGATAAAGACATCTCTGACTGATTGAGCAGAAGCCAGGCTGTACATGGCATGATTCATCTGCTGTACCTGGTTAATGAGCTAAGAAATAAGATCTGTCGTCTTTATCTGTCATTTGTGTATGATGATCCCTCGCAAAATGTAAAATGCACCCCCCTCCCAAAACATCTCTCTCTCTGCTACAGCTCGCAGTCCTGACACCCTACCCAGAATGCCGTGCGGAATCGGCAGGGGGTGCAGTGCAGGCACTGAGAGAACGACAGCGAGCAGCTCTGTATGTCCCTGTATGTCCCGAGCGGTCCACAGGCCCTCCAGTTGCACTACAGAGCAAGACCTCGGCCGCTGGGCTCGTTTAACCTTGACTCCACTGCCAGTATCCTCTACCGGCATTTCTAATCTACATCACTCCTTTCATGTCTGGCTGGGCTACAAAAGAAATGTCATTGCAATTCCACTCCTCTCTTGGCACAGGAGTGCGGTGGTTCTGAAGATTAATCCGATTTGCTGACTGCACTAAAGATACAGATCAGGGACTTCAGCTCCTATCGTTTGATATCAAACACCTTTGCCTCATTGTCAAGGATCCCTGAAGACCTTGGCACAGCAGTCCATTCAGTGGGAAGAGACCCGGGAGGCTCTTTGTCGCAGCCCGTCCAGTCGTGTCAGTCGGACTGTCTGCCTCTGAGCTGGGGGTCACAGGGTCACGGGAATTTGCACCCTGAACGGCCCTGCTTCCTTTCAGAGCTCCTTTGAATGTGCCCTTCCGGATTGCACCTTTTTGGGAAAAAAAACCATCGGAATTTTTTTCAATCATTTACCAGGTGAGGAAAGGTGTGTGATGTCCTATAAGACCCTGCTATGTCTTCTCACGTCCACTGGGGGCACTGTGCCGCTCCCCCCCCACCCCCGCGGTGTGTATGTTTGCAGATCAGTGCACAATCCTGTGCCTCTGAGCAGCGAGAGCATTCCCTTTGGAAGTCCACCACTTTGCAGACGGCTTTCGCAGGTTGTCAAGGGTCTCCAGGTGTAAAGAATGCAGTGTGCTCTGCTTAGCTGACCTGCCTTGGCATTGCTAGAGTTTACCATGCTTCACTATGGTACAGCGCAGCCACCCAGCTGCAGACTGTGTGATTTCCCAAGGCTCAGGGCAGAACCACGCCTCAATTAAGAGCCGTTGACAGGGGTGACGGCACTTTGCAGCTTATTAGCTCAAGAGACAATCCAGACACTGTAGGAGCTTCATTCCTTTCAAACGCTCACCAGCATGTATTTATGTGCTGACAAAGGGATCTAGTTAAAGACCATTAAAGCTGTTTAAATGTGATTGTTTGCTTGCTAAGAGCCCTGAATATGAGCGTCTAAGTCCGACGCTCTGCCAGGGCGGCTGCGGCAACATCTGAGAGAGCGTTTAATTGAGATTACGGCGATCGGGCCCTTCAGTAAACCTGCCTCTCGTGCTGCTCTCTGTGCTCGCGGCCCTTTGACAATTCTCCCCGCGTCAGAACAGAAGAAGAGCTAATGAGGAGAAAAGCCCATCAGCGCTCAACGTGTTCCTGTGAGCTTCAGCCCCACCCTGCCTCAGGTTCTCTGCCTCTGCTTCAGCTTTCCAACGAAAGTCCCGGTTCTCTTGAATATTTTGAAGAGACGCAGTCAATCCAGTCTCCTCTCATCCTGAGAAAATAAAAAGAATTTTAAAGAAAAGTTGAGCTAAGTGGATAAAGACAGGCACGGCATTAAATTACACATTTCCTGAAGAGGCCATTCTGTAAGCACGTTTAGAAAGTGTCCACAGACGTGCTGCCACTTGTGTCTCCCTCTGTGTGGAGGCTTCTCTTCTGTAGAGAGAGAGAGAAGGCAGGGACAAGGCACCCAGGACGTTCTACGCAATAAGAAGGAGGCTCTTCAACATCAAATATTTCAAAGTGTAATTCAACCCATTGCCCTATGTGGTAGTGAAGTGTGGGGTCCCCTCACAGATCAGGAGTACACTCAATGGGACAAACACCCCACAGAAACTCTGCACATGGAGATCTGTAGAAACATCCTCCGTGTGCAGAGAATAACACCTAACAATTGAATTGAATTGAGAGAGAGCTCTGTCTCCCTCTGTGTGGAGTCTGGTCTTCTGTAGAGAGAGAGAGCTCTGGCTCCCTCTGTGTGGAGTCTGGTCTTCTGTAGAGAGAGAGAGCTCTGGCTCCCTCTGTGTGGAGTCTGGTCTTCTGTAGAGAGAGAGAGCTCTGGCTCCCTCTGTGTGGAGTCTGGTCTTCTGCAGAGAGAGAGAGAGAGAGCTCTGTCTCATTTTGAGTGGAGGCTGGTCTTCTGATGAGCGAAAGAGAGAGCTCTGAGATATGAGATCTTGTCCTCATATTGAGTACTGGCAAGAGTCTTGTCACACTGCCCTGCTCTGTTTCCAGAGATTCTTGCTGAGTCTTGCAAAGTGGCAACCAGACCTATGAGCAGGACTCCAGAAAGTCGGCTCTCTGCTGCCTTGATGACTGTGTGTGCTTTCTAATTCTGTGCCTCCTAAACTAGTCAAGTCCCACATCCTCTCAACCTTATACATGGCTTTACATGTATTTTATTTAGTCTCACATTCCATGTGTCTCCTGAGTCCTCATGTACTGATCTCGATCCATTGCTGCAAGGGATGGCTGGAGCTCATTGCCCCAAGCTTAGTGCCTTTAGAAACTAATTTTCCACTTATTCCTTGATCTATATGATTTGAATTACTTAGTGTATTTATATTTCTCATGCGTACGGAACACTTTTATGCTTTTAAAAGACACCAAAACCCTGAGGCTAGTTGATATATAGCTAAAGATATCTACCCACACACTGTTACAATATATAAATATATGAGGAAGAGTGCGAGGTATATATCATGTGTTTCAGGTTCAGTTTTAATCCATGCCATTCTTCCCCTACTCAAATATGATTTGCAGCATAGATCAGGTCTGTGACGCCATCAGTGGTAAATGAAGCCCTGTGGGTGAGTTTATTGCTCTGCTTGCAGAGCTGGAGTCAGACTGCCCTGCACGCTCTGGGGATGGGGATTACTGGGAATGAAGCATCGACTGTCCTCTCAGCGCCGGTGTCTGCTGCAGTCCCTGGAACAACAGCAGCCCCACTTGACTCAGACAGGGACACTGCCCGTGCTCTCCTAGTGCCTCAGCAGCTGGAACAAGAGACGTGTGCAGAGATTACTTCTGTTTAACACAACGCTGGGCACACTGGAGAAGATCAATTACCTATCAACCACCAACCAGACTAGATGGGCTACTGGAGAGGATCAATTGCCTATCAACCACCAACCAGACTAGATGGGCTACTGGAGAGGATCAATTACCTATCAACCACCAACAAGACTAGATGGGCTACTGGAGAAGATCAATTACCTATCAACCCCCAACGAGACTATATGGGCTATTGGAGAGGATCAATTACCCATCAACCATTAACCAGACTAGATGGACCACTGGAGAGGATCAATAACATATCAACCACCAACTAGATGAGATGGACCACTGGAGAGGATCAATTACCTATCAACCACCAACTAGATTAGATGAACCACTGGAGAGGATCAATTACCTATCAACCATCAACCAGACTAGATGGGCCACTGGAGAAGATCAATTACCTATCAACCATCAACCAGACTAGATGGGCCACTGGAGAAGATCAATTACCTATCAACCACCAACCAGACTAGATGGGCCACTGGAGAAGATCAATTACCTATCAACCACCACCCAGACTAGCTGGGTCACTGGCCTCCTCTTTCTTGTCACTGCTCTTTCTATCTTCTGCGCTCTGGAGTGGAGTTAAGCAGCTTGGCCTTGCTCTCCACATGGGGCCTGACACAGACGCACATGCCGAAGGTTACGATTTATAGCCCCTGTTGCTGGTGCTGCGTGGGGGTGCTCTCTTTTCCAGAGCTGGGCTGCAGACGTGTGGGCAGGTCCTCACTCTCTGGGAGCTGAACATGAATGCCTGGACTGTCTGGTCTGTACTTTCACCACCACGCAGCCTGTTCTTCCTGTTTACAAGGAAGCTCTAAATAGAAGGGCTGAGTTAATACCCATCCAGAATGTAACCCAAATGCTTCATTGCGTTTATCAGCTAATAACAGTAATTAGCTGTTTTCTCTGTGATTTGCTGATTGGAGATGTGCTGTATTGCTGTCGTCTCTCTGCTCCTGTCTGCTGAGGAAATCAGTACTCATGCTGCCAGCGGGAGCCCTCTCGCTGTCAGCTGGGCACAGGATGCTGGAGTGTAAGTAATAACCACCAGCCACTCGCTCACTCTACAGGCCCGCCAGCCTGCTTCTGCAACGCCTTCCCCAGCCTACAGGGGGCGCTCTGTCAGACAGGTTAAACTGTCCCATTAACTGGAGAGGAGGAGTGGGTCTACCTCAGTCTACAGGGGAAGATCGAATTCACCTTTAACAAGAAAACCAATTGGATCCCTTGCTTAACAACATGCATCCACTCGCTAGACTACATTAGCCTAGTTCACAGCTCATACCTCGCTCAGTATTGGATCTTACCTGGTGAGCTCAACATCCTTCTTCTCCAACTTGTGTCTTCCCTGTGTGACTTTCCTGATTTATCGACAAAGGTTTAGCTTCATGACTTCTGACGCCTGGATCTCATCTCTGGTACTTCACTGGACTTCTTGGTAAACCGCTTTCTCTGGTTTTTGGACACCACCCTCAGCTGTGGATGTGTCTCACCTGCTGTCTGTATCTGTGCAAGTCTGGTGCAAAGTGGACTGGATCCACCCTCAGCTGTGGATGTGTCTCACCTGCTGTCTGTATCTGTGCAAGTCTGGTGCAAAGTGGACTGGATCCACCCTCAGCTGTGGATGTGTCTCACCTGCTGTCTGTATCTGTGTGAGTCTGGTGCAGAGTGGACTGGATCCACCCTCAGCTGTGGATGTGTCTCACTTGCTGTCTTTGTCTGTTTAAGTCTGGTGCAGAGTGGACTGGATCCACCCTCTGCTGTGGATGTGTCTCACCTGCTGTCTGTGTTTGTGTGAGTCTGGTTCAGAGTGGACTAGATCCACCCTCAGCTGTGGATGTGTCTGTAGTATTTGTGTGTTTCTTTGCACATGAAAACAGAGTCACATGTAGATGAAGGTGAGCAGAGTTCCCACACCTGAAAGCTTCTTTTTTTTAGCAGAGCTCTTCAGGGAACAATACGTTTTCTGAAGATTTTTCACAGATTGATGTGATATTTCTTACATAAAACATTAATCATTGTGTTGCGTATTCAGTACTTTTGAGTCTTTAAACAGTCTCTTTGATACTTAACTATGAGGCAGACCTGGTGGTAATGGACAGATGTAATTGTGTTATACAGTAAAGGCTATTGATCAATGGTTTCTTTTTGTTCTTATTTCTTTAACCTTTTCAACAAAGGGGTATCTCTTCAGCTCCACTGTATAATCAGGTTGGACCACAACAAGAGTTGCGGTTGTAGAGAACAAACTGTGATAATCCATCTGTCACCATCGCCCCGAAAGAGTGGGGAAACTAATCAGTTGTAATGAGCACATGCACAGGCACGAACTCACTTTATCTTAATTAAAATATAGTCTAATATACTCTGCTGCAGCAGAGCTGAGTCTATTTAGCCAAGATGTTGAAAAATGGTGTACAAAATACAAAACCACTCCAAAGCAAATGCGTATTTGTAAAAGTAGTAAACACACAACAAACCCACAAACACATGGAGGTTTACCTGCTGAGCATTGGGTCTGGATTCTGCCTATTGCCCAGCTAGAGATATGGATAGGCTGGAGCATCGGTCCAAGTCAGGGCAAGGCACTTGAGTGACCAAGAGATACAGTATACTGCAGCTATCTGGCTTTTTAGAAGGAGAGAAGTCAGACCTAAAAATCACACAGCAATGACTCAGAGTGCCACAGCTGCCATGAGTCAGTGTGTCAGAGCAGTGATGGGTCAGTGTGTCAGAGCAGTGATGAGTCAGTGTGTCAGAGCTGCCATGAGTCAGTGTGTCAGAGCAGTGATGGGTCAGTCTGTCAGAGCAGTGATGAGTCAGTGTGTCAGAGCAGTGATGAGTCAGTCTGTCAGAGCAGTGATGGGTCAGTGTGTCAGAGCAGTGATGGGTCAGTGTGTCAGAGCTGCCATGAGTCAGTGTGTCAGAGCAGGGATGGGTCAGTGTGTCAGAGCAGTGATGAGTCAGTGTGTCAGAGCAGTGATGGGTCAGTGTGTCAGAGCTGCCATGAGTCAGTGTGTCAGAGCAGTGATGAGTCAGTGTGTCAGAGCAGTGATGGGTCAGTGTGTCAGAGCAGTGATGAGTCAGTGTGTCAGAGCAGTGATGGGTCAGTGTGTCAGAGCTGCCATGAGTCAGTGTGTCAGAGCAGTGATGAGTCAGTGTGCCAGAGCAGTGATGGGTCAGTGTGTCAGAGCAGTGATGAGTCAGTATGTCAGAGCAGTGATGAGTCAGTGTGTCAGAGCTGCCATGAGTCAGTGTGTCAGAGCAGTGATGGGTCAGTGTGTCAGGGCTGCCATGAGTCAGTGTGTCAGAGCAGTGATGGGTCAGTGTGTCAGAGCTGCCATGAGTCAGTGTGTCAGAGCAGTGATGGGTCAGTGTGTCAGAGCAGTGATGAGTCAGTGTGCCAGAGCAGTGATGAGTCAGTGTGCCAGAGCTGCCATGAGTCAGTGTGTCAGAGCAGTGATGGGTCAGTGTGTCAGAGCAGTGATGGGTCAGTGTGTCAGAGCAGTGATGAGTCAGTGTGTCAGAGCTGCCATGAGTCAGTGTGTCAGAGCAGTGATGGGTCAGTCTGTCAGAGCAGTGATGAGTCAGTGTGTCAGAGCAGTGATGAGTCAGTCTGTCAGAGCAGTGATGGGTCAGTGTGTCAGAGCAGTGATGGGTCAGTGTGTCAGAGCTGCCATGAGTCAGTGTGTCAGAGCAGGGATGGGTCAGTGTGTCAGAGCAGTGATGAGTCAGTGTGTCAGAGCAGTGATGGGTCAGTGTGTCAGAGCTGCCATGAGTCAGTGTGTCAGAGCAGTGATGAGTCAGTGTGTCAGAGCAGTGATGGGTCAGTGTGTCAGAGCAGTGATGAGTCAGTGTGTCAGAGCAGTGATGGGTCAGTGTGTCAGAGCTGCCATGAGTCAGTGTGTCAGAGCAGTGATGAGTCAGTGTGCCAGAGCAGTGATGGGTCAGTGTGTCAGAGCAGTGATGAGTCAGTATGTCAGAGCAGTGATGAGTCAGTGTGTCAGAGCTGCCATGAGTCAGTGTGTCAGAGCAGTGATGGGTCAGTGTGTCAGGGCTGCCATGAGTCAGTGTGTCAGAGCAGTGATGGGTCAGTGTGTCAGAGCTGCCATGAGTCAGTGTGTCAGAGCAGTGATGGGTCAGTGTGTCAGAGCAGTGATGAGTCAGTGTGCCAGAGCAGTGATGAGTCAGTGTGCCAGAGCTGCCATGAGTCAGTGTGTCAGAGCAGTGATGGGTCAGTGTGTCAGGGCTGCCATGAGTCAGTGTGTCAGAGCAGTGATGAGTCAGTGTGTCAGAGCTGCCATGAGTCAGTGTGTCAGAGCAGTGATGGGTCAGTCTGTCAGAGCAGTGATGAGTCAGTGTGTCAGAGCAGTGATGGGTCAGTGTGTCAGAGCAGTGATGAGTCAGTGTGTCAGAGCAGTGATGGGTCAGTCTGTCAGAGCAGTGATGAGTCAGTGTGTCAGAGCAGTGATGGGTCAGTGTGTCATAGCAGTGATGGGTCAGTGTGTCAGGGCTGCCATGAGTCAGTGTGTCAGAGCAGTGATGATTCAGTGTGTCAGAGCAGTGATGGGTCAGTGTGTCAGAGCAGTGATGGGTCAGTCTGTCAGAGCAGTGATGGGTCAGTCTGTCAGAGCAGTGATGAGTCAGTGTGTCAGAGCAGTGATGGGTCAGTCTGTCAGAGCAGTGATGAGTCAGTGTGTCAGAGCAGTGATGGGTCAGTGTGTCAGGGCTGCCATGAGTCAGTGTGTCAGAGCAGTGATGAGTCAGTGTGTCAGAGCAGTGATGAGTCAGTGTGTCAGAGCAGTGATGGGTCAGTGTGTCAGAGCTGCCATGAGTCAGTGTGTCAGAGCAGTGATGGGTCAGTCTGTCAGAGCAGTGATGAGTCAGTGTGTCAGAGCAGAGATGGGTCAGTGTGTCAGAGCTGCCATGAGTCAGTGTGTCAGAGCTGCCATGAGTCAGTGTGTCAGAGCAGTGATGAGTCAGTGTGTCAGAGCAGTGATGGGTCAGTCTGTCAGAGCAGTGATGAGTCAGTGTGTCAGAGCAGTGATGAGTCAGTGTGTCAGAGCAGTGATGGGTCAGTGTGTCAGAGCAGTGATGGGTCAGTCTGTCAGAGCAGTGATGAGTCAGTGTGTCAGAGCAGTGATGAGTCAGTGTGTCAGAGCAGTGATGGGTCAGTCTGTCAGAGCAGTGATGGGTCAGTCTGTCAGAGCAGTGATGAGTCAGTGTGTCAGAGCAGTGATGAGTCAGTGTGTCAGAGCAGTGATGGGTCAGTGTGTCAGAGCAGTGATGGGTCAGTCTGTCAGAGCAGTGATGAGTCAGTGTGTCAGAGCAGTGATGAGTCAGTGTGTCAGAGCAGTGATGGGTCAGTGTGTCAGAGCAGTGATGGGTCAGTCTGTCAGAGCAGTGATGGGTCAGTGTGTCAGAGCAGTGATGGGTCAGTCTGTCAGAGCAGTGATGGGTCAGTGCATTAGAACAGCTAAGGGTCAGTGTGAACAGTGGTGAATTAGTGTCTGAACAGTGGTAATTCAGTGTGTCGTACAGTGACAAATCAGTGTGACAGAACAGTGATAAATCAATATGTCTAAACAGTGATAAATCAGTTTGTCTGAACAGTGATAAATCAGTATTTTTGAACAGTGGAACAGTGGTGAAGCAGTGTGTCAGAAAAGTGGTGAATCAGTGTGTATAAACAGCAGTAAATCAATGTCTCAGAACAGTGGTGAATTGAATTATTAAGTTGCATTAAATTAACCTTTACTGTCCCTAAGAGAACAAGTCAAAATGCTCATAAACATATAACATGTACAACAAAAACAGAATACATAAACATTACAATACCATAACACAAAACAACATTGCTCAATCAGAACTTTACCAGTAAACAAAAAGGTTAAATATTATTTAAAAAATATTGCTTTTAGGAATAAAGGAGATAAATGCTCTGTTGGTGTTCATATTGGGGATCTAGTACCTTCTCCCAGAAAATTGGAAAGTATACTGTAAAAAGAGTGGATAAGAGGGGTCATCTAAGATTTTATGTGCAAAATTAATAATATGTCACTCCATTAGACATGTTATTGAGTCCGAGGATGCACCGCTATTCTTGCCGCCAGTCCTGATCACTTTGTTCAATCTATTTTTGTTCTGCAAGGACGAGGCACCTCCCTGCTCTGATACAAAAGGTGAGAATGCTCTGAACGAAAACCCAAAATAAACTGTCAACATTGTGCTTTCTACATTAAAACTTCTTAACTTCCACAAAGAACACAATATTTGTCGCGCCTTCAAATACCTTGCCTCGGTATTGGCAGTGCAAGTGAATTTACAATCGAAAATAGTGCCATGGTATTTATATTCATTTACTGTTTCAATATTAGTTCCATTAACAGTTACAGGCATCACTGGAATGGAACATTTATTTCTAAAATCAATTATCATTTGCTTGGCTTTGTTTGTGTTTAAAAACAGTGAATTAGCCTGACACCAGTTCTACACCAGATTTCTCTCCTGAGTGGAATTGTTATAGTTATCGTTCAAAAGTACGATAACCGCCACATCATCTGCAAACTCGACAATTGAACAGCTGCTGTAGTGGCTTACACAATCATTAGTGTACGATGCGAAAAGCAAGGGGAATGGCACACAGCCTTGGGGTACCCCTGTGCTGGTGTTGACGGTGAGAGACTTCCCTGAGCTCACTCGCACATACTGTGGCCGATCAGTGAGAACATTGTATACCCACTGAGTACTGTAAGTGTATGATGTACTCACATATCCAAAAGCTTCCCTGCCAACCTGTGTGACAGAATAATATTAAATGCCCATGAAAAATCAACAGAAAGTATACACACACAGGATAGTGGATTTAACAAGGTCACGGTCACATCTTCAACTCCTCGCTGCACCCTGCGTGCAAACTGACAGGGATTCTTAAGTGCACTGGTTGCCAAATGAAGATGGAACAAAACAATTCATTCAAAACATTTTGCTGCAACTGAACTAGGTGCTACCAGATGAAAATCTCTTGATTCAACAGGTTTTGTTTTTTTAGAAGTACTGTATAGGTATAATTGTAGATGTTTTCCACAAACTCGGAGCTGTAAATGTGACTTCTGAAAAAGTGTACAAAATTACAGGACTAAGTTGTTTATGACAGTTCTACAAACTATTACTTTCCAGTTTGTCAGGACCCATTAGATCATTGAATTCCCATTGAATTCATCCAGTGAATCAGCTTGTCAGAACAGTGGTGAATCAGTGTGTCAGAACAGTGGTGAATCAATGTGTCAGAACAGCGATGAATCAGTGTGTCAGAACAGCGGTGAATCACTGTGACAGAACAGTTGTGAATCAGTGTGTCAGAACAGTTGTGAATCAGTGTGTCAGAACAGCGATGAATCAGTGTGTCAGAACAGCGGTGAATCAGTGTGTCAAAACAGTGGTGAATCAGTGTGTCAGAACAGCGATGAATCAGTGTGTCAGAACAGCGGTGAATCACTGTGACAGAACAGTTGTGAATCAGTGTGTCAGAACAGCGATGAATCAGTGTGTCAGAACAGTGGCGAATCAGTGTGTCAGAACAGTAGTGAATCAGTGTGTCAGAATAGTGGGCGAATCAGTATGTAAGAATAGTGGTGAATCAGTGTGTCAGAACCTAGGTAAATCGGTGTGTCAGAACAGAGGTGAATCAGTGTGTCAGAACAGTTTTGAATCAGTGTGTTACCTGTCAATAGCAGTGTGAACTAATACATCAGACTCAGTGCACTCTGCAGTCTGCTGGTGACCCTCCTAATACTCCCACGCCTGAGAAGCTCCTGTTTGTCCATTTGCATTCGCCTCTCCCTGTGCTGTGAAGAGGCTGGCTAATGAGAGAGTAGGAAGCTGCAATTAAAGCTGAGACTGAAGGAGAGAATTAGGTGTCCCAGAAGGAATGAGCTTCACGATGAGCCAGTGGAAGTAAGCACATGTGCACTAAGGCACTTGTCACTGCATTCAGATCAGAAGACTTAAACTGTCTGAGTATTCCAAACAAGGCTGAAACAGTCACTATGGAGAGTTAAAACCCAGTAAAACTTGTGGGAAATCATATCAACACCTGGTTTCATTTAATTATACTAACTGGAAAGCTGCCTTCCTCCTGTCTGCACTGCTGTGAAGTGGGTGTAAGTGAAGAGAGGGGTAGGGAGATGTGTGTAGCTCTTGTTCCTGGGGTGTCACTGGTTAAGGGGGCAGGGAGAGGTGGTGTAGCTCATGTTCCTGAGGTGTAACTGGTTAAGGGGGCTGGGAGATGTGTGTAGCTCTTGTTCCTGGGGTGTCACTGGTTAAGGGGGCAGGGAGAGGTGGTGTAGCTCATGTTCCTGAGGTGTAACTGGTTAAGGGGGCTGGGAGATGTGTGTAGCTCTTGTTCCTGGGGTGTCACTGGTTAAGGGGGCAGGGAGAGGTGGTGTAGCTCATGTTCCTGAGGTGTAACTGGTTAAGGGGGCTGGGAGAGGTCGTGTAGGTCTTGTTCCTGGGGTGTCACTGGTTAAGAGGGCAGGGAGAGGTGGTATAGCTCTTGTTCCTGGGGTGTCACTGGTTAAGGGGGCAGGGAGAGGCGGCGTCAAGCACTGAGCCTTTGATTACACTCAAACTGAGATGTAGGTGACAGGAGTCAGAGGGGCAGAGCTGGGGGCACAGATGAAACGCAAGAGGCGAGACATGACCACACCTCTCTCACCCCTGGGGTACCCTCGTGTCCAACAGTGCACCTCAAGGTGGTCCAAAGCAGGGGGTGGCAGGCCCAGGGAAATGGGACTCTCCGGGACCTGGGAGGTGAACACAGCTCCAGGCCCCTGATGGGTCTCTGCTCTCCTCTATCTCTGGAGTCTGTGGAGAGGAATCAGAAACAGGTACCCCTTACCTCCTGTTGTGTCCCATGAGGACAAACACTGGCCCCTTTGTAGAAGCTCTGCTGCCCCCTGCAGGCCGGCTCAGGGTGTTCTCTGTGCTCACACAGCAGGTCTGAGGTCTGCCTCTCTCTCGCGCCCTACAGGAGGAAGCTCCTTACCTGAAGTTCACAAGTAATTGATTAATTTCCCAATGCTTTTCCTACTTGTGCCAAGAATCATTCGTTTTGTTTCTCTTACTAATGACAGGAACATTAAGATGAATAAATACCACCCTGTCCTTCAAAGGGGTCTGAGCCTGCTGTGTTCCAGTGGAGGAAATCAGTGTCCTTTTTAATGAGGAAAATTCCTCCAGGAATCCTTGAATTATTATGGTCCCTATGCCATTTAAATACACTCATATGTTTGGTGCTCTGCATGCAGCTCGGTGCATTATTAACGCATCTGACAGGTGCTTTTAGCCAAGGCAAATTGGAGTTAAACATAACCACTGTGTGATAATGAGTGGATGAACTATAGCAGTTTGCCTGATTACAGTACAGCTCCTCGCAAATTGCAAGGCTAGACCTATAGGGTAACAACTCCGGAGTGCTGCTGTGTGGAGTACAGGGGCTCTAGGGCTGTGTGAACAGGGAGCTGAGCAGAGACTGGACTGCCCTTGGGCTGTGTGTGATGGGTGTCATGGCAGGGAGTGTTGGGAAAGAGCTGGAGTGACACAAGAAGACTGTACATCTCCACACCCATAGGTCTGGAATCAAGTTGCCTGAGCCACCACTCCAGCACACCCTCCTCTGCAGAACTGCCTTTCTAATGACCACCTCCCCCCAGTGCGCCCTCTGCTGACAGCGTAGTGGCTCAGCAGGGCACGGTGGAGAAGGGGACAAAAAGACAATTAAGTCAATGTACTCGGAGAACAAGTGCATGAAAACAAAAGGACAGAATTCTTCACTCAGGGTCATGTGTGGGCTGCAGACGGAGCCCAACACTGTTCAGTATCTCTATCAGTAAGAGAGCAGAGATATTGCAACAGTCTCACACTGTTCAGTATAAAGATAGCAGGAATGCTGGAACAGTCTGCAGGTCCTGGTCTCACACTACACGACACAGAAATCCAGTTCCTGCTCTACACTGATGACCTGGTCCTGCTGTCGAAGAAGAAGTTCATTCACTCACAGGACTGTAACCTGGAGGAGTCTCAGGTTTTCATAAGGGTGAAAGTTACAAAATCAAATGATTTCGTCTGCACAGAGGCAGTGATTTCACACAGCCAGGAGCGAGGAGGAACTGTGTTCCTGATATGGTGTGCTTGGCAGCAAGCTTTGAAACTCTGCAGGCTGAGCCCGAATCACATGTTTACAGTACTATTTCAGGACGGCAGCTTTCTTCAGGAATCAGAGTGAGCTTGAGAGCAGTAGAGTGGGACAAGATGGTAGAGAATGGACAGCAACAGGTGTTCAACAGATTCGGCTTGAGGCACAGAACCGATTTATCCCATGAGTGAATAAAGCAAAAGGTAAAAAAAAAATGGCCCAACGAATCGGTTCGGAAGGTTATGAGGGAATAGAAAGCGCTCTATACAATGATTAAAGAATGACAGGATCCAGATAAAGAAAAGGAGTGCAAGCACAGGTTGGAAAGGATATTGGAGAGGGAAAGAGAGAGATAGGAAGGAATGGAGGCTAAAACAAATAATACAAGCAAATAATTGCTGCACTCTTTCAGTACTACAACAGCAGAAGGATGCAGTAAAATCTATCTGAGTCAGTGATGGGAAACCTGCAGACAATAAGAGGGATGTACTTAACCAGTATTTCACTCAGATCCTCACTGAGGAAAAATCATCACCAGGCCTCAGGCAGCAGGGGGACACATCAGTACAGAATCAGTACAGAAGAGGGAGAAGAGTTTCAGGTACTGAAGGACTCAAGATTAATAAATCCCAGGGCTGGTGTCTTACCAGCTGTAGTCCAGGACATGAGAGATGTGATTTAGAACACAATGAGACAGCTCTTCCAGCTGTCCCTCAAGACAGGGCTCGTACCAGGGACTGGAATACTACTGGAAAATATACATGTAATCATAGACCAGTAACTCTGACTTCTGTTACAGTAGAGTCCCTCAAGACAGGGCTCGTACCAGGGACTGGAGAACTACTGGTCATTATAGACCAGTAACTCTGACTTCTGTTACAGTGCAGTCCCTCAAGACAGGGCTCGTACCAGGGACTGGAGAACTACTGGTCATTATAGACCAGTAACTCTGACTTCTGTTACAGTACAGTCCCTCAAGACAGGGCTCGTACCAGGGACTGGAGAACTACTGGTCATTATAGACCAGTAACTCTGACTTCTGTTACAGTACAGTCCCTCGAGACAGGGCTCGTACCAGGGACTGGAGAGCTGCTGGTCATTATAGACCAGTAACTCTGACTTCTGTTCCAGTACAGTCCCTCAAGACAGGGGTCGTACCAGGGACTGGAGAGCTGCTGATTTGGAGCCCATCCGCAAGAAGAGTGACAAAACTGAAACAAATAATTATAAACCAGACCTGACGTTTATGGACCTATATGGTAATCAGATCCTAGGAAACATGGATTTAGAAAATTCAGGTCTTGCCTGATCAACTTGTCAGAGTTCTTTGAAAAAGCAATAGCAGTAATGGCTACACATGGGAGGATTAAGAAACAACATAGACGTTGTAAATGAAATTCAAAATGAATTTTTATCTAAACAGTACCAAAAACACAAAGAAGAGGCTTTGATGTCTGTGTTGACACATTGTTAACATCCTCAAAAGAATGTTGGTAAGCAATGAAAAAGGACACAACTACTTTAAAATCAGTCTGTATAAACCAGATACATTCTGACACTGACAGGCTAAAAAAGCTGAGTATCTGAGTCTCTTTAGTCTTGAACAGAGAAGACTGTGAGGAGACTGATACAAGTAGTAAGGGACTGTCCTACACTGTCAGGCTGAAGGAACTGAGTCTCTTTAGTCTTGAACAGAGAAGACTGGGACGAGACTTACAAGAAGTATTAAGGGACTGTCCTACACTGATGGGCTGAAGGAACAGAGTCTCTTTAGAAACCCAAAGGATTTTTTCAGGATCAACAGTTTCAATGTGACCCAGCAGACACAATTGGAAACTGTGTGGAAGTGCATTGAAAACTGAGAACAGGAGGCACTTCTTTACACAAAGGGTGGTGGGAGTGCGAAACAAGCTTCCCAGTCATGTTGTTGAAGCCGATACCTTGGGTCTTTCAGGAAACAGCTGAAAGAGACCCTCAGATCAACTACTAACTGCCACACAGGGTGACTCGATGAATGGCTCCTCTTGTCTGTTACCGTCCTTATGTTCTTAAGGATGAACCAACATAGTGTTAGAAGCTGGTGTTAAAATGAGCTCAGCAGATCACTGTCACATCAAGAAAGGTTGCTGGAGCAATCTTACCAAGAAGCACATGAAAGCACATCGCAGGCACTGCCCTGGAGCGCTGTGGTCTCATCGGAAGCTGCGGAGAAGCAGGGCACTCCCAGATCTTCCCAAGAAGGAGCTCACTTGGACTTGTTTGCCCTGGGCACACCCCCCCGGACACCAGCGCACCTGTACTTCTTCCAGCCCCTAACCAAGTCTTTTCCCCGTGTTTTCTCACTCCTCTCCGGATTGTGCTGTCTGCATAGGGTCCTGAAAGACGCTTTGTGACATCCTCACAGGATCTGCGCCTTATTCTGCTCTGCTTCGGGAATCTCCTGGATCATACGGACACTGATCTGGACCGGCTCAGGAGCTGGGGAATGAATTGCTCAGGAGAGAGGCTCAACAGTCCACAGTCCTCCGTCCCATAGCAGTGACCCAGTATTGGCCTGCCGACAGGAAGCTTAGTGGCTTCAGCCGTCATCCCAACTCGCCAGTTTCCTGAACGGCACTGAGTTATTGCTGGCTCCTCCCATGGTGCTTTGAGCTGCCTGACATTTGTGCTGATAAAAACATCAGCCTTTCAGTCTCAGTTCATTTGTTTGTCGTCATCTGTTTACCTTTCCAGTACTTGTGCGCGCTTACCAGTGTAGATGTTTGAAAACTTCTTCACCTTTTAAATCTATCCTCACGGGCACAGTGAGCCACTAAGAAGTGTTAATTAAACATTTTCCAGAAAACATGAACATTCAATAACCATCCCTCTCCCTTTTTAAAGGCTAAGGAGACGCGTCTCCCCCACTGTAATTAAATTATCCAAGGCAGCTTTAATGTTATGATTAATCCCCACACATGCACAGATGCAAAATAAGCAGCACACTCGTCGGCAGCTACGTTATTAAATACAGACAGGTGTCCGAGGAGGCCTCTACAAGTCAGTTAACCTTCAAATTGAGAGTTTGGTTACGGTGCTTTGAGTACTTTGAGTACGGGGCTCTCTGTCAGGGTGTTGCTCTGCTCTGCCCGCTGGTGGTGTCAGGGACCCTGTGTGTGTGGTGTGTGCTGGAGTTGCCTGGGAGATTAGAAGAGGGGGGGGGTCGCTTGGACATCTCCGTTGATAGTGAGCAGACACTGTCTGCCATAATGCAGGACTTCTGAGCCCACAGGAGCACCTTGAAGCTACACAGGGGGGCACAGGCCAGAGGGAGTCTCATCTTCATTGCACCTGGGCCATTAGCGAACACATGAAACTCATTATGTGCGTAACTAGACCAGGCAGAGGCCCTCACTGTTCCTGTTCACTGTTCCTCAGGGAGTGGAGACTATGAACCCTGGTGAACTGGTGAACTGGGGCACTCCTGGTGTGCAGTGTGTCTTACAGTGTATATTCCCACACTGTATACCTGCAATATTAGGGAATTATCCAGCTGGATGATTCACTCTTGGGTTAGAATTTATTTTACAGATCAGTCTCACAGTGAATAAATCTGACTGATACATGAGGCTTCCCTGCACCACACAAACCCCCCCTATAACCCCAGAGGGTCTGACCCAGAGTGGTTCTTCAAGAAAATACACCCACTGAGGGACACCAGGCCATGAAGTGGGTGGGGGGATGCAACTCCAAATCAAGCTCCTTTCTGTTCTGTTCTGCAGCCCTGGCCAAATTTACACAAGCACTGTGACGTCACATCTAACATCCCAGAGACACAGGAGACATGGTCTCAGAGACACAGGAGACATCGCCCCAAAGACCCAGGAGACATCGTCTCAGAGACCCAGGAGACATCTTCCCAGAGACCCAGGAGACATTGTATCAGAGACACAAGAGACATCGTCCCAGAGACCCAGGAGACATGGTCTCAGAAACCCAGGAGACATCGTCCCAGAGACCCATTAGACATTGTCTCAGAGACACAGGAGACATCGCCCCAGAGACCCAGGAGACATCGTCCCAGAGACCCAGGAGACATTGTATCAGAGACACAGGAGACATTGTCCCAGAGACCCAGGAGACATGGTCTCAGAAACCCAGGAGACATCGTCCCAGAGACCCATTAGACATCGTCTCAGAGACACAGGAGACATCACCCCAGAGACTCAGGAGACATCGTCCCAGAGACCCATTAGACATTGTCTCAGAGACACAGGACACATCGTCCCAGAGACCCAGGAGACATTGTCCCAGAGACCCAGGAGACAGCTGTCCATCAGACAGAATCACAGACAGTGCCTCTTTGTCCTCTCACATGAGAAATGAACATTAAGCTGCCATTAGTGTTCTTTGTGACCTTGCTCCTGCAGTTTTCCCTGTCCGGATTCCCAGATTCCCGGATTCCCGGATTCCGGGTGAGGTGAGAAACAGCGAGCACGACAAGCATGTCAGGGGAGCCCTGATGGACCAGTGAGTGACCTATGGGTGACCACAGCGCCGCCCTGACCCGAGCCGTGGCTCTCACGGGGCCAGTACAGGACGCCATGCACAACACCATCTACTTGTTCATTATCAGCACTCATCCATATGTATTTCTTTCTTCTGTTTTTTTTAAACAAACCCACAATAGACAATTTTCCGGGCGGCTGCGCCGGCAGCGCGCCGTGCAGGCTGACAGATTGGAGATAGCAGGTCTCAGCCGGCTCGCAGCGAGCCTGCTCCCATTAGCATGGGCGGCCCGTCCACCAGGCCCGCGGCGCTAATACAGGCGCGCGCCTGTCCGGTTCGCTTAGCAGCTCTGTCAGCGTCGCGAGAGGCTCGCTCTGCCCTTGACTGCCCCACGGAGAGCAGCCGGACCTCAGCGGGCCACCGAGGGGGCGCTGTGAGGGGGCCGCGGCGTCGACAGCCCTTCAGGCAGAACCTGGTCGTTTTGTTTTTGTACCTTTTTTGAAACTCCCGAGCCCCACACACCTGGGGGAGCAGCCTTACGAGCCCTTCCAGTTCAAGGCTTTAACGTCCCTGGCTCTGAGAGCAGGAGAGCAGGTGTGAGTGACGAGGCACAGCAGAGTGTTCATTATGGGCCACTCCGCACCCCGCCAGCACACCTTTTTACCATCGTCTGTCGCTCCTGGCCAGCGGTGTGGTGGCTGGGGACACTGTGCTGTAGGAGGTGCTGTCCATCGAATGAGCCGAATGACATGTTCAACAATGCCAGAGCACTGTTCAGAAGAGCAGCCTCGTTAATCTAAACCTAAATCCCACTCTGGTCTGTACAGTCTTTTCTCCCTAAAGTCCCCCCTGAATCCACCTGGTGCAGCAGTTTCTCTTTCCTCCCTGTGCACAGTGGGGCTGCTGGTGCAGAATGGTGCTGTGTCTCCAGTGGGGCTGCTGGTGCAGAATGGTGCTGTGTGTCTCCAGGTGGGGCTGCTGGTACAGAATGGTGCTGTGTGTCTCCAGGTGGGGCTGCTGGTGCAGAATGGTGCTGTGTGTCTCCAGTGGGGCTGCTGCTGGTACAGAATGATGCTGTGTGTCTCCAGGTGGGGCTGCTGGTACAGAATGGTGCCGTGTGTCTCCAGGTGGGGCCGCTGGTGCAGAATGGTGCTGTGTGTCTCCAGGTGGGGCTGCTGGTACAGAATGGTGCTGTGTGTCTCCAGGTGGGGCTGCTGGTACAGAATGGTGCTGTGTGTCTCCAGTGGGGCTGCTGGTGCAGAATGGTGCTGTGTGTCTCCAGTGGGGCTTCTGGTGCAGAATGGTGCCGTGTGTCTCCAGGTGGGGCCGCTGGTGCAGAATGGTGCTGTGTGTCTCCAGGTGGGGCTGCTGCTGGTGCAGAATGGTGCTGTGTGTCTCCAGTGGGGCTGCTGGTGCAGAATGGTGCTGTGTGTCTACAGGTGGGGCTGCTGGTACAGAATGGTGCTGTGTGTCTCCAAGTGGGGCTGCTGGTACAGAATGGTGCTGTGCGTCTCCAGGTGGGGCTGCTGCTGGTACAGAATGGTGCTGTGTGTCTCCAGGTGGGGCTGCTGGTACAGAATGGTGCTGTGTGTCTCCAGGTGGGGCTGCTGGTGCAGAATGGTGCTGTGTGTCTCCAGGTGGGGCTGCTGGTACAGAATGGTGCTGTGCGTCTCCAGTGGGGCTGCTGGTACAGAATGGTGCTGTGTGTCTCCAGTGGGGCTGCTGGTGCAGAATGGTGCTGTGTGTCTCCAGGTGGGGCTGCTGGTACAGAATGGTGCTGTGTGTCTCCAGTGGGACTGCTGGTACAGAATGGTGCTGTGTGTCTCCAGTGGGGCTGCTGGTACAGAATGGTGCTGTGTGTCTCCAGGTGGGGCCGCTGGTACAGAATGGTGCTGTGTGTCTCCAGGTGGGGCCGCTGGTACAGAATGGTGCTGTGTGTCTCCAGTGGGGCTGCTGGTACAGAATGGTGCTGTGTGTCTCCAGGTGGGGCCGCTGGTGCAGAATGGTGCTGTGTGTCTCCAGGTGGGGCTGCTGCTGGTGCAGAATGGTGCTGTGTGTCTCCAGGTGGGGCTGCTGGTACAGAATGGTGCTGTGTGTCTCCAGGTGGGGCTGCTGGTGCAGAATGGTGCTGTGTGTCTCCAGGTGGGGCTGCTGGTGCAGAATGGTGCTGTGTGTCTCCAGTGGGGCTGCTGGTACAGAATGGTGCTGTGTGTCTCCAGTGGGGCTGCTGGTACAGAATGGTGCTGTGTGTCTCCAGGTGGGGCTGCTGGTGCAGAATGGTGCTGTGTGTCTCCAGGTGGGGCTGCTGGTACAGAATGGTGCTGTGTGTCTCCAGTGGGGCTGCTGGTACAGAATGGTGCTGTGTGTCTCCAGGTGGGGCTGCTGGTACAGAATGGTGCTGTGTGTCTCCAGTGGGGCTGCTGGTACAGAATGGTGCTGTGTGTCTCCAGGTGGGGCTGCTGGTACAGAATGGTGCTGTGTGTCTCCAGTGGGGCTGCTGGTACAGAATGGTGCTGTGTGTCTCCAGTGGGGCTGCTGGTACAGAATGGTGCTGTGTGTCTACAGGTGGGGCCGCTGGTACAGAATGGTGCTGTGTGTCTCCAGGTGGGGCCGCTGGTACAGAATGGTGCTGTGTGTCTCCAGGTGGGGCCGCTGGTGCAGAATGGTGCTGTGTGTCTCCAGGTGGGGCCGCTGGTGCAGAATGGTGCTGTGTGTCTCCAGGTGGGGCTGCTGGTGCAGAATGGTGCTGTGTGTCTCCAGGTGGGGTTGCTGGTACAGAATGGTGCTGTATGTCTACAGGTGGGGCTGCTGGTACAGAATGGTGCTGTGTGTCTCCAGGTGGGGCTGCTGGTACAGAATGGTGCTGTGCGTCTCCAGTGGGGCTGCTGGTACAGAATGGGGCTGTGCGTCTCCAGGTGGGGCTGCTGGTACAGAATGGTGCTGTGCGTCTCCAGTGGGGCTGCTGGTACAGAATGGTGCTGTGTGTCTCCAGGTGGGGCTGCTGGTACAGAATGGTGCTGTGTGTCTCCAGTGGGGCTGCTGGTACAGAATGGTGCTGTGTGTCTCCAGTGGGGCTGCTGGTACAGAATGGTGCTGTGTGTCTACAGGTGGGGCCGCTGGTACAGAATGGTGCTGTGTGTCTCCAGGTGGGGCCGCTGGTACAGAATGGTGCTGTGTGTCTCCAGGTGGGGCCGCTGGTGCAGAATGGTGCTGTGTGTCTCCAGGTGGGGCCGCTGGTGCAGAATGGTGCTGTGTGTCTCCAGGTGGGGCTGCTGGTGCAGAATGGTGCTGTGTGTCTCCAGGTGGGGCTGCTGGTGCAGAATGGTGCTGTGTGTCTCCAGGTGGGGCTGCTGGTGCAGAATGGTGCTGTGTGTCTCCAGGTGGGGCTGCTGGTGCAGAATGGTGCTGTGTGTCTCCAGGTGGGGCTGCTGCTGGTACAGAATGGTGCTGTGTGTCTCCAGTGGGGCTGCTGGTGCAGAATGGTGCTGTGTGTCTCCAGGTGGGGCCGCTGGTGCAGAATGGTGCTGTGTGTCTCCAGGTGGGGCTGCTGGTACAGAATGGTGCTGTGTGTCTCCAGGTGGGGCTGCTGGTGCAGAATGGCCTAATTTCCCACGGCGTTTAGTGCTGTCTGAGAACACAGTTCATCTCGACTAATTAGACCTGAAAGTGGCCAAGTCATTAAAACTCAGAGCCATGGGCTGTGCAGGACCAGGGCAGGGGTGAGTCTCCCTCTGTCTGTCCTTGCGGGGTTTCATAGGGCTGAAGCCATTCTGGGATTTAAGTCTGCAGGATCAGTGGCATAATTATTATGATTATTTTCTTTTTTATCCATCACCATCCTTCTGTTTTGTCATCAATTATGAATGACCCTCCTCTAATTACAAAGAATGCCCCAAAATGTAAAGTCCCAGATAAAAGCATGGAGCTGGAGGGTAGGGTTTTATAACAACTTTGTTATGAGCACACATTATAAAATATGTAGGAGATATACTCTTTGTAAGTCAAGATGACTGTGCCACTTTGCATAGATCCTTTTCAAAGGTTCCACATTTTGTTGTTTCATAAAAACACGATTGTTAATCATTAGGTTCAGTGTTGGCTTTCCGGAAACAACATACCAGCTACACAATGCTTGAAACTTCTAATCAAACAATCAATCAATTAGTCAAGGACAGAATTGCAGTAGATAGATGACTAACAGCTGTTTGAGATGACTGACTGACATGTGCTGGGAAATGGGCTCTGTCACTCAACAGAAGCTACTGTATAAATCAGGTGTAAATCAGGAGCTCATCCAGCCTCCAGGGCCAGAATCCTGCAGTGACTCAACACCAGCATCTCAACAACGGCTGAAGCAGGAACGTTGATAAACGATGGGGTGAAGATCAGGTGTGTGGGACACCAGGAAGACACTGTGGGCATGGATGACGCTGAACTGCCTATCCTACAATAGCAGGAGCACCTCAACACCTGTGAACACAGGAGAACCCGAACACTCAAACACCTGAACATTAAAACCCCCGAGCATGGGAGCATCGGAATGCCTGTCCATCTGATTATCTGAACCCCAGAGTATCTGGATACCTGAACACGTGAACAGTTGAACACCTGAGTGTCTGAACATGAGAGCACCCCTCCAGCTAAACGACTTAGTGCCTGAACAATAGAAGATCCGAGCACACACAATCAGAGGTCCTGAACATTTAAAACATCTGGGCACTCAAATACCCGAGGGTCCCTGTACATCTAAACTGGTGCCTGTCCAAACTCCCGAATGCCCGAACATCTGAACGTCTGGAGACCGAGGCAACTGAGCACCTTCGCACATGGACACTTGGGAATGCGTGACCCCTCAGTGCAGGAATGAAGAAGGACTGCCGCCAATGGAGTGCCCAACAAAGCCCATGAAGGGGCTGGCAGGCAAAGGGAAGCAGGAAATAGGACAGCAGGCAGCCCACAGCGAATACACTGCAGTTCAAAGGCTGAACGAGTCAGAGCCTGAAGCCCTGTGGGGAGTCAGAGCTCATTAGACCAGAGGGAGTGCCAATGAGCCACAGTGCCCTCTCTGGTCTGGGGCCGCTGCCCCTGGGCTACAGCAGGAGCTCACCCGGGGCTCTCGGAGGGGCTGCGAGCTGCCGAACTCGGGGGCCCATCTGCCTGTCTGCGCCTGCCAGCCCCCTCTCCCTGGTGACTCTGTAAACCTGATGGCTTTATAATGAAGGCTTTAAGATGCTTTACTTTTTCCCCACCACCTATTTAAGTAGAGTGGAAAAAAAAAAAACTGGTAGCTTCTGCTTCTTTTTTAATTACAGAGACGTCGGTGACTCATTAGATGGCCGGGGCCGTTAGCAGATGCGGAGTGCGGTTTCCATGGCAATCCAGAACAGCTCGGCGGAGACGACACAGCGCTGCTGTTTGAACTCCAGCGATCCGGAGTCGGAGCGTCTGTCGTGCTGGGAAGCGCCTTTGTAGCTGGGAGAATGAAGGCAGGAGCACGGGAACACGAGAAGGGCTCACTAACGAGAAGCGATCACTAACAAGAAGAGATCCAGGCGGCGCATCTGGCTGGGTCGGTTCGCCTGATACCGGTGAACGGAGCCGGGTGAGAAAGGGTGCTCGTCAGGCTGGGAGGCATCCCCTGATCTTGTCCAGCCCATTCCCGAGGTGTCCCACAGTCTCCACACCCTGCTGCTGGTTTGTGCCAGGGCCTGAAATCATCCCTCCCTCCCTCCCTCCCCGGCTCGGCCTCTGGCTCTCCCATTACTGGGGGGAGGACCTCAGTGCCCAGAGCCGACATTCTCAGCTCCTGGCCCCACTCTCTGTGAGCCTCTCAGAGCCCGGACTGGGCTGCCCTGCTTCCCCGTGCAGGACTGGCACTGTGGCGGGGCCCAGGACGAGAGGAGACACCCGCACGCCAAGATGTCTTCAGCAGAGTGCAGCTTCCCGCACTGAGCCACCCACCCGACTTCCTGCAACCTTAACAATATCAGAGGGTTCGTCAAATATCCTTCAGTAGCGGCAAATACCCTCTTTATGAAGTGCCAGGCAGGATGAAATAGCCTGGGTTCAGCGGATATGTAGCTACTGGGGAAGGCGCTCCTTTCCAGAGATCAGAGCAGATGTGTCGTACAGAGAAGCAGGCAGGCTCAGGAAGGCAGTGTGTTGAGTAAAAGAGTCTTCAGCAGCAGTGACAGGGAGCTCTGAGCCAATTAACACCACCTGCAGACAGCTCCCCCCAGACCCGTCCACGTCCTCCCGGAGAAACGCTAATTACAGGCAATCAAAGCACTGGAACAGCGCAGAAACAAGCAGAAAACAGGCGCGGAACCTCCTACTGCTGTTTAATCTCCGTCTGTCTTTCTGTTTCAGGGGGAGACAACAAGGAAGACCGTTGCGAGTTATTTTAAGATCACACTGCTGTGCTGGGCCTGAGTCAGTGCCTCTCGCTCCACGACAGCGTGGCTTGCACCTGCTGCTGAGCAGACAGAATGGGAGGGTCTGCGCAGGAGGAGGCTGGAGCGCGGCCAGCCGGGCGAGTCCCAGCTCCGTGACGACAGCCGAGCCGGTCTGCGGCCTCACCACGTCAGTGCCGGCAAACCCAAAGAGTCTCCACCTCACACTGGACAGGAGGCTGGGTCTGGCCTTGGCGGACAGTGCAGGAGCAGTTTCAGAGTGCAGGCTGGGCAGGACAGGTCTGCGGCTGAGCTGCCCTCTGGCACTGTGCAGGAGTGCCCCAGAGAGCACATTCTGGCTGCTGGTGCCAGTAAGACATGAGCCTTCTGCTTGCTGAGCACCAGTGTCTGGCTGGGCTCGGAGAGCTTGCAGGACTGATAGTGAGAGTAGCACCAGCTCCCCAGCTCACAGCTCACAGCTCTCAGCTGTTTTAGATCAGATGCTGTCTAGATGACTTAATCAGGGTGTTCCACAAGGCTCTGCACTGGGACCTGTAGCATTTAGCACTTACATGTTGCTTTTTCGTCATTATGAACAAAGCTGTCACTGCTGATTAGAAGATTAGAACACACACTGCCACTGCAGGTCCTTCACTTTACAGATATCGGTCTGCATTAAAACACTTTCCTCAGCTCAGCAATGTCAAGGCTGATGTCCGTATCAGCAAAGGAATTATTGTACACACCAGCTCTTAATGTGAATCTGCTGGCTCACCTCCACTCCACCAAAGATCAGGCTCCACACAAAGGGAGACAGAGCTATCTCTCTCTACAGGAGACCAGGAGCCACACAGGGGGAGACAGAGCTCTCAATTCAATTCAATTCAAGGTGGTTTATTAGCATGACCAATGGGTACAATCAGTATTGCTAAAGCAAATAAAAATAATAAAATTAACATGAAACAAAACAAAAAATAAAAGTAAAATAAAGTCTACAGACATTTACAACAAAGACATATCATAAAATATTTACATATACTGTAAACATATTGAGCATTACTGGGAGACAGACTCACTGTTCCTCAGGCTGTGACAGGAGATCACAAACTTGGCTGCCAGTTCAACTGAATTCCCTCCTCCCTCTCCCAGTAGGATTGGGACCCGTTGTGATTCTGGCAGGTGTGGGAACTCTGGGACTAGATTTCTGAATTTGGGGAAGAATGTTTCTCTAATCCCAGAGTATCTGTCACAGTGCAGTAGGAAGTGCACCTCTGTCTCTATTTCTCCCTGCTGGCAGTGGGAGCACAGCCTGTCCTCTCTGGGCAGCCAGGTCTGCCTGTGTCACCCAGTTTCTATGGCCAGGCTGTGGTCACTGAGCCTGTACTTGTCAGGGTCTATTTCTTTTTGCTTTCTTGGTTAAATATTTGGCTACTGTGTATTGTCTGTTTAGGGTTCTGTAGCATTCCAGTTTATGTTGTGTTTGTGTGTGTGTGTCCCAGTGTGTGAGATATTGCTGTTTGATCTGTGCTGTGATGTGGTTGAGTCTGGGTTGTGGTGCTCTAGCAGTGCTGTCCTGAGGCTGGTTAGTGTCGGTGTGGCTTGGGTCAGTGAGCCTCAGGACCAGCTGGCTCAGGGGACTCTGTTTTGGGCTCAGCTCTTGGCTCAGGTGGCAGAAATTTTGGTCGCTGGTTTTTAGGTGTAGCCAATACTTTAATACTCTTTTCTGTATGTTTATCAATAGTGGGTACTGGCCTAATTCGGCCCTGCACCCGTTGTTAGGTGTTTTTCTCTGTACACGGAGGACGTTCCTACAGATCTTCATGTGCAGAGTTTCTGTGGGGTGTTTGTCCCATTGAGTATACTCCTGGTCTGTGAGGGGACCCCACACTTAAATGCCATATAGGGCAATGGGTTGGATTACACTTTGGAATATTTTGAGCCAGATTCTTGTTAGTAGGTTGATGTTGAAGAGCTTCCTTCTTATTGCTTAGAAAGCCCCAAGTGCCTTCTCCCTCAGTGCCTTCACTGCCAGGTCAAAACCATAACTCTGGTCTTGTCCAGATTGACTGTCAGTGCCCAGGTCTGACAGTACTGCTCCAGCAGTGCCAGGTTCTGCTGCAGCCCCTGTTCTGTGGGCGACAGCAGGACCAGGTCATCTGCATAGAGCAGGAACTTGATTTCTGTTCGTGTAGTGTGAGACCAGGAGCTGCAGACTGTTTCAGTATTCTTGCTAATTCATTGATATAATTGAACAGGGTTGGGCTCAGGCTGCAGCCCTGTCTCACCCCATGGCCTTGAGTGAAGAATTTGGTCCTTTTGTTTCCAATTTTCACTGCACATTTGCTCTCTGAATACATTGATTTAATTATGTCGTACACTTTGCCCCCTGTGCCACTTTGGAGTAGTTTATAAAACAATCTTTCATGCCAAATCGAGTCAAATGCTTTTTTGAAATCAACAAAGCAGGCAAAAAATTTTCCTTTGTGTTTTTGGAGGACATGTTTGTCTATGATTGTGTGAAGGGTGTAAATGTGATCAGATGTTCAGTGATCTGGTAAGAAAATAATCTGACTCTTGCTCAGGACATTGTGTTTGTTAAGGAAGGCCAGTATTCGTATATTCAGGATACTGGAGAATACCTTCCCCAGGTTACTGTTCACACAGATGCCCCGGTAGTTGTTGGGATCGAGTCTGTCTTCACTCTTATAGATGGGCGTGATCAGTCCTTGGTTCCAGGCCTCAAGGAAACATCCAGCTGTCATGATGAGATTGAGGAGTTTGAGCAGGGCTTGTTGCAACTTTGGGCTGCTGTGTCTCAGCATCTCATTTATGACTCCATCATGGCCACAGGCTTTGCGTGGTCTGAGGGCCTGGAGTTTGTCCAGTAGCTCCTGCTCACTGATTGGGGAGTCTAAGGGGTTTTGGTTGTCTTTGATAGCCAATTCCAAAATTTAGAGTTTTTCATAAATGGTGTTTTGGTCTTATTGATTTGTAGTTAGGAGCTTTTGATAGAGATTTTCAAAGTATGTTTGCCAGATTGTTCCATTTTGGATGGCCAATTCTTCTGGTTTTGATTTGTTTAAGTTGTTCCACTTCTCCCAGAAACAGTTCTGATTTAGTGACTCCTCAATTTCTGAAAGTTGTTTGTTTATGTATGTGTTTCTTTTCTTTTTCAGCGTGTGCTTGTAAAGTTGTACCATGTCACAGTAGCTGAGGCGCTGATCTGTGTTGTGTGGTTGTCTGTGTTTTTGATTTGACAGTTTTTGTAGTGCATTTCTGATGTTTTTGCACTCCGTATCAAACCAGTTTTCTTTTGCTTTTGTTTTTTGGTAGTTTTTTTATTTAGTTGTTTTTAGCTTAGATTTTGATGCTAGTTTGTGAAATAGGTGATTTAATTTTTGTGTGGCCAAGTTTATGCCTAATTTGTTGGTTTGATACAGAGTGTTTAGGAATGTGTCCAACAGTGTCTGAATTTCTTCATCGCCCAGTGTGGTTTGGTATCTGTCTAAGCTGTCTAAGTGTCCCATCTGTACTCCTGGTTGAGGTTGTGGTGTGGTGTCATGGCTGCACCTGTGTGAGGTGACCGGTGTGTGGTACAGAGGGGATTGTCTGAATACGTGAGTGTTTCCCTGTGTGCTGGTGAAGTCTGCCAGTGTGCCTGTCCGTGTGTTGAGGTCACCACAGAGCAGCACGTTTCCCTGGCCCTGGAAGTGACCGATCTCTGTGTGGAGACTGGGGAGAATTCCCTCACTGTAGTAAGGGGATTCTGAGGGCGGGATGTACAGTAGACAGCACACAGGAAGACCTCATTTTCTGTACAGATGATATTTCTTTTGATTTTAAGCCAAACTCGTGACTCTTCTCTCTTTACTAATTGTATGGAGTGACTGAGCTCCGCTCTGTACCACACAATGATCCCCCCAGAGTCTCTGCCCCAGGTGATTTAGGTTTTTTTGACAGAGGGAACCATGATCGCCTGGGGGACAGGGGCTCTCACTCTCTACAGAAGACCAGGATCCACACAGAGGGAGACAGAGCTCTCTCTCTCTACAGAAGACCAGACTCCACACAGAGGGAGACAGACCTCTCAATTTCTCTACAGAAGACCAGACTCCTCACAGAGGGAGACAGAGCTCTCTCTCTCTCTACAGGAGACCAGGATCCAAACAGAGGGAGGCAGAGTGCTCTCTCTCTCTCTACAGAAGACCAGAGTCCTCACAGAGGGAGACAGAGTTCTCTCTCTACAGAAGACCAGGATCCACACAGAGGGAGACAGAGCTCTCTCTCTCTCTACAGAAGACCAGGATCCACACAGAGGGAGACAGAGCTCTCTCTCTCTACAGAAGACCAGGATCCACACAGAGGGAGACAGAGCTCTCTCTCTCTCTCTACAGAAGTCCAGACTCCACACAGAGGGAGACAGACCTCTCAATTTCTCTACAGAAGACCAGACTCCTCACAGAGGGAGACAGAGCTCTCTCTCTCTACAGGAGACCAGGATCCACACAGAGGGAGACAGAGCTCTCTCTCTACAGAAGACCAGGATCCACACAGAGGGAGACAGAGCTCTCTCTCTCTACAGAAGTCCAGACTCCACACAGAGGGAGACAGAGCTCTCTTTCTCTACAGAAGTCCAGACTCCTCACAGAGGGAGACAGAGTTCACACAGACAGAGACAAAAGTGGCAGCATGTCTATGGACACTTTCAAAACTTGCTTACAGAATTGTCTCTTCAATACAGGCTTTAATGTGTAATTTAGTGTTGCTCTTGGCTTTACCGATTCACTTTGCTCTGCTTTTCTTTTATTCTCTTTCTTCTTACTTCTGCTATGTGAAGTGCATGTGCTGTAGTTAGAGCTTTGAGATTCTTACAAAGCAAAGAAACATTATATGTCAAAGTGAGATTTTTATACCGATTTCTCTCAGACAAAGAAAAAGGTCATTTAAAATCTGCTGGGAATGTCACTGATCCTGTGGAGGAACATGTCTCTGTACCCCTGGCTGCGGCAGCTCTGCCTGTGCTTCTTCAGAGCAGCCAGCAGGAAGACCAGCACCTAGACTGCCACTTTCTCAGAGGACGCAGAGAATATGGTCCCTCTCGGCCCTGTGTCCTGCTTGTGCAGCAGAGGTTCAGTTAGACTGGGGACGCATTCCCAACTGCGGGCTCTGAAAACTGCAAGGCATCAAGGGAAAAACGGGCAAGGGACAAAGTGACGTCAGAAGAAAGTTAATTTGAGGAGCGCATTCCTGTGTCATTATTCATGGCTTGTCTGTGGCACGTCAGACACTGCTAATTAAAGCCGATGCTTTATGGCAGGTTTATCCGAATGCACCGTTTCACAGGCAGTGGGACTGTGTGAAAGTTACTTTTTTTAATTACATTTTGTATGCTAATTCCAAATATAAAATAAATATTTACCAGGAGGGATACTTCTTCATTTCACGCTGGGGCGCACACTGTTATTTATGGAAGTTTTCAGCAAGTGCTTTAAACACAGATGATGTGTGCCTATGAGCAGACGAGACCTTCTGCCTAATTATTTTCCAAAGCAGTGATGAAGATGGCACAAATCACCAACTAACAGGGAATATAGAAGAAAGGTGACTGAATGGCGGGCCCAGAGGGGCTTCAGAGACACAGGTGTACAGGTGTGATCAAGGACACACAGGGGCTGCTGTCCCAGAGACACATGTGTACAGGTGTGATCAAGGACACACAGGGGCTGCTGTCCCAGAGACACAGGTGTACAGGTGTGATCAAGGACACACAGGGGCTGCTGTCCCAGAGACACAGGTGTACAGGTGTGATCAAGGACACACAGGGGCTGCTGTCCCAGAGACACAGGTGTACAGGTGTGATCAAGGACACACAGGGGCTGCTATCCCAGAGACACAGGTGTACAGGTGTGATCAAGGACACACAGGGGCTGCAGTCCCAGAGTCACAGGTGTACAAGTGTGATCAAGGACACACAGGGGCTGCTATCCCAGAGACACAGGTGTACAGGTGTGATCAAGGACACACAGGGGCTGCAGTCCCAGAGTCACAGGTGTACAAGTGTGATCAAGGACACACAGGGGCTGCTGTCCCAGAGACACAGGAGTACAGGTGTGATCAAGGACACACAGGGGCTGCAGTCCCAGAGTCACAGGTGTACAGGTGTCTTCTTAACCTTCTTCCAGCTGCCCCTGACTGAGACAATGGCAAGCCCCCCCCCAGAGTGGGATTCACTGGCTGAAAACGACTTAAAAACACTGACCTGGCCAGATAAGGCGTTCTCTTCCTCCCATGAGCCCCACTCTGCAAAACGGCCGGAGCATGGGGAGCCGCTTCCTGTGAGACCATGGCTGGTCCAGGAACATCAGCCTGTACGCAGACGTTGGCGGTCGCTCAGAGGTACTGTGGTGGGACTGTTTTCCTGGGGACAAGGAAGAAAGAAACAGTCATGGAGAGCTGAGGCAACAGAGTGACCGCAGAGTGGGGCCTGCTGGAGGACTTCTAGTACAGAACAGCCATTGCAGAGTCTAGGGAGACTGGACTAGCTGGGATTCGTTTCTTTCTTGGTTGTTCTTCCGTATAATATAAATAAATATTCCTTACACTTACTGTGTATAGTGCTTTTCTGGACACTCCACTCAAAGCGCTTTACAGGTAATGGGGATCCCCTCCACCACCACCAGTGTGCAGCATCCACCTGGATGATGTGACGGCAGCCATAGTGCACCAGTACTCTCACCACACACCAGCTCTGCGGGGAGGAGAGCAGAGTGATGAAACCAGTTCAGAGATGGGGATTATTAGGAGGCCATGACTGGTAAAGGCCCTGGGGAAATTTGGCCAGGACGCCGGGGATACACCCCTACTCTTTTCGAGAAACATCCTGGGACCCACAGAGAGTCAGGACCTCAGTTTTCTGTCTCACACCCTTTTTTAACTCTCTTACAGTACTTAAATGAGCTGTTGAACCTCTGTGCCCCTTGGAGACTCTGTGTGTGTCACAAGCTCTGTGTTTCTGGGAAGCCAGCGATGAATGCTGTAATTACTAGAGAATAACAAGGCCGATTATGCAATCCTAGTGTCTGTGAGTGAGTCCCCTGTGGGTATTTTGTGTCATGAGTTGTGTGTGATGGATAGATAGCGTTGAATGTCGTACTTGCGAGAGCATAAAGGAGGCAGCTATGTAGGTAAAGTCTCTTGTCTGGTCTGGGGTTCTCTGGTGCTTTGAGGAGATGTAAAGAACCTGTCACGGGGTAAAGGAGTTGTCACGATCGTAATCCCTCCTCTTAAGGGTGCTCCGGCTCTTTCACTTTGTTGTTGATGTTGTGCACCTGCTTCCTATCCTGCCCCTCCTTATTTAAGCCAGACGCTCTCACTACTCTGGGCTCAGCAGTGGAAGATGGACGGCCAGAAGCCCACCTACCAGCGGGTCCAGGAGAGACCCGACGGCATCCTGACCATCTGAGTTTCCCTATTCCCCGTCCCTGCACTGGATCCCATTCCAGTTTTTAACCTCTTCTTGTCTTGTCTTTTGGATCACCCGGTTTTGGACATTTGGACTTCGCCCCAGATTACCCCCTGGACTCCCTTGGACGTTGCCTTGGCCACGCCCCCCAAGCACCAGATCACCATCGTCACGCCCCCCCCTGTTTGTCAACCCGCCCTGATCCCCGTCGTCTCCTCCCCGTCGTCCTTTTCCACATACTCCCGGATTATACCGTCTGCAGAGGGTCCTGAACTACGCATCGTAACAGGTGTTCTAGCACCCTTAAAATTGTTAGGTGGCATAGTGGGCTAAAAAGGTAACTTTAAAAAAGCAGTTCCTGCATTTAGGGCTCACCATCCAGGACATTTGTTTACATTGAAGCTGGAAGCAGTTTAGCTGCCAGTGTGGTAGCTAGGGAACTAATGAGTGTAGCTAGCAGCTCAAACGATGAGCTAGGCTTTTGTTTAGTTTATTTGAATGTGTAATTCTACATTATAAATTGCACTTTAGGGAACTTGCGACTGGTGTTGGCATGTCTGTTGCCCAGGGAACCTCCTGAAATGATTGACCTGTTGTGACCTACCCCGGGAGACATCAAGATATTCATACGTGGAGTGTCGCTGTCTGTCATGTGTTTCAGAGCCATGCCAGGCTAGGTGTCAGTTTGGGGGGAGTCTGGTAGGTTGAGGCATCTATGCGACCCTACTGGGGTTAACTGTTTGGACCGAGTGCTGGCCTCTGCTGCAGCTGATCTCTTTAATTAGGGGTCAACATGGAGACACAGAGGGGAGGGGAGATTACATACACAGACTAGTGTCTGGTTGAGTCTCCCGGTGAAACTGGTCAAGGTCAACAGAGAGTACAACAATGAATAACATCTGTCGTGATCTGTCTGTCGTGAGTCTCCTAGAGGAGAATGTCAACAGCTGTCTGTCAGATACAGGTGGAGCTCCTGCCCGTACGTCTTTAAGGAGCAGGTTGGCTCCAGTGTGGTAAGGTGAGACAAGGAGAAAGAGAGCAATGGTTACCTCTCGCTAGATCTGAACCTTTGACCATTAATAACTATAACCAATTTACCATTAGTAACTGCTAGTAATAGAAGTTTAAACCTGCTTGACTTATCCTGTTTTGCCAGGTACACTAACCATAAACTCTACAGCAGCAGCCTGTTCTGCTGGTGCTACTTTATCTAGCACCATACAGTCACTGACAGGAAACCTACTGCCCAACCTAGTTAGGGTACTACTCCTTACTACTCAGAGGGCAAGACCAGTGTCCCTGGCCTTTGGCACGAAACCATGGGGGACTGTAGTTTTCCATGTTCTAGTGTGTTGTTCTCCTGTGGTCTCATAATAAAATGATCAGTTAGAATTTGCAGGGAATGTTGGAATTCACCCTACTTCCAATGTAGAGTGTTTGTCACAACAGGCGGCTCTGTGCCCCACAAAAACATCCACCTTCTGCGGCCTGTCCATCACATATGGACTCCAGATGCCATGCAATTCCAGGGACATTTGGCAGCACAGCAGCTTCGCCTCCCCCAGAAGTAGCAGTCACTGGACAGGGACCGCGAGAAATCCTTTTCTCAGTCAATTGCATTGCAAAGTTATTCCCCAAAAATACAGCCTAAAGCTCTGTTCCTGCTGAAGCTATTGTGCTTTCTCTAGTTTTACATAACGAAATACTGTAATTCCTTCACATTTATTTCTTTTCTTGACACCAACTTGCTGGATTTCGGCATCTACTGTATTTGCAAGATTAAAAAAACACAAATAAAAATCATTTTCAGGGGGTGTGTCTGGAGAAACTATTTCCACCTTCATTATCTCTGGCCTCTGCACAGCCATGTGAATGACCCAGCACCACAGGAGAGACCCTGGCCTCTGCACAGCCATGTGAATGTCCCAGCACCACAGGAGGGACTATGGCCTCTGTACAGTCATGTGAATGTCCCAGCACCACAGGAGGCACTCTGGCCTCTGTACAGTCATGTGAATGTCCCAGCACCACAGGAGGCACTCTGGCCTCTGTACAGTCATGTGAATGTCCCAGCACCACAGGAGGGACCCTGGCCTCTGCACAGCCATGTGAATGTCCCAGCACCACAGGAGGCACTCTGGCCTCTGTACAGCCATGTGAATGTCCCAGCACCACAGGAGGGACTCTGGCCTCTGTACAGCCATGTGAATGTCCCAGCACCACAGGAGGGACCCTGGCCTCTGTACAGCCATGTGAATGTCCCAGCACCACAGGAGGGACTCTGGCCTCTGCACAGCCATGTGAATGTCCCAGCACCACAGGAGGGACTCTGGCCTCTGTACAGCCATGTGAATCATTGTTTTCTCATGGTCACTGTCCATGTTGAGGGTGTCCATATGCACAGTAACTCTCCATGGGCAAGCTCATTCTCCATGGGCAAGCTCATTCTCCACGGGCATGCTCGTTCTCCTTTGGCAGGGCCATTCTTCATGGGTAGGTAACTCTTACGGGACTTGGACAGGAAACTCTGGGCCTGGATTTATTCTGACGGGAAACTCTGGATGGGCCGGACAGTCTGAACACTCCTGTGGATCAGGAGTAATGGGCTGAGATGGAGGTGGAGAGAGTCTTTGCCGTTGTTAGATTCTGCTCGAGGCTTGTGGCTTTGGAATCCAGTGCCTGGAACGGAATCGGTACTTCCCCAGTGTGCTGCCCATTCATCAATAATAAGCGATCAATAACCTGTCTTCGAGTTGGGGAATTTGTCCTCGTTCTGATTTGCTGCAGGACTGGAGTGTCCACTCCCACTATTCCTGCATTGTGCTCACAGACAGGGGTGGGATGGCCCTGTGAAACAGCCAGAGAGGCTGTTTCTTGTTTTCTTCTCAGTAGCCCCATAACAGTGACTGAAATAGCCTCTTCTTCACACAACGTCCATGAACTGAATTGTGTGCTTAGGAAACCAACTTCATCATCTTCCCAGTCTCCAATCAAGAATTGCTGGTGTTTCTCCAGAACCAGAACCTCAGTCCAGATGTGTGTGCATCAACCAGACAGCAGCATGACCTGGACTCTGGAGCTACTGGGCTGCTCTCTGAGAATCTCTCCCGTGAGTCCTTTTAACAACACTGTGAGCTGTAAATCCAGCTCTTTTTCAGCTCTTATCTAGCAGGAGAGTGTTCGCTTCCTAGCTCTATTTTAATGAAGGTCGTAAATTACTGAAGATCTAATTTTACAGCATCCAATCTTAACACTATTATTTTTAATAGACATACAGTAGATGTTCTGTTCTTTCTTTTTTGAACTGCTGTTCTTACCAGGCTAGCGAACTGTTCGCTCCAAATTCACACAACCCAGTCACTCAGCTCAGCTTGAGCAGCAGGTTCCGTCCAGCCGGAAGCAACAACGCCATTTCAGAGGATGAGAAAGTTGAAAGGAGAAATGTCATATGTTTTGAAATGCTCTCTCTCTGTGTGAGAGACTCACAGCCTGTGTCTGTGTGTCTGTGTGCACACGTACTGCACTGTCCCAGCTGCTCTCAGTGTGTGAGACTCCCAGCCTGTGTCTGTGTGTCTGTGTGCACACGTACTGCACTGTCCCAGCTGCTCTCTGTGTCTGAGACTCACAGCCTGTGTCTGTGTGTCTGTGTGTCTGTGTGCACACGTACTGCACTGTCCCAGCTGCTCTCTGTGTCTGAGACTCACAGCCTGTGTCTGTGTGTCTGTGTGTCTGTGTGCACACGTACTGCACTGTCCCAGCTGCTCTCTGTGTCTGAGACTCACAGCCTGTGTCTATGTGTCTGTGTGCACACGTACTGCACTGTCCCAGCTGCTCTCTGTGTCTGAGACTCACAGCCTGTGTCTGTGTGTCTGTGTGTCTGTGTGCACACGTACTGCACTGTCCCAGCTGCTCTCGGTGTGTGAGACTCACAGCCTGTGTCTGTGTGTCTGTGTGCACACGTACTGCACTGTCCCAGCTGCTCTCGGTGTGTGAGACTCACAGCCTGTGTCTGTGTGTCTGTGTGTCTGTGTGCACACGTACTGCACTGTCCCAGCTGCTCTCTGTGTGTGAGACTCACAGCCTGTGTCTCTGTGTCTGTGTGCACACGTACTGCACTGTCCCAGCTGCTCTCTGTGTCTGAGACTCACAGCCTGTGTCTGTGTGTCTGTGTGTCTGTGTGCACACGTACTGCACTGTCCCAGCTGCTCTCTGTGTGTGAGACTCACAGCCTGTGTCTGTGTGTCTGTGTGCACACGTACTGCACTGTCCCAGCTGCTCTCTGTGTCTGAGACTCACAGCCTGTGTCTGTGTGTCTGTGTGTCTGTGTGCACACGTACTGCACTGTCCCAGCTGCTCTCGGTGTGTGAGACTCACAGCCTGTGTCTCTGTGTCTGTGTGCACACGTACTGCACTGTCCCAGCTGCTCTCTGTGTGTGAGACTCACAGCCTGTGTCTCTGTGTCTGTGTGCACACGTACTGCACTGTCCCAGCTGCTCTCTGTGTGTGAGACTCACAGCCTGTGTCTGTGTGTCTGTGTGTCTGTGTGCACACGTACTGCACTGTCCCAGCCTGCTCTCTGTGTGTGAGACTCCCAGCCTGTGTCTGTGTGTCTGTGTGCACACGTACTGCACTGTCTTAGCTGCTCTCTGTGTCTGAGACTCACAGCCTGTGTCTGTGTGTCTGTGTGTCTGTGTGCACATGTACTGCACTGTCCCAGCTGCTCTCGGTGTGTGAGACTCACAGCCTGTGTCTGTGTGTCTGTGTGTCTGTGTGCACACGTACTGCACTGTCCCAGCTGCTCTCTGTGTGTGAGACTCACAGCCTGTGTCTGTGTGTTTGTGTGCACACGTACTGCACTGTCCCAGCCTGCTCTCTGTTTGTGAGACTCACAGCCTGTGTCTGTGTGTCTGTGTGTCTGTGTGCACACGTACTGCACTGTCCCAGCTGCTCTCGGTGTGTGAGACTCACAGCCTGTGTCTCTGTGTCTGTGTGCACACGTACTGCACTGTCCCAGCTGCTCTCTGTGTCTGAGACTCACAGCCTGTGTCTGTGTGTCTGTGTGCACACGTACTGCACTGTCTTAGCTGCTCTCTGTGTCTGAGACTCACAGCCTGTGTCTATGTGCACACGTACTGTACTGTCCCAGTCTTCTGCATGTGTGAGACCCACAGCCTGTGTCTGTGCGTCTGTGCGCACATGTACTGCACTGTCTTAGCTGCTCTCTCTCTTGTTGGCAGTGACCGATTCCTCATTCTCTAGCAAAGCACAAAAACATCCCTTCAGTAGCTCGGCGGCAATAACTAGCGTAAATCAAAAAGAAATTGCAGAAGTTAGTCGACTCCAGTAATGTATGGGGCTGTGGGATTCTGCCCACCTGACACCAAGACACATTATCTGCTTTGTAACGCTAACCACTGTGAGGCTCTGGGAAACAGAATCTAAACACTGTACCTTAGGGACTCTCACAAGCAGAAATAGCACAAAAATCTGAATAAAATATTTAATGCATACACTTATGATAAAACAATTTTCTCCAGCATTAGTCGGTATCGTAAAATACTTCAGTGAGTTCTTGTTCTACTGCAGACCAGATCAGCACTTTAAAGTTTTCTTTGGTTTCCAAAACAGTGTGATTTGGCAGTTACAGTACATACTGTATCCCTCAATTCCTTTACTAAAGATGTTAGTTGAGTGCAAAGCTTTAAAATGGTATTCACTATCCACATTGTGATAAAAAAACAGGAAAAGATGTGTCCGGTCTTCAAGAAACACTAAATATGAAAAAATGAAAAATAAAATCTGTCCCAGACAGGTCCCATTCCCTACCGCAGCTGGATTCCATGCAGGGGAGTCTTTCTGGGAAAATGTTCCGGGGCTGTAAGTCCATGATCTCACTCCTGCAGTCACCTCTGCTGGTTCCTCAGAAACTGAGGCAACAGGCTGATTGCTTATTCTTGACAGCTCTTAATTTATTAAAGTTGAATTCTGTCATTCCGCTCCTGTCTGCCTCCCGGGCCACTGGGCGGAATGTCATCACCTGCCAGTCGGGATTCACCGAGAGAGAGACCGCGACTCACCTGCACTGTCTCTGCTCAAGACGAGCACAGCTCTGCGCCCCCTCTACCTGCAACCTGTCCATCACATCCCCAGAAAACTGCCTGGAACTCCGGCACTACAAATCCCTACAGCATTTCTTCCATTTTATGCTGCAGAAAAACCATTTAAAAACCACAAAACAGATTCATGTACATTAGGCTAAAATACAAAGAAGGTAGTGGCTTTGCAGATAAGAGGCTGTCTCGTTCCCTGTCGTGATGACTGCAGAACTGCTCAGACTCCTCAGGCTCTGGGACCCTAAAGACAAGCAGGCAGCAGTCTGATACACATGACTGTGTCACGCTAGGACAATCTGACAGAGCTTGAGGGGACCCTACTGTTCTTCTGACAAACCAGGGGTGTGAAGACCAAGGATGATGAAAGGAGATTCGCTTTCATACAGATTTTAAAATTTCATGTAGAATAAATAATGCAGCACACGTGACACCATCAATGAGCACAGAGGCTTGTGTTGCTCTTCGCCTGTTTCTGAACATCTTATTCTTCTCAGATGCCATTGTGCTCTGGAGGGAGGAACTGCGCAGAGTCACTGCAGGGACAGGGCCTGACTGTGCTGATGTCCAGCACTAGGAGCTGTACAGGGTCTCCATGGTCAGTCACAGCGCAGAGTCACTGCAGGGACAGGGCCTGACTGTGCTGATGTCCAGCACTAGGAGCTGTGCAGGATCTCCATGGTCAGTCACAGCGCAGAGTCACTGCAGGGACAGGGCCTGACTGTGCTGATGTCCAGCACTAGGAGCTGTGCAGGATCTCCATGGTCAGTCACAGCGCAGGGTCACTGCAGGGACAGGATGTCCAGCACTAGGAGCTGTGCAGGATCTCCATGGTCAGTCACAGTGCAGGGTCACTGCAGGGACAGGATGTCCAGCACTAGGAGCTGTGCAGGATCTCCATGGTCAGTCACAGCGCAGGCTCACTGCAGGGACAGGATGTCCAGCACTAGGAGCTGTGCAGGATCTCCATGGTCAGTCACAGTGCAGGCTCACTGCAGGGACAGGGCCTGACTGTGCTGATGTCCAGCACTGGGAGCTGTGCAGGATCTCCATGGTCAGTCACAGCGCAGAGTCACTGCAGGGACAGAATGTCCAGCACTAGGAGCTGTGCAGGATCTCCATGGTCAGTCACAGTGCAGAGTCACTGCAGGGACAGGATGTCCAGCACTAGGAGCTGTGCAGGATCTCCATGGTCAGTCACAGCGCAGAGTCACTGCAGGGACAGGATGTCCAGCACTAGGAGCTGTGCAGGATCTCCATGGTCAGTCACAGCGCAGAGTCACTGCAGGGACAGAATGTCCAGCACTAGGAGCTGTGCAGGATCTCCATGGTCAGTCACAGCGCAGAGTCACTGCAGGGACAGGATGTCCAGCACTAGGAGCTGTGCAGGATCTCCATGGTCAGTCACAGTGCAGGGTCACTGCAGGGACAGGATGTCCAGCACTAGGAGCTGTGCAGGATCTCCATGGTCAGTCACAGTGCAAGCTCACTGCAGGGACAGGATGTCCAGCACTAGGAGCTGTGCAGGATCTCCATGGTCAGTCACAGCGCAGAGTCACTGCAGGGACAGGATGTCCAGCACTAGGAGCTGTGCAGGATCTCCATGGTCAGTCACAGTGCAGGCTCACTGCAGGGACAGGGCCTGACTGTGCTGATGTCCAGCACTAGGAGCTGTGCAGGATCTCCATGGTCAGTCACAGCGCAGAGTCACTGCAGGGACAGAATGTCCAGCACTAGGAGCTGTGCAGGATCTCCATGGTCAGTCACAATGCAGAGTCACTGCAGGGACAGGATGTCCAGCACTGGGAGCTGTGCAGGATCTCCATGGTCAGTCACAGCACAGAGTCACTGCAGGGACAGGATGTCCAGCACTAGGAGCTGTGCAGGATCTCCATGGTCAGTCACAGCGCAGGGTCACTGCAGGGACAGGATGTCCAGCACTAGGAGCTGTGCAGGATCTCCATGGTCAGTCACAGCGCAGAGTCACTGCAGGGACAGGATGTCCAGCACTAGGAGCTGTGCAGGATCTCCATGGTCAGTCACAGTGCAGAGTCACTGCAGGGACAGAATGTCCAGCACTAGGAGCTGTGCAGGATCTCCATGGTCAGTCACAGCACAGGGTCACTGCAGGGACAGGGCCTGACTGTGCTGATGTCCAGCACTAGGAGTCACTGCAGGGACAGAGACAGATCTCCATGCTCAGGGTCACGCAGGCAGGTCTGTGAGACGTCACTCAGAGTAAAACGAATCCTCACTCCATTGCTGCTACTGTTTGGAAACCAGCGCCTCACCCCACCGTGACTGCTGAGAGGAAATCTGGATTTCATCTGTTCAGCTCTCACCCCAGCGTGTGCCAGGATGGGACGTCCCGGCCCGCGAGCTTGGGGGGGCAGGCGAGCAGATGGCGGCGGCGCGGCGTGTGCGTGTGAGGGAGAGCTGTGCGGGGGGACGGGCCGAGGCTCACGCAGCCTCCCGCTGCTCGCCCCTCTCCACGCGCCTGTGCTGCGCATTTTCTCCAGCTGCCGTTTGATCTGCGGCTCTGAGGATTTCGAGTGGAGCCGAGACAAATAACAATTCAATGCAATATTAAACCCGTGTGGCTCCTGAATGTCAACGTGTGACACACACAAATAGGAATTCAACAGACGGGTGCGTTTAGCATATATATGTATATGAGCCTGCTGAGAGCGCTCGGAGGAAGACCGCAAAGAAGGGGAGTAATTTAGAATAAAAAAAATATAATTTAACATATTCCTTTTGATAGCTTGCCAGCAAAGGAAGAGCTGCAGCCAACAGGACAGGTTTTACAAACAGAATACAAAGATTAAAATCCAGCTCTGGATGAGGAGCCTTGTGTTCTAACCTTAAAGCTCTTCCGCACTAATGAACACAGGCTCGCTCAGAGTCCCCGCGCTCGTTAGGCAAGCCAGACGCGGACTGGGGACTGAGCAGCCCTCTCAGGAGGGAAGAGAGAGGACCTTGTCCCGGGGCAAGTGGAAAAGTTGCCGACCTGGTGCTGACAGGGTTGGACAGTGTTACACACACACACATGTGCTGTCCTGGAGGTGACAGTGTTACATAGTGTTACATAGTGTTACACACACAGAGGTGCTGTCCTGGAGATGACAGGGATGCACAGTGTTACACACACACAGATGTGCTGTCCTGGAGGTGACAGTGTTACATAGTGTTACATAGTGTTACACACACAGAGGTGCTGTCCTGGAGATGATAGGGTTTCACAGTGTTACACACACACAGAGGTGCTGTCTTGGAGCTGACAGGGTTACACAGTGTTAAACGCACACACACACACACACACACACACACACACACACAGGTGTGATCTCCTGGAGATGACAGGGTTACACAGTGTTACACACAGAGAGGTGTTGTCCTGGAGCTGACAGGGTTTCACAGTGTTACACACACACAGAGGTGCTGTCTTGGAGCTGACAGGGTTACACAGTGTTGCACACACAGATGTACTGCCCTGTTTCTCTCAGAGAGTGTGACTACATAGTGTTACATACAAGGCATCATGTCTGACTCTGACTGACAGCCAGCAACAGGACTGGTACACAGCGGAGAGGAGCAGTGGAAATATCACAACAGCGTGTACTTCTGCTGACACAGAGCAAATTTACAGATGAGTGGAAACCATTCATCACATTACACCTGCGACCATGCAGGTCGTTAGCAGATTAATTTAATAGAAAACAATGTCTCAGGTGAGACGACAACATCCAGAATGGAACAAAGACGTGACATTTCCCGGAGGCCTCTAAGGCTAGATGCTACAGGGTGCATGCAGTCCTGACATTCCCAGAGGAGTGCATCGCCTGAGCCGAGCCCTTGGTGTTATCTGCACACTGACCTGCAGAGAGGCAGATAAAGCCCACAACCTACACACTAAATTTGAATGCCTGCACTTCTGAAATAAATACAGATAAAAGCAGCTCTTCTCTTTTTTTTTTACAAAAATAAAGCTCCTTTTGGAAAAGAGGAACTAACCTGAAAGCCAACAGTGCTGGAATTATAGGTGCAGTGTTATTTGCAGTCTTTGAGCTCTTTGATTTATCTATTCCTGTTAAGATGTTGATGATATGTGGCTGAGTTTTACTAATCCCAATATCTGTGGTACTTGATCTTCACCAGCAAAACCTTGCCAGGATGTTTGTGATTTTCTGAACCCCCTGACGCTGTGCACAGCTCGAACCGGGGTTCTGTGTAGTGTGACAGCAGTGTGCGCTTGCTCACAATGTCAGGCCACATGTCAGGTCCAGCCCTGCTGACCAAAGTGCTTTGCTGTGTTTTCTAAGTTAGCTATATTGAGCCATGCAATGAAGTGAAGAAATCAAAATCAAAATGCTGCCTACCTGCATAATCAATCTTTTTTTTTCTGCCAAGTATTGCAGAGGAATCATTGCAAACTATTTTCCCACCTGGCTTGGTCTTTTCCACTGCAGTGAAACACAGGCCAGTTCCTTTGACTTCTGTGCTCTTTTGTTTTACCCTATAAATAAGGACTGTTTTTAAAAAGTGAATCGTTCTTCATCAGGAGACATGAAATCACACTAGCGGCGATGATATCTCAGCCTGATTATGAGGTTAGGAGAAGACCCTGGTGTTTCCACCACTCCTCCTGTGAGGAGAGACAGCTGTCCTGCCTCAAAGGATGGAGGGCAGGAGCCACTCTGCTGCCTGATAGTCTGGCTGTCACCAACACAAACGTCAAGCCCAAGCCCATCCCCAACCACCAGCACAACCACAACCTCAACCACAGCACCAACCCCAGCCAGAAAAATGGCCACAACACCACCCACATCCCCAAACACCACCACAACCACATCTTCATCCACAACATCAACCACAGTCAAACTCATCCCCAACTACAAACACAATCCCAACCACAACTCAAAACACAAACACAACCACGGCCGCAACTCCATCCCTAACCACCTCCACAACCACAACCCCTTCTCTAACCCCAACCACAAAAACAACCCCAAACACAAACACAACCATGGCCACAACACCAAACACATTCCCAACCCCCCAGTCACAACCCAAGCACAACACCAACCACAGCCCCAACCCCATCCCTAACCACAACCACAAACACAACCCCAACACCAGCTAAAATTTCACCCCCAGCCCCAACCACCATCAGAAACACAGAACCACAAACCCAACCACAACCACAAGCAACCCAAAGCACAACCCCATCCCCAAATCCATTCTCAATCCCAATCACAACCACAACACAACCCCAACTTCAAACATAACCTCCCGCAACCTCAATCACAACCACCACTCCAAACACAACCCCATAACCAGCCTCACCCACCCTCTCGACCTCAGGCACAGTGAGCAACTGGCTGTCCCCAAACTCAAACACATCCACACCAACACGCCCCAAAATGAACCCCACTCACAGCCCTCGTGCACAGAGCGGCAGGAGGGGTCAACAGAGGGACAGAGGGAGTCTGGGGCTGAGTACCCCAAGAGCACAGGTCTTGCACACAGACACAGGTGAGTCTCTGAGGCCTCTGGGAGGTGCCTGGAGCCTGGGGTCCTGTCTGACTGCTGGAGGAGAATACAGAAGAGCAGAGCTGAACACACCTGTCTTTCCACAAAAGAATGAGACGCTTGTCCCAACTGTACAAACGTCTGCCTTTTACAGGGAAAGAAAACTGGCACTTACAACAGCTGAGCATTTTAATTTGCAAATGCAATTATTGTTACGCAGCCTGAAGACATTTAACTTTCTGTGCTTATTAATTATGCACTTTATACCTTCCAAACATACAGTCTTATCCTAAAGAAAACATCTCCAATTAAGCCCAGAGTACAGAACAGATCCATACCGGACAAGAATAGCACACTACGGATCTGAAAGGAGGCCGACTGTATTTTTCTGGTTTTTACAGAGTGTTCTTTGAAAAATACACACGGAGTCATCTGACATTAATATGCTGCCAAAGCTGATATTGTTCCTGTCCTGTTGGCATGCGGAGTGCTGCTCTGTCTGTCAGGATGAAACAAAAGTCCTTTTCTGCAAGTGCGTCTCCCCTCCATCCCTCTCCTTGCAGACACAGTTAAAACATCCTGGTTTGTCTGACACCCTGACAGGGCAGGCTTGTTTCCTCTTGCTCCGCTGACACGCGAAAGGTCAGATTCTGATACACGGCAGAATCCTGCTCGCGCTTCACTCTCGGGGCGCGGTCCGGAGGTGTGGGCATGGATCAAAACAAGCCCAGAACGCTCCAGGAGCTGCACCACATGTGTATCACTAAGCAACGGCGGGGAGAGCATGGCGTAAGAACACAAGACAGGTCACAAACAAGAGAGGGCCAGCATCCCCACCCAGCCCCCTTGTCTCAGTGGATCACAGGATCTCGTGCGACGGTTTCCTGAAAGACACCAGGCTGTCAGCTACGACAGCACGGCCGGGCAGGTTGCTCCCCACTCCCGCCACCTTCCAACGTTCTTGAATTTATGAGACTTTAATCCCCAAGGGGCTCATGGGCCGGTTTAAATCGAATCAAATCAAATTGAATCAAATCAAAGTTTATTTATCAAATGCACAACAATATGGCGTGCAGCAGTAGTTGCTGGCAATGGAATGTCTTTTTCTGCGAGCTCACGAAAATCACAAGAATCACAAAAATTGAGGTTACATTTTTTTAAATTGAATAAAACTCAATAGGAGTAGAGCTGCTATGTGTCCATGGTGTGTGCAATATATACAAGTAGTGCGGTTATGCTGAATACAGTGAAAACTGTGTGTCCATGTAGCCATTACAGGTGATTTGCTAAAGGAGCTGCAGGTCGGCTGTTTAGCAGTCTTACTGCCTGGAGGTAGAAGCTGTTCCGTAGTCTGTTGGACTTGGACCGAATGCTTTGGTACTGTTTACCGGACGGTAGGAGGGAAAACAGTTTGTGACTGGGATGACTGGGGTCCTTGAGAATGGACCTGGCCTTCTTCAGACATCTAGCTGAGTCAGACTCAGAAAGCCTTTTCTGGGCTACAGGCTCAGAACCCAACTCTGCTGAATGAACGGGAATCCGGACCTCAGCTACCCAGCCAGATCACGTCACCTCTTGGAGCTCCGGGGGTCAGTCCATGCTCTTTTTTGAATTTATCACTGTGTTCTTCCAATCCCGTACGGCACTCTCTGCTTTGTCCTTGGGGGATTGCAGAATCCCCCCTTTGTGAGTTTGTACCCCAGTTCAGAACGAGCCAATGTCTCTGCGGCGTGCCATCGGGACTCCTGGAGTACGGCAGATGTAGCGGGGAGGTGTGTGACGGGAGCTCACTGGGGACGATTAAATTGAACTCTTCGCAGTATGTAGTGTGTTTCATGTTGCCAGTCTGGCCTCACGCCGTGAGGAAAAAGGAGGAATCTACTAGTCAAGAAAGGACATCGAAAATGTAGTGTGCCTTTTCAGTGTTTCTACTGCTCACAGCTAAGAGAGACAAGGTGTAAAACAATGACTTTACATTCCTGGGTAAATATTTTCATTGAATTCAATTACCCATCTTGTCAGCATTAAGAGACTTGAAGACCATCTGGAGAGTTTAATGCTCTGCCATGTATAGACTGAAGCAAACAATAAGTCTGACCAATCAGTCTGCCTTCTCTTACGTGTACAGCTACAGAACCTACTGTACAATTAGACCTCACCTACAGGCTCACTGTCATGGAAATAAGATCCTAGGGAATAATTAACATGGATTTAGAAAAGGCAGATCCTAAATAATTAACGTTTTAGAGCTCAGTAACGGATCCGCACAAGCTATACATTATGGTATATTTATCATGAAGGCTTTTGATAAAGTCCCTCATAAAAGATAAATCCTCAAATCAAAGTTGGTAGGAATTTGTGGAAAGGCAAGGATGTGGGTTGAGAGTGGGATAATGGGTAGAAGACAGGGGGTACAGATTAGGGGTGAAAGCTTGGGTGTATGTAGTGGAGTTCCACAGAGGTCTGAACTAGGACCTGTCACGATCGTCAGCCCTCCTCTAGAGGGGGCTCCTACCTCTTTCGTTGTTCCCCAGCCGTTTCCTGTGCCCATTTCCCTGTTTAAGCCCGGCGTGTCCGTAGGTCTGGGCTCAGCTTTGGAAGACGGACATCTGAAGTCCCACCTATCCACTGGGCTCAGGAGCAGTTGTGATCGTCGCGGTTCCGCGCGGTGTCGTGCCCCCCGCCACCCGTTCCGTCCCGCAGCACCTGGGGCGCGAACCCGGGTCTCTGGCTCAAAGCAACAGGGAGCCAGCCGCCTGAGCAAAAGGAGACCTCCCTCAGCCCAGGCAGCTGAGGACCCTGCTACGCGCAGTGAGGGCGATGACGTTACCATATCCAAACTAGCTCCGCTACACAGTCAGAGGGCAAGGCCTTTTCCCCAGACATCCTGACCTACTGAGTCTGGGGCTCGGAGCGCCTTGTCCCGTCATGCTTTTAACCTTTCGCATTCTTAGTTCCCCGTTCCCTGTGTTAGTCTCGGATGGATCTCCCGGCACCTGGACCTCGGACTGTGCCCCGATTTCCCCCATTGGACTCGTTCACCTGCCCTGCCCCCATGCACCAGATCACTGCCGTCACCACCCCCTGTGTTTCTACCTGACCCGATCCGGCTGCGTCTTCCCTGATGTCCTTCTCCAGTCACTTCTGGATTATACCATCCCGCATAGGGCCTTTAAAAAACGCACTTCACGGGAGTCAGGCCTGGCTCTCGTGACAGGGCCACAGCACGTCCCGACACAGAGTGTCTGCTGTAACCCGTGTACTGTATGTACCAATTATTAATTGCCTCAAAGTGTCATGGGTGTCAAGCTTTACAGTGACAAAATGTGACCATTTTGTCCAGGAGCTGGATACTTTTGCCAAGCCCTGCATGTATACACAACTGCGTGACACGGATTGGTATACAAATTAAGCGGTGAAGGCATCATCTTGAAGTGAGTGAAACCCTGCTGGCGTGAAAGCTGTGGAACTGGTGTTGTCGCAATGGATCGTGGACTCTCCGAGCACCGTGCTGATAAAATATCCACCCTTCCTCACACTGGGGGAGGATCAGCATGGGGACATGCCCGACACAGGGAGCAGACAAGAAGATAGGGCCCCCCGCCCCCCCGTCTGTGTGGGGTACACGGGCCAGAGCCCCAGCAGAGAGCCAGCAGCCCCTGTGATGAATTCGATCTAGATGAGTGAGTGCGGGGATTAACTGGCTGTGAAATGAAGCTGCTGTTTAGACAGCGAGATGCTGTTTAGACAGTGCGGCACTCTGGCAGGGTCCAACCACAGACAAGTAAGCCCTCTATTGATTTGGGGATTTTCTGCAGCGATAGACACGCTCTGTTTCTGAACTCAACTTCATTGCCGGCATAAATATACACAGGATGTAACAGTGGCAGCTCTGTGGCAGGTTAGTCTAACAAGGGACCCTTATTGTGAGCGCCAAGGCAAACAAAACCAATCTTCATCTGTGTTTCCAATCAGCTCGTAATTGAACCAATCTCACTGCCTAATTCGTGCTCTTAATGCCAGTGACTCAGCCTGGAGAGCTGACTTCCCATCAGCAGCCCTGTCTGAAACAAAACACTTGGAACATCACCAAAGCTGCAGCCCTGAGCCTCACACACAATACAGGCTGAAAGCAGCGCTGACTGCATTGCAATGTCAACCCAAACCACAGCTGCTTTTTTTTCCTTCGGCACAGACTGTGGAGACCGAAGTTAAAGCGTCCATTTTCACAACAACAGAGAGCCCCAGGACTGTGTCCATGAGAGAAAGAATGTAGTACATTCAATCAAGGCAAGGAGGTTGCTGAACAAGCAACAGGACGAACGAACACACACAGAGCCTCATGAGCTGGTGATTTTAAAATTTCCAAAGTCTTCTGAAAAAGTTCCTCAGGAAAGAACAAAATACTCAACATGCATGCGGTAGACAGTCAGGGGAACTTGGGTATTTGGATTGAGAATGTTTGTTAAAAAGAAAGCAAAAATGTCAGGTAAAGAATGAATAATAAAATTGGGGTGATGGAAGGGGAGTACTAGGACCACTGCTGTTCCTAATATATATCCATGATGTAATTAGTGGCGTACCCCAGGGATCTGTACTAGAGCCACTGATCTTCCTAATTTAAATTGATGATGTAATTAATGGAGTACAGCAGGGATCTGTCGTAGAGTCACTGCTTTTCCTAATTTATATCAGAGATATAAATTCTGGTATAGTCAGTTGAGTATGGTTTTGTCAGTTCATCAATCTCCTGGTGCTCTTCCAGTCCAGTGTTTGCAGTTCCTTCTCCAGTGTACTATCTCCTCCAGGGCATGGATTCTGTGACCAGTGGCCCCAGGAGTAATTTGTCTATAGTAGCTCCTCCAGGAAGACCCACATGTCACAAGACCACAGGTCTAAACAACAGTTTCACTGACAATGCTGATGAAGCATGTCTCTTCTTTGTATGTCTGGTACTTTTCAGAATATAATTTACTTTGCTTGAAGGGCAAAAAAGGCAGATAATGAACTGCAACAACTGCTACATGGCAAATAAATATTTATCCAAGTGGATGCTTTGCTTAGCCTGTCTTTGGCAACTTTAATCCAGATTTAATGCTCAATCAAGCTTCAATGCACATTTTGTATTCTGATATTTTTACTTAAACAGAAATGTGTAAGCCAATGTCCTGCTCATAACAGTCACAGCTCCGAAAAGGCCAGCTCTGAAAAGGACAGATCACATAGTCATTCTATCCTGTAACAAGATTTTGCTTTGAGAGCAGTTCATAGATGTACTGTATATAGTGTATCAGAAATGCTTATTATTAAGTCACAGATTTAAGTGTCGCTGTAAATTCATCATTGAGGCCCCTATGTGTGGTCCCAGCCGCAGAGCAGCTAATGATCTTTGTGTGCTGTAGTGTAGGGATATGAGGTTGTCTTTTGACAAGTAGCATCTCCAAGAACAGCAGCACCAACCAGTACCAGCACACCCCATGATGGATCTCCACACCTGCACACCAGATGTTAACAAATCACCAGCTGTATTTTCCCCAGTTATAAGGCGGTGCACATCACTTCTAACTCTGCTTCTCTGGGCTGGCTGACAACAGAACCACATCACTGCCACATCGGTTGTCTAAACTTTGGGACTTAAACTTTTTCCTGAAGTGCAGAGTTAGAGAGTAAGCCTGTATGTAAAGATAGAATTCTGCCCGAGGTCTACCCTGCAGCCAGGACCTCATGAACAGGGAGCTACCACCATACATCTACTTGATCACCGGAGCAATACGGTTGGACTGTTGTCAATACTCCTGAATATCTCATTATGCAGCAATAGACACTGAGCCAGGAGTAGACTGAGATTCTCCCCTTTCTGTGACTTGCCCTGACAAGCAATCACCCCAGTGCACAGACTGTGGCCTCCTGTAACCTGGACGTCCCACTGGAGAGAACTGACTGTCAGTGCGAGGCTACTGCAGGATCTCTCTCCCTGATTCCTCGAGCCGCATCAGGACTGGATGAGCATTGAGCCAGCAGATCAGGTATTGGACAGCACTGGTTAGGCTGTGTCAGTGTCGGGTGTTCAGGCTGTGTCAGTGTCAGGGGTCCAGGCTGTGTTGGTGATTCTGTGTTCAGGCTGTGTCAATGTCAGATGTACAGTCTGTGTCAATGTCGGGTGTTCAGGCTGTTTCTGTGTCAGGGGTCCAGGCTGTGTCAATGTCGGGTGTTCAGGCTGTGTCTGTGTCAGGGGCTCTGTTGTCACACTGAGCCAGCATTAGAGCATCAGCTCAAGATCTTAGCCAGGCAGTAAACTTACTGTGTAAGAGCAGAGGTGGAGAGAGATTCTGCTGTCTGTGCTACAGCTGCTGTGCTGTGTCTGCACTGTAGTTCAGTTACTGTGCTGTCTCAACACCATCTCAACATCTGCACTACATTAATTATGAGCCAACTAACAAAGACGAAAAGTCTCAGGTACACAAAGGATGAACGATTTACTTGCGTCTCCCAGCCCTGAACCTCTGCTAAAGCTGAAGGAGGAGGGTCTTAATATAATGAGATTTCTCAGGGGGATTTCTACACTGTCATGAGTCATCCCTTTCAAATAATGTAGCCACACTGAATATGGAACAGGATTATCCCAATGTATGCAGAACTGTCTGCTTTGTTACCTGGCCAGATAGGGACTCCTTCTCTGTTCTAGAAGAGAATGTCCAGGCATGTCCAGGAAGAGAGACCAGACTTCTCCTCTGTTTTAGAAAGAAAGTGTTCAGGCATGTGCAAAAAAAGAGCAGAGTCTTCCTCTGTTCTATATATAAGTGTCCACCACATGCAGAAAGACAGCAGACTCCTCTGATCTAGAAGAGAGTGTAGAGGCTGTCCAGAAAGAGAGAGCTGACTCCTCCCCTGGTCTAGAAGAGAGTGTAGAGGCATGTCCAGAAAGAGAGAGCAGACTCTTCCTCTGGTCTAGAAGAGAGTGTAGAGGCATGTCCAGAAAGAGAGAGCAGACTCTTCCTCTGGTCTAGAAGAGAGTGTAGAGGCATGTCCAGAGAGAGCAGACTCTTCCTCTGGTCTAGAAGAGAGTGTAGAGGCATGTCCAGAAAGAGAGAGCAGACTCTTCCTCTGGTCTAGAAGAGAGTGTAGAGGCATGTCCAGAAAGAGAGAGCAGACTCTTCCTCTGGTCTAGAAGAGAGTGTAGAGGCTGTCCAGAAAGAGAGAGCTGACTCTTCCTCTGGTCTAGAAGAGAGTGTAGAGGCATGTCCAGAAAGAGAGAGCAGACTCTTCCTCTGGTCTAGAAGAGAGTGTAGAGGCATGTCCAGAGAGAGCAGACTCTTCCTCTGGTCTAGAAGAGAGTGTAGAGGCATGTCCAGAGAGAGGAGACTCTTCCTCTGGTCTAGAAGAGAGTGTAGAGGCATGTCCAGAATGAGAGCAGACTCTTCCTCTGGTCTAGAAGAGAGTGTAGAGTGGACTCTGGCAGCAGAAGGCATCAGCCTGGAATGGATACAGCCCTGAGGTTCCCCACAGGACAGCAGGGCTCTGGATAGAGAAGGAGGACAGATACCCTCAGCAGACCGTACCAAACCTTCTGAGGTCTGACTGACCTCTACTCCAGCCCACTAGAGCATTCTCACATATCAGAGAACTTCCTCGCTCTGCCAGATAAATCACGGAAAAGGCATTTGTGCGCTGACTCTTTAATATAGGATTTGGTATCGGCTAAAGGTTGATGTTATTGATTGCTGCGCGGTTAATTTGTTCTGTTCATTAAGTATTGAACAAACGGCAGGTTCATGGGTTTCCCAATAAGAACGTGCTCCTGTCATTAGCTGGGAGCACAGCTGCGGCTGGGAGCCCATTAATGCAGGAGAGGGGCCCTGCGCTCGGCAGCCTGTGCCGGCTGAATAAATGAGGCTCCAGATGCCGGAGCGGGAGTGCGATTCCTCGGCTCTCTTCATTACCACGCCGCCGGCTGACTTGCCGCCTCATTAATTCACATCCGCAGCTCAGCTAGCGGAACATCGGCGGTGCCGAGCACAAGCCCACAGGCAGGAGCAGGGGGAACCGGCACCGGGCCATGGAGACCCGCAGGGCCAGAACGGGACCAGGTCCAGTCTGGCTGGAGACAGACTCTGGGGTGTCTCTGGGGGACCAGGTCCAGTCTGGCTGGAGACAGACTCTGGGGTGTCTCTGGGGGACCAGGTCCAGTCTGGCTGGAGACAGACTCTGGGATGTCTCTGGGGGACCAGGTCCAGTCTGACTGGAGACAGACTCTGGGGTGTCTCTGGGGACCAGGTCCAGTCTGGCTGGAGACAGACTCTGGGGTGACTCTGGGGGACCAGGTCCAGTCTGACTGGAGACAGACTCTGGGGTGTCTCTGGGGGACCAGGTCCAGTCTGACTGGAGACAGACTCTGGGGTGTCTCTGGGGGACCAGGTCCAGTCTGACTGGAGACAAACTCTGGAGTGACTCTGGGGGACCAGGTCCAGTCTGGCTGGAGACAGACTCTTGGGTGACTCTGGGGGACCAGATCCAGTCTGACTGGAGACAGACTCTGGGGTGACTCTGGGGGACCAGGTCCAGTCTGACTGGAGACAGACTCTGGGGTGTCTCTGGGGGACCAGGTCCAGTCTGACTGGAGACAGACTCTGGGGTGTCTCTGGGGGACCAGGTCCAGTCTGACTGGAGACAAACTCTGGAGTGACTCTGGGGGACCAGGTCCAGTCTGGCTGGAGACAGACTCTTGGGTGACTCTGGGGGACCAGATCCAGTCTGACTGGAGACAGACTCTGGGGTGACTCGGGGGGACCAGGTCCAGTCTGGCTGGAGACAGACTCTGGGGTGACTCGGGGGGACCAGGTCCAGTCTGGCTGGAGACAGACTCTGGGGTGTCTCTGGGGGACCAGGTCCAGTCTGGCTGGAGACAGACTCTGGGGTGACTCTGGGGGACCAGGTCCAGTCTGGCTGGAGACAAACTCTGGGGTGACTGTGGGGGATGAGATACAGTCTGACTGGAGACAGACTCTGGGGTCTCTCTGGGGGACGAGATACAGTCGTACTGGAGACAGACTCTGGGGTGACTGTGGGGGACAAGATACAGTCGGACTGGAGACAGACTCTGGGGTGACTGTGGGGGACGAGATACAGTCGAACTGGAGACAGACTCTGGGGTGACTGTGGGGTGTCTCTGGGGGACGAGATACAGTCGGACTGGAGACAGTGCCACAGGCCTGTAGTTTTCACCCCTCCTTCACTGGGCTTCAGTTTGACTCTTGTGTCCCTGGGACTCTTATTACCCGATGGCGGCCATCACCAGTATCCTCTTCGCCCCTCCGTGTTCACGAGGCCGCACTGGAAGAGCACGGTAAATTCGCGGGATACCGCTTGTCGTCCCTGAGCTGAGCCCGAGCCTGCATCTGCCGCTCAGACTGCCTGCCTACCGCTGACCTGTGGTTTCAAAAGCAATAAAGCTGACAGGCCGAGAGGACAGCTTTAAAACAGCATCCGTCTCCCGGCTTTTATTAGCGCTGAGCTATTTACCAGAGGCCCTGCGTGGGGCCAGCTGGATGCTCCAGGAGACCCCCCCTCGGCCCCCCACAGTTCAGAGTTATAAGCCTGGCACTCGGGGTGACCCTCCTATGTCTCGTGTGTCGCTCTGAGTGGGGAATGGCTTGTGTTCTGGCTGATTGCCATTTAAATCATCCCCACAGAGTCCTCTCCTCTCTGTTCGCCTGCAAACGAGCCTTTTCCTTAACACAATTGAGCTCAATGCAGTCATTCTCTGTATTGTCAGGTGTAATATAAGGACCATTCCTTAATGCCTCTGTGCTTTTTTATTCTGTCCTGGTCTCATCCTGCTCCTCCCCTGCAAGAGAGAGAGATTGCTTCACAGCAGGCTCAGTGCAGAGAGCCTCCGAGGTGCCTGTGCTCAAATCTCATTTGCGCATGATCAATCACTCAATTGATTAATCAATCAATCATACTCCGACGGAAGCGTGGTTGGACTGGTTTCCCGGGGTGATGGGGCCGCACTCCAGAACCACAAAGCCCACTGGTCCAGCACCTGCTCCTTTCCCCAGGTCTTCCCAGTCCGACTGATGCGCTCCTCGTGGCTGCTGTGAAGGCACGCTGCTCTCCGATTCGCTGCCTTGCTTTCCAACCTGAAGGCCATTTCAGCTCCCAGCAGCCAGCAGTGCTTCCTGTCCATGTCCCTCCAGAAAGGTGACAAACGAGAGGAGAGAGTTGTTTGGTTGCTAGTAGATAATTAGTCCCACGGTCTCATTCAATTATGAAGCCAATGTATCCGCTTCAATTACATGGCTGGGCAGCTTGTTCCACGCTGCTGCCACCCTTTGTGAAAAAGAAGTGCCTCCTGTTCTCAGTTTTAGAAGAACTTCCATGGTCTCAATGGAGAAACCTGCGTTGTGACAGCAAGTGAAAGGCCGAGTCCTGACCTATCAAGATGAGCTCCCCCACACAAGTGTGGCACAAAACTGTCTCTCTGGAGCATCTGTGTCAGGCCCTGCATTAGTAGTGTACTCATGCCTGCTCTTTCTACTCCATCCCAGGGAGTGATGCTTTATTGAAGCCATCAAACCAAGTCAGTTATCCGCTTTCCCAGAGAATGAATTCCAGAGTTGTGTCACAGGAGAACAGGAATATGATCAGAATTTTAGATTCACTCATTTCCATGTGATTGCACACCCATGTGTAAGCTCCCTGCCCTTTCCACTAAATCCCTTCATTTCCCCACCAGAAACCTCAATGCAAACCCCCTCCAGGAGCACAGGAAACAAGCAGAGACATCGCTGTTCATCAAATCATAAATCCAGGCTTTCTGTTTGTATAATGATGACAATAATCATAATCACGACAGCAGCATCCCTCTGCAGTGTCTTCCCTTGCTTCTAATTACTTGTGAATATTAATATCTAACACTAAGCTATACATAATTGCTTAATATCTGACATTTCGCCCCTGTATGTAGAAATGCTTGTATACGTGTATCTATGCATCCACACATTAGAGAGAGCTTTTCCTTCTGTTCAGATCAAACTGTTCCTGCTGTTGAAGTCTGTACTGTCCTCCCCCTCGTTTAAAACTGACACGGCCACGGTTTTACTCCTGAAACACAGCTCCTAACGAGGTCTCTTTCTCACGAACCACAACGAGCAGCACACAGATCCACCCCAGCCACAGGCACCCACTCCATACCCACTGTGCACAGGGCTCCTCTAGCACCCAGGGGAGGGCAAAGAGGTGAGATGGGAATTGGACTGGCTCTGAGATCCTGGGCATGGGATAAGTCCCTCCGCTGAGACTGGCAGAAACTAGAGGGGTGTGTGTGTGTGTGTATTTCCTCTCCTCTGTAGGGTTAACACTAACCCTGTCTTCTGGGCTGTACAGCCTGTTCCATTCTTCTGTCTACCAGATGCTTGGGAGTTTATTATTTGAAGTGGTTTCTTTGTAAAGGTTTGTCCAAAAATATCTTCAAAGGACTTGATGAAAAAAGATAATCTAAGCCACCAAGACTTGCCCATGTGCTTAAACTATAAAACAGCAGAAAAAAAATAAACCTTCAGAAAAGTGCAAAAGCAAACTGATTCCAGCTCAAGGGGAGGAGCAACGAGATGGGGGGTGTGGCCAAAGAAGGGAGTGGCCACAGACTGGGCAAGGGGAGGGGCAAGGGGAGGGGTTATCTGGCAGCCATTTAGTCCTAAAATGTAAAAAAGACAAAAGATCAAAATCTTTATTAATTTGATACCTTTGGGTGATAATGTTTGAAATTAAAAAAATCAAGGTCTGTCGTTTGCGCAGCTGTTAATTAAGGCCGCACATACTCTCCTCGGAGCTCATCCACTCTCAGCACTGACACTGTGAAATAAGCAGTGTTGATTAGGTGTCAAGACTGTGTGTTCACTCAGCCTTGTCTTCAAACAGCTCCTTTTCTACCTATAGATTTCAGATCACAAGCTCATTTAATGATAAAAGTATTATTTTAAGAAATGAAGGTCATAATCCTGTTTATTCTACTTTTGCAGGCAGTTACCAGGCGCTCTGTGAAGTGAGCCAGTCACCCGAAGATAAAGAAAATTGTACCAATATGTATTCTACTTACGTTCAGGAACCTGGGTGATAAAATCAGGGAAAGGTCTGAAGACACTAATGAGAGATCTTTTCCTTTTTTATGATCCTAGATTTTAGGGTTTGTGATCTCCAGTCAGCTTGTCTTTCCTCAGCCAGGTGAGATAATGCCAAAGTATTAAGTTCTCTATTCTTGTATGTTCATTGTCTTGTTTCATCATTACTGGAATGTGACCTATCTACTGCATGGGATGCTTTCTCACACCTTGTCAAGATGGTTTTGTATTCGTGTGCATTTCAGCTTGTGTCCAGGGGCTGCCATGGAATTTAACTGACAAAGAATATTAAACTGAGGGAATAAGAACTAAAAACACTCCTGATACAGAGGCACAGCTGGGGCCATTCTGTAGTCTCCATCAGTGAAGACAAGTGAAAATTAAACACAACACATCAGTTATCAGTTCCTTCAGAAAATCAGGTGGGAGATTTTGTTTGTTTTTTTACATAAACCGTGCAGGCTGCTACAATCTGCACTAAAGCCCCACTGTCAGAATCTGTTATAAGTTAGCAACAGATCCCAGTCCAGGCTTAGTTTAGCTCCAATTCCGAAGGTAGATGGTGATCTAATTGAAGCCCTGACACCGTCAACCCTATGAACCACGATGAAACACGAACAGGAAGACACACGTGAACTGCACGGTGCACAAGCCACATCTTTACACTAATGGCGACAGGAGTGTGGAACAAGTTACCCAGCCAGGATGTTCAAGCCATTACCCTGGCTTCTCTTAAGAGCCTGGGATCAATTAACTACCCACAACCAAACGGAGCAGATGGACCAGACGGTTTCATCTTGTTTGTAGCCTGGAGGTTGTTATATTATCACTGTTCCACTGTCTTGCTCAGTGTTGTGTGTCTTCGCCCAGTCTGACAGTGGAGCAGGGCTCATCTTATCAGCCACAGAAACACTCCGCTGTTCTCCGGCAGCCTCTTTCCTCCTGTAAAGGTTAATGTAAGCAGGGAGCCGCAAGGGGCAGTCGAAACACAGAGGCGATTGTTTAATCCTCCCCCGAGCCAGCCCCCCCCCGTCATTGATCAATCCGGAAAAATTCATAGAATCCGATTTCTCATTGTCACAAGCAGAGCCTTTGATATTCCGCTGCTCCGGCTGCAATTGAAATGAGCTGCCCCCCCAGATGTGACGGGGAAGGAGGAAAATAGAACAACAAGCGGAAAAAACAAAGCCCGACAAGGCAGGGGGTGTCGAGCGCTCTGCAGACAGGACGAGAACAGCTGGCGCCCTGCCACCGCGCTCTGGGGGGCCACAGTCACCGGGGCTCGGCTCTGGTCCTCTTAACCAGCAGACTGTCTCTGCACTGTCACTCCCTCTCCCAAGAGGAGCCCCGGGTGCGAGAGCCACACACTTCCTGCGCAGTCTCCTGCCTTTGTTTACAGCACATAGTCCAAAGAAACACATTACTTCGGAACAAGTAAAGGTTTTTTCCCGGCCGAAAAGAGTGGAATATTTTCATATTTTCATTTTCATCTTGTCTTTTCAGCGAGGAATAAACCTTACTCGTTCCTTTGCAGCCTACACCTGCTGACGCCGCTACCCTACTTGAAATTGTTTTACTTACAGGTGGTCGTAGAAAAACACAGCATCAGGACCTCGGTTATTGATCAGACGTCTTTGTCGGCCTTTCGATGAGCTGATCCCCGTTCGGATTGCCCGTGACGCAGCTCGCCAAGGAGGCAGGGGACAGGGCACAGGGCACAGGTGAGGAGGGGCTTGAACCTGCCGGGCGTCACAGCTGGAGAAAAACACAGGAAGAAGACGATCTGCTCTCCTTCTTCAGGTGGCAACTGCTCCGTGCTCTCGGTGGTGGAGCCTGGGGAGACTCGGAGAGGAGAGGGCTGGCACAGGGTAGTCCAGGCTCTGGGAGAGGAATGGGGCCCACAGCACAACTTTCGCACCCAGGTTCAAAGCATATCTCTCACTTGAGTTGCATCCTTGGCCCTGTGCCCTGGGACAGCGCGTCTCTCACCTGCTGCTGAACGCCTAGCCTTGAGAGACACGGGTCAGGGACCTCAGGTCACTCTTAAAATCATTAAACTGAAAGACCGGTGACGTTGCTTTAATTTATGATTTCATTAAATCAACATTCATTAGAAGTGTAAATTTACTGGGGTCTTTTTCTGACAGCTGTATTGTTGCCTGTCTGTCTCCCTGTATGCCTGACTACCTGTACCAACTTGTGCGTCTTTGTGCTTAACTACCTGCCCCCTGAGTCCCAAGCGGCCTGTCTGTCGTCAGTCCAGTGTCTAGTAGTCTCCATGGAAACCTACGCAGGGCTGTGCTGAATGTGCCCCCTACAGGAGGGCCTGAGGTTCTGACTCACCGGAGACTCGTGCATCGCTTCTCCCCTCTCCTGCCCCAGCGGCGCGCGGGAGTTGGAACGGGACACCTGGAACAACATGAAGTCAGACAGTCTGGGTTTGTTCCAACGCAGCCCCTGAACACTGCCCAAGGCCGGGTGTGTTTGTGCAGCAGCCGAGATTCCGAGACAGCCGTGAACACAGCAGACAGACTGCCAAGGCCGCGGAGATTCACTCAATAAACCTGCACCGGCTGAGGGAAATAAATACAAACACGACCAGCCAGCCTGTGAAGTGGATGCGCCTATAAATTAAATTTGTGATGAGATTGCAACCCAACGCACACAAACATAACTATACAGTTTTTATATTTTATAAAAAGGTGATAACAGGAACAACCACAACAAACAGGAACAATGTTCTCTTTCATGCGTGTTTCTGTGGGGCGATCTTTCTTCCACAGCCTGTCTCTGGACACTGTACAACCCAACTAGAGTCCAGAGACTGTCTGTCTGTCTTCCACAGCCTGTCTCTGGACACTGGACATTGTACAACCCAACTAGAGTCCAGGGACTGTCTGTCTCTCACAGATTGTCTCTGGACACTGTACAACCCAGCTAGAGTCCAGGGACTGTCTGTCTCTCACAGCTTGTCTCTGGACACTGTACAACCCAGCTGGAGACTAGGGACTGTCTGTCTGTCTTCCACAGCCTGTCTCTGGACACTGTACAACCCAGCTGGAGACTAGGGACTGTCTGTCTATCTTCCACAGCCTGTCTCTGGACACTGTACAACCCAGCTAGAGTCCAGGGACTGTCTGTCTCTCACAGCTTGTCTCTGGACACTGTACAACCCAGCTGGAGACTAGGGACTGTCTGTCTGTCTTCTACAGCTTGTCTCTGTATACTTGGACACTATCCAATATAACCCAGTCCGATGTGACTTCTGAGGCTAGCAGAGTTAGCGTGGATCTCCCAGGGAATCTCTCCACTGGGCCTGGCAGAGCTTGGCATGTCCTTGCCCCTCAGTGTCCTGACCACAATAATACCTTGGCCCCAGCCAGCACACAGGACAGGCAAGAGGAGCAGGAGTGTCTCGTATCCAAACATTCCTCCTCACCAGCCAGGCTGCGTTCCTGCACGCTAGCGACAAAAACACAAGGCATACTTTCCAGAAACAAATCCCTGGGACAAAAAAGTCCCTCTCTGGTACCATCTTCCTGGTGCAGCAGACACGTGGCCCTGTCCAGCTGGCAGCCATTCCTTGTGCTCTGTGGTATTACTCCCATGCCTACCTTGAGCAGGCAGCTGTATTGCCATGGTAACTGAGCAGGGGGTTCTGGGAGTTGCAGTTCCATGCTGGCTCAGTGGACTTTCAGAATCCAAACGGCACTGAGGTCATCTTCAGATCCAGCGCTCAAGGTCACTTGTGCCAGAAAACTAATTATACCACGAGAATGCAAATCATTTAGAAAACTCTACCTCTCCCTCTACCTAAAGGGTGGTGGGAATGTGGAACAAACTGCCCCGGTTGGGTTGTTGACCCCAATTCCCTTTCTACCAATTTCTTTCAAGACCAGTTGTGAGAGATCCTGGGATTAATTAACTACCAAGCAAGTAGTTAATTAATCCCTTAACAAATAAGACTTCCTCTTCTTTGTAACTCTCTTATGGTCTTATGCTCATATAATTACCATCTTACACCAGCTAAGAAAATACCAGAACAACATTATTCTAATACAGAAATGAGGATTCTAACGCCATTACTCTTTTGTGCGATATTGTGTATAATGCGCTTCTATACATTTCTTTTTCAAATCGTAATATAAGTTGGGAAAATAGTGAACGTGAGCAGCAAAATCCTTCGGGCAAATCCGACGCACCTACACATCTACTGATCTGCACGCACAGGGTAGTGAAGGGGCCCACTGTGAATTTCCTCTCCTCCCGACAGGGAGACGCCTCTGTGTCTCCAGGAGTAACAGGAACAGACTCGGGCCCTCTCTCAGCCCCTCTGCAGCCTCGCTCCTGCCACACCGCGGGGCTCTGTCCTGTCTGGCTTTGTGACACCGCAGTGTTGGACTCAAAACAAACTTCTCCCAGGGGAGGAGAAAGCTGGAGGCGAATGAATCCCACGGACACGGAGGTTTCGGAGCTCTGGGGCTGCGGCTGTGACGCTGGTCAGGGGCGGGCGTCCTGCCGAGGCGCAGAAACCACAACTTCAGCCGAACTGGGGCCCGGCGCCTGGAAGACGAGCAGGTGTGCAGGAGCCGGCGGCTCCGAAGGTCAGCAGGACCGGCCCGTGGAGCGGCCGGCTCGGGACCAGGCGCGGAGGCCGCTTGTCACCTGTCAATCCCCTCACGAGACTGCCCCTCCTTACCCGGGAAAGGAGTCGAGGTGCCGGGCTCTGTTCCGAGCGGACGAGGGGCTCCGGGTTTCTCATTGTCACAAGAGGGGCGGCTGTGAGCGCACGACGGGAGGCACACGAGGAAGCCGAGCGCAGACCGACACAACCCCTGAGCGCACGTGTCCGCGCGAGGCTCCGAGGACCGAGGAAAGAGCCCGCCTGATGAAAGAACCTGATGAGGAGCAACCCAGGCAGAACAGAAGAGACAAAGCCCATTTGTGACGAGAGGAGGCCATCAGGCCCATCGCGCCTGTGTGCTAGTTTGATATTGAGTGATATTTAGTGGCTGATAGATGCTGGGATTTCATCCCGCTGTTTCTTGAAACAAGGTAGAGTTTTTCAAGCACGTAAAAGAGCTGGAGGTGGAGACAAGACGTGTCTTATACAGTATATATATAGAAATAGAATACATACACTGATTCTACTTGTTTAAAAACCTTGTTTTAACCCCCCAAGGCAGAAATTCCCTTGGACTGGTTCTAGAGCAGCAGTAGGATATCCAGCAAGATGACCACAAAGAATTGGCTGTCTGGCTCTTCCTCAGCTAGTTCCAAATTTAGAACTGTCTGGGAGAAACTGGCATTTTCTTGTTATAATGCTGTCCAGACCCCTGGTAATGAGTATTAAAATACGTATAATCTATAATGCCTGTCCTATGACCTGCAGTTGTTTTCCCTTGTACTTCCTCTGCTCTTGTTGGGTGTGCTGACAGTATAGAGCCCTTGTGTACATCCTGGTGCTGAATCAGGGCCTGCTGTCTGCACTCCGCTGGGCTCAGGCTGTCAGCTTGCATTAGCGGAGATGCTTATTTAGAGCACTGCCGACTGAGTCCTCACTAATAACAGATGAGCTTCCTTCCTCACAGGGCCCTCAGCTCCTCCTGTGGCCCAGATCTGCTCATACCCAGGAATGCCCCCAGCAGAGAGTGCAGGTCAGTCTCCCTGGAGACTCTCACACAGGTGTGTGGCTGGTGAGAGTGGGTTGAAATGATAGCGGAGCTGCTCAGCACTTTCTGCTATCGATATCGACTGCCTGTCGAACCCGCCTGTCTGTCAGGTGCTTTGAATGAGCCAGAGCATCACATGAAAGCACAGCCTGCCTCTCCCCATTCTGGCCACTGTGTACACAGTGGTGAAGGTGCAAACGCAGCTCGAACCCACGACTTGCCTTCCTTGCCTTGGGATGATAAACATCATTAAGGGGGTCAGGGCCATGTGTTTTTGGTAGGGTGCATGTGGGCTGCAGGCAGTACTGCATGTGTTAGTTAACCGACCCCAGGGCCTGAGCTCTGCTTCAAGCTCAATGGACCCTCAGCTTTAAAACTGGACGCCTCTGTCCCCGAGCAGCAAAGTCAGCGTTGTTTGAGTTTCAGGGTTGAGGTGCATGTCAGTGATGGTGGAACTGGCCGCCTGGCCCCAGTCCTCATGCAGGAGCTGCAGTGATCACGACCTCAGTCCTGCCTTGGAGAGGCAAGCACGACACGTGGTGTATTCAATACCTTTACTGGCACTTATTCACCAGTAAACTCTCACTCTCTGGGGCTCAGCCGTGATCAAAGCTTTCATTTTTGTTTAAATGCCTCCGTTACGATGCTCTGAGCGCGATATGCGGCTTAAATGAAACTGCAGATTACAGAGACCGTGGGTTCCATTCCAAAATCAATATGGAGTAAATTCAGCCCACCTGTCACTTTTATCACCTGCTCCTACTCAGGCTGGCTGATTCGGCACTTCGTCTTCAAGCTCCCTGCACGGAACAAGATGTTAATCCGCGACGGCCAGACACAGCGAGCACTCTTTCCCCCAGCCTGTCATTCCTTATCAAGGACTAGGTGGACCCTGTAGAGCAAGGGCACTTCTCTGACAGCGGCGTCCCTGAAACACACATCATCCAGGATGGCCACATGCTTATAACGAGCAGCACCGTGTGAAGGTGCCTCAGGGGGAGCGAGGGTGAGGGTGTCTCGGGGGAAAGGGGGGAGCGAGGGCGAAGGTGTCTCGGGGGCAGCGAGGGCGAAGGTGTCTCGGGGGGGATGGGGGGAGCGAGTGCGAAGGTGTCTCGGGGTGATGGGGGGAGCGAGGGCGAAGGTGTCTCGGGGGGATGGGGGGAGCGAGGGCGAAGGTGTCTCGGGGGGATGGGGGGAGCGAGGGCGAAGGTGTCTCGGGGGGATGGGGGGAGCGAGGGCGAAGGTGTCTCGGGGGGATGGGGGAGCGAGGGCGAAGGTGTCTCGGGGGGATGGGAGGGGCGAGGGCGAAGGTGTCTCGGGGGGATGGGAGGAGCGAGGGCGAAGGTGTCTCGGGGGGATGGGAGGAGCGAGGGCGAAGGTGTCTCGGGGGGATGGGAGGAGCGAGGGCGAAGGTGTCTTGGGGGGATGGGAGGGGCGAGGGCGAAGGTGTCTCGGGGGGATGGGGGCAGCGAGGGCGAAGGTGTCTCAGGGGGATGGGGGGAGCGAGGGTGAAGGTGTCTCAGGGGAATGGGGGGAGCGAGGGTGAAGGTGTCTCGGGTTGATGGGGGGAGCGTGTGTGAAGGTGTCTCGGGGGGATGGGGGGAGCGAGGGAGAAGGTGTCTTGGGGGGATGGGAGGGGCGAGGGCGAAGGTGTCTCGGGGGGATGGGGGGAGCGAGGGCGAAGGTGTCTCGGGGGGATTGGGGGAGCGAGGGCGAAGGTGTCTCGGGGGGATGGGAGGGGCGAGGGCGAAGGTGTCTCGGGGGGATGGGGGGAGCGAGGGCGAAGGTGTCTCGGGGTGATGGGAGGAGCGAGGGCGAAGGTGTCTCGGGGGGATGGGAGGGGCGAGGGCGAAGGTGTCTCGGGGGGATGGGGGGAGCGAGGGCGAAGGTGTCTCGGGGGGATGGGAGGAGCGAGGGCGAAGGTGTCTCGAGGGGATGGGAGGGGCGAGGGCGAAGGTGTCTCGGGGGGATGGGAGGAGCGAGGGCGAAGGTGTCTCGGGGGGGGGGGAGCGAGTGTGAAGGTGTCTCGGGGTGATGGGAGGGGCGAGGGCGAAGGTGTCTCGGGGGGATGGGAGGGGCGAGGGCGAAGGTGTCTCGGGGGGATGGGAGGGGCGAGGGCGAAGGTGTCTCAGCACTGACACCTGCTGCACCAAATGAGAAGATCCATTGACCTGTGTCACCTGTCAGAGTGAGGCCATCAACTACAACACTGAGATGCCACACTGGAAAATCAATACTTCTATGACTGTGATAAAGGACACGGATGAGAGGCCTTCAAGCCTGTCCAGCCTGTTTGGGCTTCTGGTGCCAGAGTCAGTCCATCCACATGCAGACCTGTTTTAGACACATAGTCGAGCCTCGTCAGACACCAGGCGACCAGCCGCGGGGCGGGCTGCGAGACTGAACAGGGGACAGCGATCTCTCTGGAGCGCAGACTCCCTGGCTGTCCCGAGAGTTCAGATCCCATGGGTGCCACACCCATTGGCCGTCTGGACAGATCAAAGCATATACTTGTGCTCAGGCTCCTTGAAGTGCCTCTCCCTTCCAGTAAGGCGGAGGTGTCTGAGATCACAAGTCAGGCGGAGACTGCTGTTCTGAGCAGGAGGAGGACTCTACAGAGAGACCTGCGGCGCAGGACCATGCTTTCAGAATATACACAAGTAAGAGTCACGCAAAGTCGAGGTAAAGCTGGGGTAGAGACCACCGCTTCAGGAAACCTTCCATTCTGTGAGTGATGGCGGACGCCCTCTATAGCTGGATGACCTATTCCAGTGCCACCTGACCAATATTGCAATGGTCTTCAAGGATTTCAGTGTCATGTGACCATCATTGTTGAGATCAATAAGAGGTCTACTGTCAAGTGACTAATGTTGCAATGCTCTTTCAGTTTCCCAGTGTCAAAGCTCTCTAGGAGTATCGCAGTGGAGCGATTGCTCTAAAAACATTCTTGCAAATCTCCTGGAATATTCCCTGCCCGTATGAAGAGGTGTCTTGAGCCAGCCTGTGTCGAGATGTCCTGCTCTCCACTCGAGACTAGGCGGCCCCTCAGGCTCTGGCCTTTGGGTGGGTCCTGTTCTCTCCCCATCTCAGCTCCTCGTTTCCAAAGTCTGGATGATTCTGTTGGAGGCCGATGCGTCTCTCAATGTGTTTCTGTGACGCTCAAGGTTACAAGACGCAGAATTTCTAAGAAATCTCATTTATAGTTCCTTTTTCTGGCAATATTTGACCACCTTTTTCAGACTGACGTTGAAGTAACCTCAATCTTCAACAGCAGCCACCCACATATAATTGCTAACAAGCAGGCCTTGTAGTGTTTTTTCTCTCTGTGCCTCTTTTTTTAATAATCATGTAAAGACCTTTCACTTTCGTGGTTATTAAACGTGTGATTAAATGTACAGCTTCCTTTCACAACAGCTGCGTTTACAGGCATACACAGCCGTGCACACACCATCAATGACAAACACACGTGCAGCCAACACATGCAACATAATGCCATAAGAACCATTTCTAATTATTCCAGGAATTCTTATGTCACTCCTTAATGCTGAACTAATTTAAACACTTCCTTCTGCTGAGTTTGCTTTTTCTTCAAAAACACATGAAAACTCCAAATGAGTAAAGGCCGTTCAGCCCAACTTATCTGACAGTTAAAAGTGAATTGATCTGAGGCTTTCTTCCAGCAATTTCTTGGAAGTAGGGTATTGACTTCAATACCATGTAACACTGTTGAATGGCTCGTTCAACTTTGTCTTAATAAGGCTGAATCACTGTAACAGTGCGGGGCTGTGAGACACTGTCATTAGAGAGCCCTCAGTGATCCAGTCTCAGTGTAACAGTGCGGGGCTGTGAGACACTGTCATTAGAGAGCCCTCAGTGATCCAGTCTCAGTGTAACAGTGCGGGGCTGTGAGACACTGTCATTAGAGAGCCCTCAGTGATCCAGTCTCAGTGTAACAGTGCGGGGCTGTGAGACACTGTCATTAGAGAGCCCTCAGTGATCCAGTCTCAGTGTAACAGTGCGGGGCTGTGAGACACTGTCATTAGAGAGTCCTCAGTGATCCAGTCTCAGTGTAACAGTGCGGGGCTGTGAGACACTGTCATTAGAGAGCCCTCAGTGATCCAGTCTCAGTGTAACAGTGCGGGGCTGTGAGACACTGTCATTAGAGAGCCCTCAGTGATCCAGTCTCAGTGTAACAGTGCGGGGCTGTGAGACACTGTCATTAGAGAGCCCTCAGTGATCCAGTCTCAGTGTAACAGTGCGGGGCTGTGAGACACTGTCATTAGAGAGCCCTCAGTGATCCAGTCTCAGTGTAACAGTGCGGGGCTGTGAGACACTGTCATTAGAGAGTCCTCAGTGATCCAGTCTCAGTGTAACAGTGCGGGGCTGTGAGACACTGTCATTAGAGAGCCTCAGTGATCCAGTCTCAGTGTAACAGTGCGGGGCTGTGAGACACTGTCATTAGAGAGTCCTCAGTGATCCAGTCTCAGTGTAACAGTGCGGGGCTGTGAGACACTGTCATTAGAGAGCCCTCAGTGATCCAGTCTCAGTGTAACAGTGCAGGGCTGTAAGACACTGTCATTAGAGAGCCTTCAGTGATCCAGTCTCAGTGTAACAGTGCGGGGCTGTGAGAAACTGTCATTAGAGAGTCCTCAGTGATCCAGTCTCAGTGTAACAGTGCGGGGCTGTGAGACAGTGTCATTAGAGAGTCCTCAGTGATCCAGTCTCAGTGTAACAGTGCGGGGCTGTGAGACACTGTCATTAGAGAGCCCTCAGTGATCCAGTCTCAGTGTAACAGTGCGGGGCTGTGAGACACTGTCATTAGAGAGTCCTCAGTGATCCAGTCTCAGTGTAACAGTGCGGGGCTGTGAGAACCTGTCATTAGAGAGTCCTCAGTGATCCAGTCTCAGTGTAACAGTGCGGGGCTGTGAGACACTGTCATTAGGTCATATTAAGAGCTGAATTGTAAACATGTAATTATCCCTTAAGACAATGTAGATCTGGACTATTCAGTGAAGTATACAGGTGTATGACAAGAGAACTCAAAGTGTCATAGGAAGCCAGTGTAAATTACAGAAGTGAACACAAAGTCATGGAGATCTGTCCATACTGAAGCCTATTCAGTGACTTAGTAGATACCCTGGTAGGAAAAGTACTGCAAGAATCTTAACATAAAGAAATAAGATTGGTGTTATAAAATAAGTAATATGGGCAAACCTTAGCTTATTGTCCATGTATAATGTATTGTAATATCTGCTGCCAGATCTGTGAATTCAGATCATTGAATTCAGCTCCAACTGGAGGTCTGCTTAGTGCGAGAATCCCACCAGTGGTCACCTCTGCTATGATACACTACAATCTCTGCTGTGTACATAATGTCATTTCACGTTCCACGCAAGATGGCCGGAATGGCTAGTTTGAATATTGACAAAAAGTTAAAACCTTGATTTTCTAAATGCAATCTCTATCTTTAAAAAAAAAAACTTGCTATGCACACTCAAACAAGCTGAAGACGTTTATTTGGCATCAACCTAAAATGTGAGTGCATTAAAAAGCTGAAAACCACATGTCACGTAAAAGGTTTTTGTAATTGGAAACTTGCGTAACAGGGAAATGTAAAGCAAAGGGTTTCAAGTCAAGTGGCTTTGAATCAGCACTTCAGAAAGTTTAAGCAGAGCTCAGTGGGTGGGTGATTTTGAGTGGGAGCTTTTTGAGTTTTAGCCTTGCACTTTCTGTGCATTTTCTGCCCTCACCAGTAGAGGACGCTTGTCCCCAGGGGAAACAGTATAGTAAGGTGAGTCAGATGACTGGGTTTACTGTCCAGTATGAGTCTGGCATCTCTGAGCCAGGTATGGTGTTTGCCTTAGCTATTGGCTTGAGAACTGCATGTCCCCCCTCAGTGCTTTAGAGCCCCTGGTAAACTATAGATGACTGGATGACTATCTGAATATCTCCTGGGACAGGCACAGATTTTGACCTACAGTCCTCGAGAAGATAATGATCCTCTTGGCTGCATCTGTCTAGCAGCTGATTGGTTGAACTGGTGCTGAATGGTGCAGAAGGAGACAGACGGGCGAGGAGCCCACAGCCTGTAAGGACAGACAGGGAAGGGTCACAGCAGCAGGACAGAGCAGGGAGTGCCGCACGACAGGGGAGAGCCGAGCCCCAGGAGGGCTCTGTGGGACGTCCCTGAAGGAGATATCCAGGAAGGAAAACAATGTAAGGACAGGACAGCAAGGAGAGACGGGCCAGAGTGATACGGACACTCCCTCCGGAGGGGAAGGACAGACAGGGGCCAGAGTGATACGGACACTCCCTCCGGAGGGGAAGGACAGACAGGGGCCAGAGTGATACGGACACTCCCTCCGGAGGGGAAGGACAGACAGGGGCCAGAGTGATACGGACACTCCCTCCGGAGGGGAAGGACAGACAGGTGCAGGAGTGATACGGACACTCCCTCCGGAGGGGAAGGACAGACAGGGGCCAGAGTGATACGGACACTCCCTCCGGAGGGGAAGGACAGACAGGTGCAGGAGTGATACAGACACTCCCTCCGGAGGGGAAGGACAGACAGGGGCCAGAGTGATACGGACACTCCCTCCGGAGGGGAAGGACAGACAGGTGCAGGAGTGATACAGACACTCCCTCCGGAGGGGAAGGACAGACAGGGGCGAGAGTGATACAGACACTCCCTCCGGAGGGGAAGGACAGACAGGTGCAGGAGTGATACAGACACTCCCTCCGGAGGGGAAGGACAGACAGGGGCGAGAGTGATACAGACACTCCCTCCGGAGGGGAAGGACAGACAGGTGCAGGAGTGATACAGACACTCCCTCCGGAGGGGAAGGACAGACAGGTGCAGGAGTGATACGGACACTCCCTCCGGAGGGGAAGGACAGACAGATGCAGGAGTGATACAGACACTCCCTCCGGAGGGGAAGGACAGACAGGGGCCAGAGTGATACGGACACTCCCTCCGGAGGGGAAGGACAGACAGGTGCAGGAGTGATACAGACACTCCCTCCGGAGGGGAAGGACAGACAGGTGCAGGAGTGATACAGACACTCCCTCCGGAGGGGAAGGACAGACAGGTGCAGGAGTGATACGGACACTCCCTCCGGAGGGGAAGGACAGACAGGTGCAGGAGTGATACGGACACTCCCTCCGGAGGGGAAGGACAGACAGGGACCAGAGTGATACGGACACTCCCTCCGGAGGGGAAGGACAGACAGGTGCAGGAGTGATACGGACACTCCCTCCGGAGGGGAAGGACAGACAGGGGCCAGAGTGATACGGACACTCCCTGCGGAGGGGAAGGACAGACAGGTGCAGGAGTGATACGGACACTCCCTCTGGAGGGGAAGGACAGACAGGTGCAGGAGTGATACGGACACTCCCTCCGGAGGGGAAGGACAGACAGGGGCCAGAGTGATACGGACACTCCCTCCGGAGGGGAAGGACAGACAGGTGCAGGAGTGATACGGACACTCCCTCCGGAGGGGAAGGACAGACAGGTGCAGGAGTGATACGGACACTCCCTCCGGAGGGGAAGGACAGACAGGTGCAGGAGTGATACGGACACTCCCTCCGGAGGGGAAGGACAGACAGGTGCAGGAGTGATACGGACACTCCCTCCGGAGGGGAAGGACAGACAGGTGCAGGAGTGATACGGACACTCCCTCCGGAGGGGAAGGACAGACAGGGGCCAGAGTGATACGGACACTCCCTCCGGAGGGGAAGGACAGACAGGTGCAGGAGTGATACGGACACTCCCTCCGGAGGGGAAGGACAGACAGGTGCAGGAGTGATACGGACACTCCCTCCGGAGGGGAAGGACAGACAGGTGCAGGAGTGATACAGACACTCCCTCCGGAGGGGAAGGACAGACAGGGGCCGGAGTGATACGGACACTCCCTCCAGAGGGAGTGTCTGTATCACTCCTGCACCTGTCTGTCCTTCCCCTCCGGAGGGAGTGTCCGTATCACTCCTGCACCTTCCGGAGGGGAAGGACAGACAGGGGCCAGAGTGATACAGACACTCCCTCCGGGGACAGACAGGTGCAGGAGTGATACGGACACTCCCTCCGGAGGGGAAGGACAGACAGGGACCAGAGTGATACGGACACTCCCTCCGGAGGGGAAGGACAGACAGGTGCAGGAGTGATACAGACACTCCCTCCGGAGGGGAAGGACTCAGGGGCCAGAGTGATACGGACACTCCCTCCGGAGGGGAAGGACAGACAGGGGCCAGAGTGATACGGACACTCCCTCCGGAGGGGAAGGACAGACAGGGGCCAGAGTGATACGGACACTCCCTCCGGAGGGGAAGGACAGACAGGTGCAGGAGTGATACAGACACTCCCTCCGGAGGGGAAGGACAGACAGGTGCAGGAGTGATACGGACACTCCCTCCGGAGGGGAAGGACAGACAGGTGCAGGAGTGATACGGACACTCCCTCCGGAGGGGAAGGACAGACAGGTGCAGGAGTGATACAGACACTCCCTCCGGAGGGGAAGGACAGACAGGGGCCAGAGTGATACGGACACTCCCTCCGGAGGGGAAGGACAGACAGGTGCAGGAGTGATACGGACACTCCCTCCGGAGGGGAAGGACAGACAGGTGCAGGAGTGATACAGACACTCCCTCCGGAGGGGAAGGACAGACAGGGGCCAGAGTGATACGGACACTCCCTCCGGAGGGGAAGGACAGACAGGTGCAGGAGTGATACAGACACTCCCTCCGGAGGGGAAGGACAGACAGGTGCAGGAGTGATACAGACACTCCCTCCGGAGGGGAAGGACAGACAGGTGCAGGAGTGATACAGACACTCCCTCCGGAGAAGAAGGACAGACAGGGGCCAGAGTGATACGGACACTCCCTCCGGAGGGGAAGGACAGACAGGTGCAGGAGTGATACAGACACTCCCTCCGGAGGGGAAGGACAGACAGGGGCCAGAGTGATACAGACACTCCCTCCGGAGGGGAAGGACAGACAGGTGCAGGAGTGATACGGACACTCCCTCCGGAGGGGAAGGACAGACAGGGGCCAGAGTGATACGGACACTCCCTCCGGAGGGGAAGGACAGACAGGGGCCAGAGTGATACGGACACTCCCTCCGGAGGGGAAGGACAGACAGGGGCCAGAGTGATACGGACACTCCCTCCGGAGGGGAAGGACAGACAGGGGCCAGAGTGATACGGACACTCCCTCCGGAGGGGAAGGACAGACAGGTGCAGGAGTGATACAGACACTCCCTCCGGAGGGGAAGGACAGACAGGTGCAGGAGTGATACGGACACTCCCTCCGGAGGGGAAGGACAGACAGATGCAGGAGTGATACGGACACTCCCTCCGGAGGGGAAGGACAGACAGGTGCAGGAGTGATACGGACACTCCCTCCGGAGGGGAAGGACAGACAGGTGCAGGAGTGATACGGACACTCCTTCCGGAGGGGAAGGACAGACAGGGGCCAGAGTGATACGGACACTCCCTCCGGAGGGGAAGGACAGACAGGGGCCGGAGTGATACAGACACTCCCTCTGGAGGGGAAGGACAGACAGGTGCAGGAGTGATACAGACACTCCCTCCGGAGAAGAAGGACAGACTGTCCTGGCTTTAAGTCACTGACCCACTCAGAGAAGAACAAATTCTTTAGCAAGGCAGAACAGAATCTGGGACAGTGCTCGTAGATTTTTACTGGAGCTTTACAGACAGCGATTTAGAAGTCTTTATTGTTTCCTATTGACTTTTAATTTCATGAACAGCAACTTGCACGCTCTCCCTTTCCCTCCTTTGTTCTGAAGCTTGTGCGGAAATCAGCCTCCTTTTCATGAAACCTAATTTGTGTTTTTGTCATCAGGCCTTGTGGTGAAATGAACAACACTTCACCTAATGAAAGCTGTGGTAAACAGCAGCCTGCATGTTTAATTTTAAACACTGGAGCAGTGCAAGGAAAAGCACACATAGATTGTGCCATCGCGATGTTTCACGGAGGTGTGGAAGATTGCAGTGGGCTCATGTCCCCCAGAGTGTCTTGGGCAATATGTTTTAAATGAGAAGTTTCTGTTCTGCAGACTCGCACACTATTACCTTAATGGTCTGGAAACCTCACAGCAATATAGGGAGGGATTATTACTGCATTAAATCACCTGCACTAAAGAATCCTACTGTATGGGAATCGCATTAATCATACAGCGGATTTCTGTGCGCTCTGACAGAAATTCCGCCGGAATCTATATCATTGTAATCCTGGGAAGTCCATAGGAAATTTATATCTGAACATTGCAATTCCTCTGCTGTGCGTTTGCCAGTGCTCTTTCCTCTTGCTCTCACCTCCAGGAAATCTGGCTGGATTTCCAGAGCCCTAGAGAAGCCTACTGCACATGTGTTCAGAGTCCCAAGTCCTGCCGACTCAATGCTCTTACTCCACTCAAGTAGCAGGTGAAGGAACTTAGCCTCTTTAGTCTTGCACAGGGAATAGCATGAGGAGACCTGATACAAGTATTTGAAAACGTCCAAGACTCAAGCCTGAGGACTTCTTCAGAATGAACAGTGAAACGCAAAGTAGGGGACACCAGTGGAAACTGGAAGTGTATTTAAAGTGGAGAACAGCAGGCACGTCTTTACACAGAGGGTAGTTGGAGTCTGGAACAAGCTGCTGCCCTGGCTTCTCTCAAGAAAAGACCAAAAGCCGTTCAAGTGGGCTGCTGTCTCTCCTCCGCATCCCCTTCTCTACCTGCTCAACGCAAAAGCATGAAATCATGTCATCACATGGCACGTCATCACAGTCTTCTTATGGCTGAGTGCAGCAGGTGCAGGTGTTGGGACGCTTTCTGTCCACCACTGTGGCTCTGGAATTTAATTACACAGCGAGAGGGGGAAAAAAAAAAATCACGGCAGCCAGGTGATTAAGATGAAGACTTATTGGAAGGAATAAATTAAAAACCGCGGCCGAGCGCGTTTCCTGTCCTGCGAATTGCGGACGGGCAGGTGTTGCAGTGTTTGTGCGAAGAGGATTAGATTGTTTGATTGTGGGATTAGTGTAAGACAATGACAATTCCTCCCGATGCCGACCTCCCCGCGCAGGAAGAGAGCCTGACTCCCCGCCGGAGCTCATTCGGAATTCAGCCCGGCGTTGCTTGTTCATGCGGAAGCGCTGGGCTGCGTGCGAGAGGTAATTATATCATAATTTGCGATCTGGAGTGCACGAACAGGGATGAGCTCCAAATCAAAGACTCCGCGGAGCTCAGCTATTCGGGTGTTATTTCACTCGCGGTCCATTTGGAATTCAAGGCCATTATTTTAAGGCATAACCAAAAATACACTCTAGCAGGTCTCCGGCGTTCCCCCCCACCCCCATTAATAAATAAACAGGACAAATGTTGCACATGAAAGGAAATATCTTTCATCTTCTCTCCTCCCTCACTCCCCTTGACTTTCATCTCCTCTTCCCACTCTCTCCTCTCTTCCCCCCCTCCCCCCATCTCTTCTCCTTCTTTCCTTTCTCTCCCCTCCCCCTCTCTGGGCAGCCAGGTCTGCCTGTGTCCAGTGTCCATGGTCAGGCTGTGGTAACTGAGCCTGTCCTCTCTGGGCAGCCAGGTCTGCCTGTGTCCAGTGTCCACGGTCAGGCTGTGGTCACTGAGCCTGTCCTCTCTGGACAGCCAGGTCTGCCTGTGTCCAGTGTCCACGGTCAGGCTGTGGTCACTGAGCCTGTCCTCTCTGGACAGCCAGGTCTGCCTGTGTCCAGTGTCCACGGTCAGGCTGTGGTCATTGAGCCTGTCCTCTCTGGGCAGCCAGGTCTGCCTGTGTCCAGTGTCCACGGTCAGGCTGTGGTCACTGAGCCTGTCCTCTCTGGACAGCCAGGTCTGCCTGTGTCCAGTGTCCACGGTCAGGCTGTGGTCATTAAGCCTGTCCTCTCTGGGCAGCCAGGTCTGCCTGTGTCCAGTGTCCACGGTCAGGCTGTGGTCATTGAGCCTGTCCTCTCTGGGCAGCCAGGTCTGCCTGTGTCCAGTGTCCACGGTCAGGCTGTGGTCATTGAGCCTGTCCTCTCTGGGCAGCCAGGTCTGCCTGTGTCCAGTGTCCACGGTCAGGCTGTGGTCATTGAGCCTGTCCTCTCTGGGCAGCCAGGTCTGCCTGTGTCCAGTGTCCACGGTCAGGCTGTGGTCACTGAGCCTGTCCTCTCTGGACAGCCAGGTCTGCCTGTGTCCAGTGTCCACGGTCAGGCTGTGGTCACTGAGCCTGTCCTCTCTGGACAGCCAGGTCTGCCTGTGTCCAGTGTCCACGGTCAGGCTGTGGTCATTAAGCCTGTCCTCTCTGGGCAGCCAGGTCTGCCTGTGTCCAGTGTCCACGGTCAGGCTGTGGTCATTGAGCCTGGCCTCTCTGGGCAGCCAGGTCTGCCTGTGTCCAGTGTCCACGGTCAGGCTGTGGTCATTGAGCCTGTCCTCTCTGGGCAGCCAGGTCTGCCTGTGTCCAGTGTCCACGGTCAGGCTGTGGTCATTGAGCCTGTCCTCTCTGGGCAGCCAGGTCTGCCTGTGTCCAGTGTCCACGGTCAGGCTGTGGTCACTGAGCCTGACCTCGCTGGACAGCCAGGTCCTTCTGTGTCCAGCTTCTATGTCCAGGCTTGAGTCATTAAGCCCATCTGCTCTGGGCAGCCAGGTCTGTCTGTTTCCAGTTTTACTGTGGACATTTGTTTAAAAGTGTGAGCAGGGTGTAAATGCGACGGGAGGTGTGGCAGTTTGGCAGGTAGCTGACCTGCTTCTTACTCGGGACACCGTGGTCAGTAAGTAAGGCCAATAACAGGTATTGACGATACTGCAGAATACCTTCCCCAGGTTACAGATGCAGTTTTTAGGGTCAAATCCACGTTTATAGCTGAGCTAAATTAGTCTTCGATTGTCAGATTTGTAACATGTTGACATAACATGATGCAAGCGTCCAGCAGAGAGCTGTAGTACTTGTGCTTGGAAGGAGCAGAGTCCCTGTGACACTGCTGACCCAGCTGTACCGGTTCGGATGGGAGCTTCATTTCGGAATCCATCCTGTGCTATTCCCCGATATTCCCAATCCAGGCCTACCTCCCAGCTCTGGTTCAGCATTGCCAATCCAGACTACAGGGCACAGGCTGGAGTTTCAGACTGCCCACGACCTCATCTCCCATCTCACCCAGACACTGGGCAGGAAGGATCTTTTCCAGATTTGGTGGCCTGGGCAGGGCAGTGCAGTGCAGTACTGCAGCAGCAGTAGTAACGGCAGTGACCGTGAGAGTAGCGAGTTGTCCCGTTGAAGCGCCGGCTGGAAATGCCTTCTCTCCCCCTGGAAGAGCCTGTACCAAGCCCAGCAGAGCCGAGGTCTGGACGCTGACTGGGTGGCTCGGGCAGGGCAATCGGACCCAGTTTCCCGGGCTCACCGGAACTCCAGCTCACTCAGGCAGTCGCTCCAAACCGGCTCTAACTCACTGTGGTGAAGGGGAGAGCAGGTGGCAGCGCCGAGGCAGGCCTGCCGACACAAGCCAGAGGCAACCGCAGGGAAAGAGTCACACAGTGTAAAATTAACACGCCTCCCTCACTTCATTTCACATTTCCACATCACCCAGCCTAAGATCTTAATGCTGTGATTAATTTTCTGGTTCAGGTCAGTTGCAAGCTCCTCTTCCTAATTGCCTGTTCCAGGCTGGAGCTAATGAAGCGCAAGAGGAAATTAAATATCGGCTCCGGCGGCAGTCAGTTGGAGCCCCAGTTATCTGCAGAGTCACGAGGATGGGCTCACAGTGCTCTGGAGGCAGAGGGACTGCAAGGGGATCCCCTGAGGTCCTGTGGATTGCCACCGAGCAGAGGCCAAGGGTTTACACAAAGAGTTGTGGGAGTATGGACCAAGTTAATCCGTCATGTTGCTGAAGACAAAACCCCGCTGGCCGAGATTCTCTACCCGGCGTGCTAGATCGGCCGACTGGCTGCCTCTCGTCTGTGACCCGTCTTGTGCTCTTGATGGCAACAGAACTCTCCTGAGGTTTTCAGAGCCTTCCTGCTGCACTGATCCCCGTTTCCAGGAGGATCCAGCACTGTCCCTTCACCGCCAGCGTTCTGCTAACACTGCCATTAACCCAGCTCCTGCTGTAGTTGCAGGAGCCGAACCCCAGAGAAAGGCACTCCTTTCTCTAAACTGGGAGGAGCCATGTGATCCAGGGGTCACATGTTCAAGCACAGCACAGAGGCTTGAGGAAGAATTTTAGCATTTACCTTTTATCAAGTATATAATAGGGACTACTTGCCTTTGCACATATGCCTTTTTCTGCTTAGCAACAGCATAAAAGGATAATTCAAGCATATTAGTTGACTTTTTGATATTAATGCTACAACTGCAGAACGTCTAGCTCATTTCGCATCTTCCATTTACTTCCTTTTGTCTGTATACAAGGTAAAATTACTTCTTAAGAAGAACATGGTTAATTACAAAGAGATGTTAGTAGAGAAAAACAACTCCTAATATGGAAATTTAGGAATGGGCTTTCTGGTGTGAATTTGCTGTATAAAACTCATTGCATTTACCAGCTCATTGGAGAGGTTACTCAGATCCGTATGAGGCTGCTCTCAGATCTGTATCCTCCCCATGCGCATGAATAAAGGACTCTGCCTGACCACACCTAACCCGAGTGAAGAGCTTTCTTCGACAGGCTTCAACCACTGAAGAAGGCTGGGATGAGTCTGTGGAGGAGTTGTGACCCCCTGCTACACAGCACAGCAACAGAGGGATGCACCTCTCCTTCAATCACTGAGCCTCCAATACAGGGCTAAGGAGCTCTCAGCATCCCAGAACATGAAGAATAAGATATTCCAAACTAAAATAAGTCCCCCTTAGAGACAGCAAGTGCACACAGGGAAGAAGGACTTGCAGTGCCTCCTGGGGCATCACATCAAGGATCTCAAAATGGGCTGATTGTCCTGGATCTACTTAACACAAAGCCACCACAGCCAAAATAACCTAAAGAAGAGCTAATTGAAGAGCCAAGCTTTTACCTCTCTTCTTCAGTCCCTACTTAATGTCATACTGGCCAGCTAAACTTCTTACTTTTTAAACAAAACTTTGGGGTCACAAAGACTCCAAAAAGACAAGCACTCACAGTTTCTCACTTGTTCTTGACTTCCAGGTCTGCAGTTAGTCCTGTCTGAAATCTCACACAACACCTCAGCCTTCTCAGAGAATGTCAACCTACTGTATAACAGCTAACTCAACCAACTGGCTTTTTAAATATTCACTTGACCAATCACCTTCCTGAGTCTGATCGGGTAGCTGAGGGCAGCAGGTCATTCCTCAAAGGCTTCTGGGTAATGTGGTACAGACAAAGCGGCCATTTTGTCTGGACTGGCTGTGCCTCACAGAGTGAAATCCTTTTTTGAACACCTGGAAAGATCGCGTCTGGAGACAAAGTGCTAAGGTTACCCGATTTTCTCATCCCAGAGAAGCATAGAGGGGGATCAATGATGCTGACAGCCATTGTGATGAAAACTGGGGTCCCCTAGAAAGGACAGGAAACACACACAGTGGGGTGCAGAAGCTGAAAATCTCGTCTTTTAAAACTTCTGTTATCCAGTTTTCCAAAAGTTGCAATGCAGACTTTGATCAGCCTGGAGTCTTGGAGAAAGAATAATACAAAATGAGAAGCAGATCACAGTTACCAGCAGGGCTGGGGGAAGTTCTTTCAAAGGTCTCTCGCTTGTAATCCACAGTGAAAAGTACTGGTTTAAGGGATAACGTTTTGAAATAAATGAGCAGTCAGGGGAACGTGTTTTCAGAGGTGGGTTCAGAGCTGAGCAGAGAGGAGGTGTGAGGCCTCTGCGTGTCTCTGCGTGTGGGAAGAAAGGACACACTGGGGAGTCAGACAGTGTTCGGGGCCTGCCCTGCCCTGCCCTGCCCTGCTCAAATACTGATCTTTAAAGCCGCAGGATCACAACAGGTGTGGTACCTCTAACCAAGAGGCAGAAAAGTGAGTATTTTCTAACTAAAATCTACCACTGCAACTGTGCACACGTACACCACTACCGGTTACAATAACTGATTGCTTTATGAAATCATTTTAACTTCATGTTCATTTTAAAAGCAGTGGAATTACTAAGAGGGCATTCAGCCCTTCTAGTCTAGTTCTCTAGTAGTTAATAGATTCCAGGATCTCACCCAGCTGTGTCTTGAAAGAAACCAGAGTGTCAACTTCATCAACCGGGCTGGGTAGCTAGTTCCAGACTCCCACCACCCTCTGTGTAAAGATGTGCCTCCAGTTCTCAGCTGCAGACACAGTTCCCTGCGTCGATCTAACTGCTGTGGCTGTCACGGGTGAACGCTGAAGGGGCGTCTTGTGTGAATGATTTTCCTCTGCGGTAAGCCTGAGATCTCTCCTCTGAGTCGCAGACTCAAAGGAGCAGGATTAAATCCACTGGGATTCTACGGGCAGGACTGAGAATTGAACCCTGATCCGGGAAAATCCGGGGTGACCAGAGCAGCACCAGTGCTGTAGGACAACAAAGCGAAGGATGAGTAATCCAGGTGTTAGGAATCCAAGTGAGGAAGAAGAAGGATTCTATGCAGACGAGAGAGAGAGAGTCCAATCCAAATCGTGGTCGAGATCGCGGTCAAAGAGCAAACTAAGTCCAAAAAGACAACAGAGGTCGTTTGAAAGGGTTTTCCAAAAAGGGGCGAGGTAGGAGCTCCCGAGGAGAGAAATCAACACTGAGCACAGGACAAAGTAAGGTGTGGGTTTAAGTAAGCGGTGAGCTGGTGAAGAGCTGATGGAGATGATTGGTTCACACGTGCGGCGGGGTCTGGTGGAATTAGGTGGCTGCTGAATCTGTTTAACCTGATTTCGACAGGTGGAGGATGTGACACCAGGGAGCTTCGTTTCAGTTTCGCCTCCTGCTGCCGCTGGGAGTCACTCCTGATCCAAACGTTCTGACACAAGCCCTGCTGGCGACTGCTGCGGACAGGACGTCGGGAGTCCTCTGGGGTGTGAGTGTCAGGGCCTGAAGCCGCTGAACGTGTCCGTACGGACCCAGAGGCAGGGCAGAGCACAGCCTCTGAATTCACGAAGTGCCAAGCTTGGGCTTGGGAAGAACAGCTACAAGAGCACAGGAACAGCTACAGGCGAGTGGATCTGTTCAGCCCTGTGAACGGGAGTCTAGGTAGGCTCTGATCACACTCTCTGATCTGTAAGTATAATCAGTGTGCGGAGTCCAGCAGTTTTCAGAAATACAGTAACCGTCTTGAAGATGGTGCCAGTTCTGTGACTCTGAAACTACACAGCACTGGAATGAGAAAGGCGAAGTGACACTGGACATCACCTGACATCCAGGTTTTATACGTGGGTGAGTCAGACAAGCTGCTGTCAGGACCTGAGATTTAACTCCAAATAACACTAATTAGGGTAGCACAATGGTACACCGCACAGGGACAGGTAAAGGTTTAAGTAGCTCGAGTAGGTAGCTGCGTCAGCATGCGTAGACTACAAAGGAACAAGTAAAGGTTTATAACACACTGAAAGGAAAAGAAAAGAGACATCACGTTTTGGCTATGGAGTCTTCTTCAGGTGTGGGTGTGTGACACCCACGAAACGTTGTGTCTCCTTGTTTTTTCTTTCAGTATTGGATAATCCTTTAACTGTTACTTTGCAACCTATGCATGCTCACGCAGCTACCTACCTGAACGTCAGTGGTACACTGGTTGCCTTGCAGTGCTGGGGGCCTGGGCTCAGTTCCAGACCTGGTAAACTATTTACAGTTCATGGTTTGTGTTATCTAACCATGTTTGCATGGGTTTCCTCCTACAGCCCGAAGGTTAATTGGGTGCTAGGAAAACTGACTCCGGTGTGGGTTTGTGTCTGCATTGTGATGTGTGTTGGCATCCCAGCCAGGGTGTACCCTGCCTTTCACCTTATGCATGCTGGGATAGGCTTTGGCTTTTTCACATTGGTCATCTTATCTCGACTAATAACACTTAAAGCCCTCCTTTCTAACTACAAATGATCAATGCTAAAGACTTCCCCCTGCACCCTCTCCCAAATGCATCAATATTCACCCCCACAATGCAGTGCGACGGCTTGCTCTCAGCACACACCATCAACCTGGAAGGTGTTCCTTATGAGATATCCATCTAAATTACATCTAAACAGTCATTTCCCAGCGCAGCACTCAGTCTATCAATAAATCTCACCATTTAATGCCAAGATGAAGACATTTTTCACAGTAATTAAAAACATCAACAGTTTGATAAAATCTGACCGCCTCTTGGGATTATTATTCAAGTGCGCATTAAATAAAATCTAATGAATTCAATTAAAGGCTTCCACGTTTCCATGAGCAGTACGACACGCCTGAGAGTCTGCTGCTGGTGTCGGGAGATGTCACTGCACTCTGAAATTACCGGCTGTGGTATCTGTGCCATCCTGTGAATTCATCAGTGTCACGAGCAGTTCTTTCCGGGCCTTATGCGGACGACACGATCCAGAATAGTGAAGACACAAGGGGAAAAATGGTCATGCAGGAAAAGGGGCTGGAGACGGGGGGGCGTGTCCATGCAGTGCAGGTGTCCAGGGGAAGTGAATCCAGGAGAACAATCCATGTAGGAAATCTAGACGGGAAATCAGAAACAAGGGCTGAAGTCCAAAGCCAGGCGATCCATCCGGAGGAGGGGGGAACAGGAACCGGGTCGGAACCGGCGAGGGGAACCAGGAACTAGGAACAGAAAGTTAAAAGCATAACGGAGCCAGACGCAGCAAGACCCCGGGCGCTCATGATGTGGAAATCAATGGGGAACCAGGAGTGAGGTCCGCGTCTGGCTTTTAAGGGGGAGCGGGATTAGGGACCAGGTGCAGACAATGGGGCAGAACAAGGAAGGGCTGGAGCGCCCTTAAGAGGAGGGGTTAGCGATCGTGACAATCGGCTGTACATGGAGCAATGTGACTGTCAGTGAAGATCTGTGCTCTTTAACCCCACCGGCTGAAATTAAGGGAGCTCCCTCTCTGGACAATCCAAATCCCAAACCCCTATGATCTGAGATCCTCAGGGATCGAGCCTCGATCCCCAGTGAATGAGGCAGAGGAGATCTCCCGGCGCCCCCAGAGACTGCGCTGATCTTTCAGGATCTGTCTTGACTGGCGATCCGCACTCTCATGTCGGATCACTTCTGATAGATGGAGACTTGGGGTGCAGGGTGGTGCACCCCTCTGTTATTGTGGACTTGAGTAATAGATGAGTTACCTGCTTTGCTGTAGCAGTGGAAGCAGGTGTGCGATCTCTCTTCAAATATTTAATAAAAATTGCATTCTGGGGAGAAACAGTCCCCACAAAATGTCTTTTTATTTGGTCTTTTCGCAATTCCAGTAGATGAAAGGATGTAGTAACATAACAGTGAATTAATTTGATGTTACAAATTCCTTTCTTCAATGTGTTTGAAGTTAAATTGTAAGGATTAGTAGATGTACTTGTTTAGAGAGCTGGACTGAGAGATTCCAGACATTGGGATCTTCACTGCTCCCAGTCATGATCCATAATGGAGCTCAACGTGGGAAATCTGAAAGGAAAGGCATGGCAGCTGAACTGAGACTCTAATTAGTCTCAAAACTCTATAGAGGACAAGCTCTCTGTCTTCCAGGAGCTGGAGAGTCAGAGCTGAGCCGAGGACCTCTCTCCTCCTGGAGCTGGAGAGTCAGAGCTGAGCCGAGGAGCTCTCTCCTCCTGGAGCTGGAGAGTCAGAGCTGAGCTGAGGAGCTCTCTCCTCCTGGAGCTGGAGAGTCAGAGATGAGCCGAGGAGCTCTCTCCTCCTGGAGCTGGAGAGTCAGAGCTGAGCCGAGGAGCTCTCTCCTCCTGGAGCTGGAGAGTCAGAGCTGAGCTGAGGAGCTCTCTCTCCTCCTGGAGCTGGAGAGTCAGAGCTGAGCCGAGGAGCTCTCTCCTCCTGGAGCTGGAGAGTCAGAGCTGAGCCGAGGAGCTCTCTCTCCTCCTGGAGCTAGAGAGTCAGAGCTGAGCCGAGGAGCCCTCTCTTCCTGGAGCTGGAGAGTCAGAGCTGAGCCGAGGAGCCCTCTCTTCCTGGAGCTGGAGAGTCAGAGCTGAGCCGAGGAGCTCTCTCTCCTCCTGGAGCTGGAGAGTCAGAGCTGAGCTGAGGAGCCCTCTCTTCCTGGAGCTGGAGAGTCAGAGCTGAGCCGAGGAGCTCTCTCCTCCTGGAGCTGGAGAGTCAGAGCTGAGCCGAGGAGCTCTCTCCTCCTGGAGCTGGAGAGTCAGAGCTGGGCTGAGGAGCTCTCTCTCCTCCCGGAGCTGGAGATCAAGAACTGAGCTTTGGAGCTCTCTGTCCTCCTGGAGCTGGAGAGTCAGAGCTAAACTAAGTTCAACTGAACTGAATTGAAGTGAATTTGATTCAATTTGATGTGATTCCATTCCATTCAAAGTCAATTCACTTCATTGCAAAGAACAATATTGGCTTTACAGATCAGTTACCATCTTGCCAAAGCACAGCAACAGACAAGAAAGAGCTACAGCTGCAACAAGTAATTAACAGTAACACCACACAGAAAGATGTGTGTGTATATGTGTAACCTCTCCGGCTTTTACAGCTTGCTGCGAAGGTACTCTTACTGATGGAAAAAGAAGTTTGTTCTGGAAGACATATTGCTTGTAGATGCTGCAGCAATTTCACTCTTCAGATGTTTAAAACATCACTCGGGATCATTACTGTTATCTTCTTCTTGACTGGTGCCAGCGATCCCCACTGACAAAAAGGCCACGACCCCTGCTTGCTGCTCCTGTTCTGGCAGTCCAGACTGGATCAGCACACACATGTATCCTGATTGCTCCCAACACCATTTCCCAGCAGTACGCTGTTGGAGATGTATTCATTAGCTAACTAATTCATTAATTATCATGTTCTCTTGACTTGTGCCATCTCGCATTTCTCCAGCAGCAGTTTTCAAACACTGCCTGCTCTGCCTACACAGTCTCCCTTTGAAGAGAGGAGCCCTCTGCCTGATCGCCTGGCAGTCCTGAAGCAGAGGCACGACTCTCCTTTAGAAACCGTTTTAGGGTAATTAGCTGAAGTGATTGTCAAGACCGTGTCCACTGGCTCAGGAGGCCAGGAGGGATGCTGTATGTGTTGCTCTGCTGCGTTGAGCAGGGAGGTAGTGCGCTCTGCTGTGACAGGGCCCATGCAGTGTGTGCATGGTGGGGAGAGACTCCAGTGAGCGCAGGGCAGTCCTGTCTGCCGCGGGACAGGAGGGGTGTGTGTCAGCCTCACAGGGCATGCAGGCATTGTGCTGCTCTACCTGGGAATCCAGGTGTCAGACTCACACTGTTCCCACTGAGAACTGACTGGGAATGGGCTGTGAGACCCACACTGGGAACTGACTGGGAATGGGGTGTCAGACCCACACTGCTCCCACTGGGAACTGACTGGGAATGGGGTGTCAGACCCACACTGCTCCCACTGGGAGCTGACTGGGAATGGGGTGTCAGACCCACACTGCTCCCACTGGGAGCTGACTGGGAATGGGGTGTCAGACCCACACTGCTCCCACTGGGAACTGACTGGGAATGGGGTGTGAGACCCACACTGCTCCCACTGGGAACTGACAGTGAAATACAAGAGTGGTTGTTTGAAATTTTCTAGATAACAAAAGCAGCATGAGGTTGCCCTTACCGAACGGCCGTGTATACATTCATGCAATTGTTTATTATTACGATGTTGTTATTACAAGAGGCGAACATTCTGCAGGTCAGCTGAGCCCACCTGAGCTGCCCTGTTCCTGCAGCTGGCCTCCCAAATCCCTTCCCAGCTGTTTCCTGCGGTCTCCAATCAGGAGAGCTTTAATATTTAATTTACTTTCTCTTTCTGGATTACACGTGCAGGTGCCACTTCTACTTCTGCAGCACATTCTAAAATATGAAATCCCGGATTAATTTTCCACAAGGAAACTCGAGTCTTAAGGGATGTCGAACAGGGTTAAACTGTTGAAACGGCTGCAGTCCCAGATTACAGCTAATCCTCGTGCCCTGTCTCTGGGTCCAGGGCAGCTTCCTCAGCCTGAGCCTCTCGTAGCGTCAGGGAGGGTCCAGCCGTGAGCCCATTCAGCGGCCCAGGACTGAGAAGTGTGTTTCGTTGCTCTGTGTGTGTGCCCTCTGTGCCAGGCTAGTGGTTAGTGAGACCAGTAGGGGGCGCTCACCCTGCGGTCTGTGTGGGTCCTAAAGCTCCAGTATAGTGACGGGAACACTATACTGTGAAAAGGCGCCATCCTTCAGATGAGATGTAAAACTGAGGTCCTGACTCTCTGTGGTCATTAAAAATCCCAGGGCGTTTCTCGAAAAGAGTAGGGGTGTAACCCCGGCGTCCTGGCCAAATTTTCCCCTGGCCATTAGCTCTTAATAACCCCCATCTCTGAACTGGCTTCATCCCTCTGCTCTCCTCCCCACTGAGAGCTGGTGTGTGGTGAGCGTTCTGGCACACTATGGCTGCCGTCACATCATCCAGGTGGGGCTGCACACTGTTGGTGGTGGAGGGGGGTCCCCATTACCTGTAAAGAGTCTTGAAAAGCGCTATATAAGTGTAAGGATTTATTATTATCATTATTATTATTACCACCATTACCAGGCCTGATCCCCTGTGCTAAATATGTGCCCACCTTTTACCAGGTGCGTGTCTGCTGTGCCTGTCACGACTGTGGTCCCTCCCCCCTTAAGGGTGCTTTGGCCCTTTCACTTTGGACTTGATTTTTGTGCACCTGTCCCCTGTTTCAGCCCGTTCCCAGCCCACCTTAAAAGCCAGGCGCTGACGCTCATCCGGGCTCTGCATCTGATCTCCGTATCGTGCGAGTCCGGGACCTGGAGGCACCTGGTCCCGTGCAGGTTTTAATCTCTGTTCCCGCTCCCATTCCGCCGGTTCTGACCCGGTTCTTGTTTTTATCCACTCTGTTTTTGGATGGATCTCCCGGTTTTGGACTCCTCCTTTCGTGTTTGGATTTCCCTTTGGATGACTGCCCGTACTCACACCCCCTGGACACCAGCGCACCTGCATGGCTCTTCCCCCGGTGTTTCTTCACCATTCCGAATCGTGTCGTCCGCACAGGGTCCGGAAAGAACTGTTCGTTACAGTGCCGAGCTCGTGCCCCCTGTGCCAGCCGCGCGCTGGTCAGGGTCGGGTCGGAGCAGAGCTGTGGGAATCCCGCGGCTGTGCAGCCGTGAGTGGGCTGGCGGGACTGTCACTCTCCGCTGCACAGACGAGCTCGGAGCTGCAGGGATGGCAGCGCTATCAATGAGACTTCAAAACCTTGACAATCCTTCACCGTACCAGTCTTATTACCTGTCCTTCTGTGTGGGCTGACAGATATGAAAAATCTGGGGATGATGAAAGCAAACATCTTTCAATTCCTTTTTTTTTTTGTTCTTTTCATGTATTTTCTTATTATTTCCTAATTATAGTGTGCCTTTCCAAACACATCTCTTTCTACCCTCATATGATATATGATGCAGTGACAACAAGAAGACAAGGCAGGCACACAGAGCTGCGTTCTTGCAGGCGGTAAAGGGGCTGACTGCAGGGGAGGCGAGTCTGTGAAGACATGAAGACCGCAGCACTGGGACCCCAGGACCCTTTCTGAGGGGATAGTCCTCTCTCTGTGTGCGGTGTCTCTGTCTCTGGGAGAGGTGATAGTCCTCTCTCTGTGTGCGGTGTCTCTGTCTCTGGGAGAGGTGATAGTCCTGTCTCTGTGTGCGGTGTCTCTGTCTCTGGGAGAGGTGATAGTCCTGTCTCTGTGTGCGGTGTCTCTGTCTCTGGGAGAGGTGATAGTCCTCTCTCTGTGTGCGGTGTCTCTGTCTCTGGGAGAGGTGATAGTCCTGTCTCTGTGTGCGGTGTCTCTGTCTCTGGGAGAGGTGATAGTCCTCTCTCTGTGTGCGGTGTCTGTCCCTGGGAGAGGTGATAGTCCTCTCTCTGTGTGCGGTGTATCTGTCTCTGCGAGAGGTGATAGTCCTCTCTCTGTGTACGGTGTCTCTGTCTCTGGGAGAGGTGATAGTCCTCTCTCTGTGTGGGGAGTCTCTGTCTCTGGGAGAGGGGCTAATTCTCTCTCTGATTGGGGTGTCTCTATCCCTGTGTGTCTCTGAGGAGGGTCTTTGTCCCTAGGGCAAGAGCCAATCCTCTCTTCGACTGTGGTGTCTCTGTCCCTTGAAGACGGTGGGGGGGACGTCTCTGTCCCTGGAGGAGGAGCTGCTCCTGTCTAAGTCAGATAAATCCTGGCTGGGCTCAGCAGCCTCAATAGACTGGAGAGATGACATCAGTTCATGCATCAGTCCACAGGAAGCTGGTGTGTTCAGAGGAGATATGAAGGGCTGGGAGAAGCAAGTGATTAGCAGTTATTAGCATGCATTTCATCAGACACTTATGCATTTTTAACAAGTATAAAATTAACCCTGAACAAGTGACAATATCTCAGCGGTGCATTATTAATGAGAAAAATATTGTGTTTACATAGTTCATTAGTCCTTATCGTGAAGCAGCGCTAAGGAATATCAGATCAGCTCCTTCTCAAGACAACACCTGGAGATGAGCAGGACAACAATTGGAGTTCCAGAACACACAAGCCAGTACACCAGCTCATCAGCACAACGACACACCAGCACTCCAGCACTTCAACACACCAGCACTCCAGCACATCAGCACAATGACACACCAGCACTCCAGCTCATCAACATCATCAGCACAATGACACACCAGCACTCCCGCACAACAACACACCAGCACTCCAGCACACCAGTGCCCCAACACACCAGCACACCAGTACACTAACATACCAGCACACCAGCACACCGGAACTCCAGCACACGAGCACACCAGTACACTAACACACCACCAGACCAGCACGCCAGTGCACCAGGTCCACTCACAGAACAGCAGCATGTTGTGGCTTGTTGATAGAGAGCTTTAGTTGTCTGAATGTTGTGCAAGTCATACTCCAGTCAACAACTGAATTCAGTTTTGGACAGGACTCCTTGGAGGTTAAACAGTTTAGTTGAGTGTGTCATCTGTTGAGTGTGTCATCTGCGCTCAAGCAGGGAGCTTGTCGGTTTTCAAATGGAGCGTCACTCAAAAATACTGGAAACAGACTTGGCACAATAACACACCCTTCTTCCAGATCTGTGTGCCTCTAAATGAGTCTTTCCATTATGAGGAAACAAAGAAAGTTTGCAGGACATCCAAACTTATTGAGTATCTTCCAGAGCTCCAGCGTCAAATGCCTCTGTCAAGCCAATAATGTAAAGAGGTTAGTGTTGCTCCTGACATTTCCAAGACATCCTTGAAATCATTCAGAAGTAGCGTTTCGCTCCTGAACTGTACGAGGGGAAAGTTGAGCTGTAGAGGTAGTTCCTGTCCACCAGTTCCCAACTTCACTGGGATATCCATCATCTCCTGCTGCGTGAGACTTTTATCGCATTGCTAAGTGGTTCGAAAGTTCCAGGTTTGTCTCTGATTGGTGCTGTGGGGTGGAATTAGTTGAGCAGAGGACATCCCAAACAAGATCTAGATTTCTGGATTCGAAAAGTAAGTAAACTAGGAAAGTTCCTGGATGCCATCAAACTAGCAGATTTAGCAAGAACTGTAGAGATTGTAAAGGAAATTCGAAAGGAATAATATCAAATTCGAGGCCCGGCAGATCACATTGAATGTAGACAAGTATAGGGTGTTTCATTCAGGCAGCAAAAATATGAATATTGAAAAGGCTGCTTATGAAAAAAGACTGAGGTGTTTATGTTTACACATCATTTACATTTTTAGACACAGTGGGGAAGCAATTAAAAAGACAAACAAAATGCCATATAGTACAATTAGAATTTAAATCAAGGGATGTTGTGTTGAACCTGTACACTGGTAATAGCTCATTAAAATACTACGTGCCATTTGGGACACCAAAATACAAGAAAGATGTGGCTCTGGAATTCTTTCTGTCCTTTGTAGTCTTGAACAGAGAAGACTGTGAGGAGACTGATACAAATATTAAGAGACTGTCCTACACTGACAGGCTGAAGGAATTGAGTCTCCTTAGTCTTGAACAGAGAAGACTGTGAGGAGACCTGATAAAAGTATTAATGGATTGTCCTACACTGACAGGCTGAAGGAACTGAGTCTCCTTAGTCTTGAACAGAGAAGACTGTGAGGAGACCTGATACAAGTATTAAGGGACTGTCCTACACTGACAGGCTGAAGGAACTGAGTCTCTTTAGTCTTGAACAGAGAAGACTGTGAGGAGACTGATACAAGTATTAATGGACTGTCCTATACTGACAGGCTGAAGGAACTGAGTCTCTTTAGTCTTGAACAGAGAAGACTGTGAGGAGACCTGATACAAGTATTAATGGACTGTCCTACATTGACAGGCTGAAGGAACTGAGTCTCTTTAGTTTTAAACAGAGAAGACAGTGAGGAGATGTGATACAAGTATGTCAGAAAAGACACTGAAAAAGTGAATTTCTTCAGAATGAACAGTGAAACATGGACTACGGCGACACAAATTAGAATAGAAGCCACTTCTTTACCCAAAAGGTGGTAGAGGTATGGAACAAGCTGCCCTGCCATGTTGTTAAAGCCGATACCCTGGCTTCTTTCAAGACACAGCTAGATGAGCTCTTGGGATCAATTAATTGCTAATTACCAAACACGCCAGATGGGTCTCCTTGTGTTTGTAATCATTTTGCAGAATGTAAGCAAGTCCTGAGAAAGTGAGAAACAGACTCTCAGTGCTGACAGCAGACTTGTCAAGGCAGGGAGTCTAATTCCGATTACGCTGCATGAGGGCAGGTGTGTGTCCGGAGATCGGATTCCAGTCACATCATCAAATCCTCCATTCAGAGGAAACAGTCCTCTTGCTCTGGGTTCAAGAGCCTGATGTCAGAAGAACAGGCACTGTGACACCGCAGTCCTGCTCAGTTTCCAGAGTACTGTGCACAGCTTTGTCACAGCAGCAGGGTTTCTGATTCCTGAAGGATTCCTTGAACTCCCTCTGCTTCCTGCCTTGTCCAAAGTGGGGTCTCAGCAGAGCCCCCTGCTGGCCTGAGAAGCTCATCGGATGTGCATGCCGAAACCCATCCCCAGAGAGAGGACAGCACCACAGAGCACAGTAAGCTGGAGGTTCAATGGGGCAGCATCTTCAGAGTCTTGGCACGTGATCTCAATTTGCTGGTTTTTATTGCTTGCCTTTGTATAGTTTTTTGTGATCCAAAGAGATCATACAGCATCATACAGGATGCTCAGCCTCTACTGCAGCACAGCCCCACCTAGGAGACACACAGCGGCCCCACTGCACTCAGATCAAGGGAGGAAGAAGAAACGACCGCACCGGGTGGATTAAGGGCAAACGTTAGGGAGGACAGACCGTTTAAGCCCAGATTGAAGTTGAGACAGCACATCAGTTCTAACACCCCTACTCTAACCACCCTCTAGCTCTCTTACGGCAGAGTCACAGTTCTCTTCAAAGGTCTCAGAGCAGTGCTGTACCAGGCCCAGCCCCGCGGGCTAGATCAGACTGCGAGGCGGTCACGATAAGGCCGTTATTGCACAAGCACAAAAGCGAGGATTATTGAGAAGCTCATATCTGCGAAAGTGCTCCGAGACGACAGCACAAAGAACAGGCTGAAGTCTGCCGCTGCAGTGTAATGCAATCACACAGAGATGAGGGGGGCTGATGTCGCTCCTCTGCCGCCCCCGCTGGCGGGCTGCCCCCTGCAGGGGCTGGGATGGCAGGGGGAAACCTCCTCCGGCTCTCCTTCTCCCGCCTTTCCATTTCAGGCTGGGCCTCTGGCCCGCACGGCCCCCCTCCCTTCGAATTCCTCTCAGATACGCTGGGGCAGCCCGGCTCCCTGAATCGGAAAAGGGCACCCCTCCCGGGAGGGCGAGGGAGATGAGATGCCGGAGAATCAATCGCCTCCGCTGGTCATCGAGGGCCGGGCTGGAGCTCAGCCAGGCTGGATGAAGACAGCACCGGTCCGCGCTGCTCCACGCGCCAGCCATCCTCCGAGCCCCCTGTAGAAGAAGCGGACGTGTTTGCGTGTCATAAATGTTGAAAGTGCCTTCGGCGGAAGGCAGCCAAGGAGCTCTGTGGTTTTGCGCTGGCTTTCCTGAGCGCTGGCTCAACATTCAGGACTCATTTCGCTCCGCTCTCTGACAGCCGCGCTCGCACAAGAAAGATTCTCTTTTATCAGCGCAATCACTCAGCCTCCCCCTGCGCCCTCACATTCATTCTCTCTGACTGCGGTTTGGAATCTGCATGGGCTCCCCGGGGGGCTCTTCCCGCAGCCCGGCCGCTCCCAGCGCGTCACAGCCAGAGCCATTCCCAGCCCGGAGGAGAACCTGAGGGCATCAAAGGCACGGAATGAAGGTGCCCCACGAGCAGAACCAGAACCTGGGCCGGGGCCGATCCGCTGGGCTGGTATCCTGGGCCCAAGTGTAGAGCTCTCCTGTCTGGATTTGGAGGTGAGCAACATGTCCGGGTCCTGCTGAGTCTTCCCTCAGCCTGCTGCTGTCTCCTCTTCCCAGAGACAGGGCAGGGCAGATAGGGCAGGACAGGGCAGGGCAGGACAGGAAAAGGCAGGGCATTTAGGGCAGGACAGGGCAGGACAGATAGTACAGGGCAGGGCAGGTCAGATAGGGCAGGACAGGGCAGGACAGATAGGACAGGGCAGGGCAGGGCAGGACAGGGCAGGATAGAGCAGGGCAGATAGGACAGTGCAGGGAAGGACAGGGCAGGGGAGGACAGGACAGGACAGGACAGGGCAGGATAGAGCAGGGCAGGACAGGACAGGGCAGGGCAGGACAGGACAGGGCAGGATAGAGCAGGGCAGGACAGGACAGGACAGGGCAGGGCAGGATAGAGCAGGGCAGGGCAGGACAGGGCAGGGCAGGATAGAGCAGGGCAGGACAGGACAGGACAGGACAGGGCAGGATAGAGCAGGGCAGGGCAGGACAGGGCAGGGCAGGATAGAGCAGGGCAGGACAGGACAGGGCAGGGCAGGACAGGGCAGGACTGGAGTTCGGGATCCCACTCCCCATCCGTGGCTACAGTCATGCAGGATCACAGCCGGGAGGGAGGCAGAGCTTCTTCTCCGAGCGCTGACAGCCACAGCTCGGCCCTCCTCCTCCTCCTCCTCTCAGCTTTCAGCAGCGCCGTACAAGATGTAAGATAATTAAAAACATTTATTATGTAGAACACTTACACCGTTCCTCCGATTCCTCAAGGTGCAGCACGGCAGATTGCAGTCTGTGTGATAAAGCAGAAACACGAAAATCGAAATAATTTACGTGGTACAGCAAAGCACCCCGGCTCACAGGGACTTCCCCCAACGCACAAACACTTCGGATTGAGGAACTGGGAGAAGGGAAGGATGACAGCCCTTCACATTCTAACCACCCCTCTTGTCTCTTGTCCTGTTTGGTGAGGTTGTGAGTCCGCGGAAAGGTGGGTGGCGCTGTGGAGACGCAGTCGGGGCCCCAGACTCCAAGCTGGAGACTGAGGGGGTTCCGGTTCTGGGTGAGCTGCTGTCACTGTGCCCCTGGCAGGGCCCCTCTCTCAGACAGCTCCAGAACAGGCCCTGCTGTGTCACCTCACCTGCAGGATCGTGACTAACTTGAATGAGGGTTTGATCCTGACAAGTGCCTCTACCCCACATCAGTGGGAACAGCGACAGGAGTCAGGGCTGTCGGCAAAAAGTCATTTGGAAAAGAAACGGTTTGGAGATGTGGCTTACAGAGCCCCAGAACTCCCTGCCCTCCCTCAGCCATCTCCTAGCCCGTCTGAGGCTGCCAGCTTACAGGGGCTCCTCACACCCTGCTGTGTGTGGGGGGCAGAAACAGAGCACCCCTGAGGCTGCCTGGGGCTCCTCACGAACACTCACCCCCAGAGTAGAGGGCCTTGTTCTACAGAAAGAGTCCACAGCACAGCCACAGCCGCCCATCTTGTTAGTCAAGAGCACTAGAGAGCAGTGACCCACACTGCTGGGTGGACTGGGGGAACTGGGGTATAGTACCACACTCAAAGAACCACAGCCGTGTCTGCAGTGGGCTGTAGAACCCACAGCCCACCAGTGTCTGGCCCAAAGGCTTACCCACTGTACTGTACCACCCCCATAACACAATAACAACCCTCCTGCTAAAGGAAGACGAAAAGATAAGCAAATACAGGAGAATGTGGAGCACTGAGCCTCAGAGCCCTTCAACAGGGAGCCAGTGACAACTCCGAGAGGCTGTCTGGTGAGACCACACAAAACAAGTGCCGCAGATATCCCTTCCCTGTAGCAAGCACACACCCTGACAGCAATAATAATACTCATCTTTCAGAAAAGATTCTGGATGGATTTAAGAAGAGCGAGGGATCAAATCAGAGCTGTCCCATCCACACTGATTCCCTTCCCCATCTCTTCGCCATTCCGGACAGTCTCCTCCATGGATCTGTGTCTTTCCCTGGAATACTCAGATAGGATCTGGGTACAACAGCGAAGAGCAGCAGAGGTTTTCCACCGCCATGCAGAGCAGGACTTCCCTACCCGAAGCAGGAAGACCCAGGAGATACAGGCTGCTGCTGCCAGTTAGAATTGGGAAAACTGCAGCGATTCTATTCCCAGACAGGAACTGAAACAAGAGAGAGTGAGGAGACTATTAATTAAGGATGCAATTAGCCAAGACATTAATCACACTTCTGTCAAACTGGTGCAGCCATCAGTGCAGCTGAGCTGTGAACTGCAGTCTCAGCAGACTGGGCTGGGCTCTGTCCTCTGAGGGACAACTGCTCCTTTGTCTGTTCGCCAGGCTGATACTGTGCAGTGAGTGAGGTGTGTGTGTGTGAAGAGTCGTGGTGCCTGTATAGACAATACAGCTTTAGTGTTAAGATCATTCGCATCCCAGTATTTCTTCCCTGTCCAGTCCTGTGGACCGGGAGACCAAACACTGCCCATCTGTCTTCTGGAGGAGAACAGGAAGGGCTCATACAATCATATGCAGATCGACGCCCAGGGCTGGAGTTGAGCCCAGGATTTCGGAGCTATGCAGCGGTAGCCTAATGGACCTCGTACAGGCTCCTGTGGTACTCCCATAATTATATCAGCCAACTGTAACTCACACCCCTCATCAGTACTCTTTTTCCATCCGGTAACCGTTGATTCATTGGAGATGATGTGCTCAGCCCTCCAATCAGCAACAGCTAATCAGCGACAGCAAAATAATGAAAGCCAATCAGAAATAGGCATGCAGCAGACAGCTCTCTCCTCATTGAGCACCATCAGGAATTCTGCCAGAGCAGGTTGTGGGCTGTCAATTAAAATGACAGTCAAAGTGAACTCTATTATAATCACTTCCAGCCTGGCCTTCCAGCACTTCCACCTTGTACAATTAATTCACTGTGCACCAGAGAAAGGGAAAACAGAGCCAATCGCAATGCTCTGTAACACTGAGGAAGAGGAGAACTGGCCTTGTTTTCATGGAACAGAAAGCACAATGATTTGAGAGAGGGAACCCTGCTCTTTCCACACAGACTCCTCACTCCCTGCTCTCATTTCTATCCGGCTTTGCTGTGCTAATTCCATCTGTAGAGATGCATTCCCAGGGATCCACGTGATTCCAGACCTCAGGAATATGCACGCCTCCTGTTTGTGTCAGTGAAGCTCAGACGGTTTTCTTTTGAACTTTCTTTTTCCAGCTAGATGCTCGTTCTCTCCATGCAGAAGCACTGCTCCGAGGAAGGATCCGCCCCTCCGCTCATCCTGAGAGATTTCAGGCTCCCTAATTAATAAACACAATCAGGCGATGAAGGACGAAAGCTGCTTTAAAGAAGAGCACTGCCTGCAGAGTGTTTTGCGTCCTGTCGTTTCCAGGAGCTTCGCACTTCCTCCTGATCGGGTGCGAGAGAGCGCTCAGGGCGACGTCACTCGTGCTCGTGAATCCCAGAGCAAGCCATGAATAAAAGAACAGGCCAGGCAGAGAGATGGCAGAAACACAGACACACACCCAGATCAGCCTCGACAAAACCAGGCAGGGAGGTGTGCTTGTGCTCGGAAAAAACCCTACAGGTGGTGTATACCAGCTACAGATCACTTACCTGCACTGTACAGTGTTTACAACCCTACAGGTGGTGTATACCAGCTACAGATCACCTCCCTGCACTGTACAGTGTTTATAACCTTACTGGTAGTGTATATCAGCTACAGATCACCTCCCTGCACTGTACAGTGTTTATAACCCTACAGGTGGTGTATACCAGCTACAGATCACCTCCCTGCACTGTACAGTGTTTATACCCTACTGGTGGTGTATACCAGCTACAGATCACCTTCCTGCACTGTACGGTGTTTATAACCCTACAGGTGGTGTATACCAGCTACAGATCACCTCCCTGCACTGTACAGTGTTTATATCCCTACAGGTGGTGTATACCAGTTACAGGTCACCTCCCTGCACTGCACAGTGTTTATAACCCTACAGGTGGTGTATACCAACTACAGATCACCTCCCTGCACTGTACAGTGTTTATAACACTACAGGTGGTTTGTACCAGCTACAGATCACCTCCCTGCACTGTACAGTGTTTATAACGCTACAGGTGGTTTGTACCAGCTACAGATCACCTCTCTGCACTGTACAGTGTTTATAACCCTACTGGTGGTGTATACCAGCTACAGATCACCTCCCTGCACTGTACAGTGTTTATAACCCTACAGGTGGTGTATACCAGCTACAGATCACCTCCCTGCACTGTACAGTGTTTAGAACCCTTATTGGTGGTTTATACCAGCTACAGATCACCTTCTCACACTCTGCAGTGGTCTACACTTCTACAGATACTGTAGCTGCACTGCACAGTATTTATAACCCTTCTGATGGTTTGTACCTGTGATGGTTACATTCTATAGAGCTGGGATTTGGCTCAGCTTCCCACTGATCAGTACAGAAAGGACACTGAAGACCCTACACAGCTTTGCACAGCTTCATTAAGATTCTGTGGAATCCAGGCAAACTCAAAACTTTATTCCCACACGTCACACAGCAAGGTTAGAAAGATTAACTCTAGTGCACGAATGTATTGCTTGTTAAATAATAGAAGAGGCTGGGACTGATAATAAGAGGAATGTGTTGCTAAGACTGGGGATTGCCCTGGACCCTGGCAGAGAAATGGATGTGCTAATTTCGCCGTGATGAAGGAACATATCCAGGCCGTCTGTGAGCAGGCTCTGCAGAGCACCTGATCACCAAGCCCACGCCAGCCCTCTCCTTCACATGGTCACTGGACGCAATCCCATCAGGCCGCTCTGCCCTCGTCCTGATCGCTGTGGAAGTCCTTGTGGCAGTACAGTGCTTCCGCAGGGTTTTCTGTCGCCTGGGATTACAGCAGCAGTCGTCTGAGTGTGCAGCTGTGTGTGCGTGTGCTGGATGCAAAGGACACTTGAAGACGGCTGTACAGCCATAAAGTTATGCTTCTCCTTTAAATTTTTTTGGCGTGGAGTCAAAGATGACGTGTTCCTTCAATACCAGGACTTGCAACAAGAAGCCTAACCGAGGACACCATATTCAGGATACTAGAGTATTAACTGATTTGATCCTCATGGCAAGGGGAGAGAAAGGAGGAAGTGCTGTTGCCATGGTTTAGCACAGTCCTGTGACACTCTGATAAGCCCAGGTGTCCTTTCACCCATTGGGCAGTTCTGGGTGTATCTTCACATCCTTGTCTCCTTTCACCCATTGGACAGTTCTCAGTGTATTGTATCTTCAAAACACTGTGTCCTTTCACACATTGGACGGTTCTGGCTGTATCTTCACAACCCTGTGTCCTTTCACCTATTGGGCAGTTATCGGTGTATCTTCACAACCCTGTGTCCTTTTATCCACTGGAGAGTTCTAGCTGTGTCTTCACAACCCTGTGTCCTTTCAGCCATTGGGCAGTTCTAGGTGTATCTTCACAACCCTGTGTCCTTTCAGCCACTGGGCAGTTCTAGGTGTATCTTCACAACCCTGTGTCCTTTCAGCCACTGGGCAGTTCTAGGTGTATCTTCACAACCCTGTGTCCTTTCACCCATTGGACAGTTCTCGGTGTATCTTCACAACCCTGTGTCCTTTCAGCCATTGGACAGTTCTAGCTGTATCTTCATGACTCTGTGCCGGATTGCTTGACTTTGCCCTGCAGGTGATTCAGCAGACTTTGCTCTTCCTTTATTAAAAAAACATGTTCTGCTCGAAGCCATCAGAGTGAGCATAAACATGCTCAGACACCGTGGTGAAAGAGGCACTTAACTGTTGAGGGAAGGTGACCTTGAGCACATCAACAGCACTGGGGAGACACAGAGCTGTCCGTGAGCATGGCCTCTCCTGGCCAACCCCAGGAACAGCTCTCGTGGACGGCAGCCATGTTCCTATCCCAGCGCTGGGAGCTCTGCTGGCTTGGACAGGGCTTGTCAGTTGTGCGTGTCAACAAACAGCCCGACTGTGACGCTGGCACAATGGAAAGGCCAGCAGAAAACAATGAGAACGGAAGACCGCCACGCCTGATGGCAGGGAGCAGGCGGGCCGGCTGTTTCCGCCGTTCTCATCGCTGTCTCAGGGGCTACGAACACATCATTAACAAAGAGCAAGCGAATAATCGAGTTCTAATGAACAATCATGACAGCCTTTCGTATTCAGATGACATTTAATTGTGGAGGGACTTGAGTGTCTGAAGATGGTCCCCAGCTCCCGCGCTCCAGCTCCGCCAGCCTCCCAGATCTCATCATCATGGAGACAGCATTTCTGCGCGCAGATGCCACCCTTTACTTCCCACTCGCTCTCGCCAGCCAGGCAAGGGCTCTTAATTAAAAACTAAATTAAGACCAGAAGGTTTGCCTGCTTCCCTGCAGCCAGACAAATGTCGCCAGGCAGCCCAGAAGCCCGGGTCCCAGCGGGGCAGGATGCGTCCCGCGACCTGCTGCTGGGAACAGGAGAGCCGAGGAAGCCTGGGTCGGGCTGCTTGACTGCCCTCTCCATCCCGCCATCCGATACCGCCAGGGCTCCGTTCCGAGAGGCGTCGCTGCACACTGGGTCTAATTTGCTTTTAATTGGTGCTTAACTTATTGCGTTTCATCGGTAAATGTCACTCGTCATCTTCATCATCCGCAGAGCCCTGCTGTCAGGAACCATGCGCCGGACTGCACAGCCACAGCTGTCACGGGCTGCGTTGCTTCTGACCAACAGGACCTTCATCACAGAACCGAGTCGTTTCTTTGAGCTTTTCCGAAATAGGTGCCAAACATTCTCGTTCATCAACAGTTACACCCCTTGTGTAATATTGTAACGGACTGCGTTGTGTACTGTTCTAATGTGCTCAGCTCTCATCAAGCCACTCAGCCGCACAGGAGAAGAGGGAACCTGTGTCTCATCAAATAAAATATTTGATATTCCACTCAGGAATAAATTACTCTTTAAAAGGGAAGCTTAACAAATGGGAAGCAATTTCCCTTTTCAAAATAATTCATCACTAGGCAAAGTGGAGACTTCTGTTAGCCTGGTGGATAAAAGCAGAAATAAATATTGCCTCATCTGTAAAACAACAGTCCCTTACTTAAGAACAAGGTTGGTCTCTTAAGTGCTCAAATTACCTGAAAGTCACAGACTTTGAAGAGTGAAATTGTCTCACCGCGATCATTCTCTACTTCTGTATATTTTTTTTATGCTATCTGGTTGCTTACTGGCCTACATCTCATCCCAAATGAAGGCTGGCTTAATTACATATTCGCAAGTGGTTTTGTCTTAGTTAGAACTTAGTAAAACTGTTTACAATGATTAATGACACACTGCCTCTCTCTCCCAGTCCCTCAGCTCTAACCACTAGCCCACACTGCCTCTCTCTCTCTCCCAGTCCCTCAGCTCTAACCACTAGCCCACACTGCCTCTCTCTCCCAGTCCCTCAGCTCTAACCACTAGCCAACACTGCCTCTCCCTCTCTCTCTCCCAGTCCCTCAGCTCTAACCACTAGCCCACACTGCCTCTCCCTCTCTCTCTCCCAGTCCCTCAGCTCTAACCACTAGCCCACACTGCCTCTCTCTCTCTCTCCCAGTCCCTCAGCTCTAACCACTAGCCCACACTGCCTCTCTCTCTCTCTCCCAGTCCCTCAGCTCTAACCACTAGCCCACACTGCCTCTCTCTCTCTCCCAGTCCCTCAGCTCTAACCACTAGCCCACACTGCCTCTCTCTCCCAGTCCCTCAGCTCTAACCACTAGCCCACACTGCCTCTCCCTCTCTCTCTCTCCCAGTCCCTCAGTTCTAACCACTAGCCCACACTGCCTCTCTCTCTCTCTCCCAGTGCCTCAGCTCTAACCACTAGCCCACACTGCCTCTCTCTCTCTCCCAGTCCCTCAGCTCTAACCACTAGCCCACACTGCCTCTCTCTCTCTCCCAGTCCCTCAGCTCTAACCACTAGCCCACACTGCCTCTCTCTCTCTCCCAGTCCCTCAGCTCTAACCACTAGCCCACACTGCCTCTCTCTCTCTCCCAGTCCCTCAGCTCTAACCACTAGCCCACACTGCCTCTCCCTCTCTCTCTCTCCCAGTCCCTCAGCTCTAACCACTAGCCCACACTGCCTCTCTCTCTCTCTCCCAGTCCCTCAGCTCTAACCACTAGCCCACACTGCCTCTCTCTCTCCCAGTCCCTCAGCTCTAACCACTAGCCCACACTGCCTCTCTCTCTCTCCCAGTCCCTCAGCTCTAACCACTAGCCCACACTGCCTCTCTCTCTCTCCCAGTGCCTCAGCTCTAACCACTAGCCTACACTGCCTCTCTCTCTCCCACTCCCTCAGCTCTAACCACTAGCCCACACTGCCTCTCTCTCTCTCCCAGTCCCTCAGCTCTAACCACTAGCCCACACTGCCTCTCTCTCTCTCCCAGTCCCTCAGCTCTAACCACTAGCCCACACTGCCTCTCTCTCTCTCTCCCAGTCTCTCAGCTCTAACCACTAGCCCACACTGCCTCTCTCTCTCTCTCCCAGTCCCTCAGCTCTAACCACTAGCCCACACTGCCTCTCTCTCTCTCTCCCAGTGCCTCAGCTCTAACCACTAGCCCACACTGCCTCTCTCTCTCTCCCAGTCCCTCAGCTCTAACCACTAGCCCACACTGCCTCTCTCTCTCTCCCAGTCCCTCAGCTCTAACCACTAGCCCACACTGCCTCCCTCTCTCTCTCCCAGTGCCTCAGCTCTAACCACAAGCCCACACTGCCTCTCTCTCTCTCCCAGTCCCTCAGCTCTAACCACTAGCCCACACTGCCTCTCTCTCTCTCTCCCAGTGCCTCAGCTTTAACCACTAGCCCACACTGCCTCTCTCTCTCTCTCCCAGTGCCTCAGCTCTAACCACTAGCCCACACTGCCTCTCTCTCTCCCAGTCCCTCAGCTCTAACCACTAGCCCACACTGCCTCCCTCTCTCTCTCCCAGTCCCTCAGCTCTAACCACTAGCCCACACTGCATCTCTCAATCCCTGTTATAAACACTGGTCCACACAACCTCTCTTCCAATCCAATATATCTTATTACTTGACTGTCATACAAAGCCCAAAACAAACAGAAAATTCACCCAGCATTAACTCCCTGCCAGCAGTGCTGTGTAATTGGATCAGCTCCCCATTAACAGCTCCCTGTCAGCCTCCCTGAAGCTCTCACTGCTGGTAATGACAGCGGACAGCCTGGCTCTCTGAGCTCGGAGAGCCTGACCTGTCTCATGTCGAGCCACGCTGAACACTCGCAGCTTCCCAGCTACTGTAGGTCTGCCTTTCTGAGTCCCAACAATGGGAATTATAACCGTCCAGTCTGAGATGCTGGGATGACAGCAGAGTGCAGAAGACCAACGTACAGGCTTTGACAGCCTGGAGGTCTGGGGATGCACTCTCTGCCACCCTGAGATGAAGCACTTCAGCCTTATTTCTTGTAAAGTTCAATAATAAATAGCTGAGAACAGACCATGACTGAATGGAAAGAATCACCGAGTACATGCAGTGATGTTTCATCAGCATTAGTACATATCCAGTGCATTGGAAGGAGCTCCATCAGAGCCCTGTGCTGTGGTTGCTTGGCCACAGGTGCCTGGTGAGATGACATCACAGCTGCTTATTGTCTTCAGTCACTACCCAGTGATCATCAAATAACAGATCCATTTATCGAGATTGCATTGGAGTAACAGGTTTTGCAAGATTAATAAGACAATCACAATCGCTCTTCGGCATCGCAGTCTTCTCTTCCCTGCGCTGCAAGGCCTGAGGCCTGCAGGACGATGGACGACACCTCCTTCTCTTGGGCCAAACCTACGCCCACGCAGCCCTCCTGAAGCCTGCAGCTCCCAGCGTGGTCTCAGCTCCCCTGACCCCTGACCCCGCTCTGCTGCAGAGAGGGGCTGACCCTCAGCCGCTTCACAGACTGCAGAGCTGCCAGAGGAGAGAGACAAGAGCCCTGCGCTGTCTGAGCAGGGGGATGCATAGTGATGGGATACTGGAAGTGAGTGGAACAATTTGTGGATCGGTGGCTCTGTGGCTAAGGAAGGTTGCTGGTTCAAATCCCACAGCTGACAGACGCATCCTACTCTGTTGGGCCCCTGAGCAAGGATTTATTATTATTTTTTAAGATCACTTATTGGCTGTATACAATCTCTTGCATTAGGAATTTGTCGTTTCGCATACCCCAGCTTGCTCTCCATGAGCCACACAGATGGGGAGAGAGGCTTGGTGTCAGAGCACAGGATCAGCCATTTATACAGCACCCCTGGAGCAGTTGAGGTGAAGAGCCTTACTCAGGGGCCCAATGGAGTAGGATTTCTCTACAGGCTGCAGGATTTGAACCGGCAACCTTCCAGCCACAGGGGCAGATCCTTAGCCACAGAGCCACAATTTATTAATGCGACAGCAGAACTTACATAGCAAACCCACAAGAGTAATAATACATGTGTGAATCAATCTTCCTTGGTACAAATGACTGATCATTCACTTGGGGTTTCAAAGACAAGAATTAATAACAGGGTTAAAAATCCATCAGCTACCACATTTATAATTGTCTACCTTGGAAGTGAAATCAGTCCCGTGCAGTTAATCACACTCATATGCTCAAAGACAAGTCAACACTGGGTGACCGCCATGAACCGAACTTTATGAGTCGTGTTTGGAATAACAGATCAAGCCCTGTGGTTTCCAACGTGAACGTGAATACTCAACGCACAGCAACACGCTGGCTAGCTGCCCGAGGGAGAGGCTGGAAGGTCCCACCAGAAGACAGAGCCTGGAGAGCTTCGACACTCCTGCACCAAACTTCCTCCAGCCCCAGGAAAGGGAGAGGGGTCCCTGCGTACCTTCCTGCTCAAGTTGGCCCTTAGTGAGGGAATTCCTGGCCAGCATCGGGCTCACCTTTCCAAATGTCTGTGCGCAGAGTCTGACTCGGGGCAGAGTGAGACAGGAGGGGAGAACTCGGGTCGTCCTGGGCTGTGGCTCCAGCACTCTGATATTCAGCCAGTGGACGAAGGGGTCCACCTATATCAGTTCAGTTGATCAGGTGAAATTACAATTGGATTGCAAATCACAGGATTGCCCCTGTGGCAGAGAACGTCAGAGCAGAATGCTGGTCACGTACGGACTCGCTCTCTCCAAACCTAGTGTCTTGAATTAAAGTACAGTTTACTGACTTGGATGTTGGTGGTTACAATCACATGGTCGATTCTTCAGCCAGGTTTCGACTGGGAGATCAGAGCAGAGAATGTGAACACGATGTTTTTGCCTTACGGTACCTTTTAAAGTCGAGTAATGATGCATGTGATTGGCTGTGATGCCATTGGGGGGAGTGTCCTTCTCTGCTGAGCAGGATCCTCATTGGCTGGTCCTCACTGGAAGAGTGAATGTGACCTCTTTTTGTGGGGCAGACCAAGAGGAGCCTTGTTGGGCGCCGAATCATTAGAAATTGGCATAATTGACAAAGTGACAGTGCTCTGGCTTGTGTTGAAGACTTTGACTATGCTTAGCAGAGAGGGCACAATCTCACACACACTCACCCCTGAGGAATCAACAGAGCCAGGCCACACCGGATAAGAGATGTTATTCAATTTGATGTCCCAGAAAGATTACTAAAAATGTTTCATTAACTTTTATTTCTTAGTGTAATAACATGCCTCGCTGCTACATGTATAGCAACACGTGCAGCAAATCTTTCATGAGGGCTGTGAAACACATAAGGGGTGTTAGGAAGAGCATGTGATGGAAATGAAGCTCAAAACACTCGAATCTGTATTTTCACAATTTGTTCTGACAGCAATTTTAAGCTCCATCTACCAGTCTGAACTGAACTCTGACCCCTTGTCCTCACCACTGCACTCTGCCAACAGTATCTCTTTGAGCTCCCTCAGCCCCTGAGTTTTGACCCATTTCCCTCTCCTCTCTCTTCCTGGTTCCCACTCTTCCAGCCCTGGATTATTTACCACTCCTCCGCGCTGCAGCCCAACGCCTGCCTCAGGACTGCCCCGAGCCACAACGCAATCAAAGAGAAGACTAACACTCCATCGCTACATGCCTGGGACTGGGGAGAGAGAGAACAGAGACCGAAGAGAGGAAATAACAGACAGAGGAGGAGACAGAACAGAGACAGAGGAGGAGAAAGACCAGATACAGAGGAGGAGAAAGAACAGAGACCGAAGAGAGGAAAGAACAGAGACAGAGGAGGAGAAAGACCAGATACAGAGGAGGACAAAGAACAGAGACCGAAGAGAGAAAAAACAGAGACAGAGGAGGGGAAAGAACGGAGACAGAGGAGGAGAAAGACCAGAGACAGAGGAGAGGAAAGAACAGAGACAGAAGAGGAGAAAGACCAGAGACAGAGGAGGAGAAAGACCAGAGGCAGAGGAGAGGAAAGAACAGAGACAGAGGAGAAAGACCAGAGACAGAGGAGACGAAAGACCAGAGACAGAGGAGGAAAAAGACCAGAGACAGAGGAGTATGGAGAACGAGAGGAAAGACAAAAAGACAGAAGATGGGGAGAGAGAGAGGAATAGTGAAACACCAGAGGGCACAGAACAATCAGACCTTACTGAGCACAGCATACTGTACATATCCATAGAACAGGCATACATTGGACTGTACAGAATTTAAATCACATACTGTGTGTGGGAAATTAGAGTCAAAATTATAAAGAACAAAATGAAAAGGCATTCATAAACCAAAGTGAAAGATGAATGGTTCGACACAGATGGCAAAAACACTGCAATAACATTCAAACCAAAAACACGAACAAGCATCCAACACAGACCTACTCCTTAGATACTGCGAGATTGTAGAACACTACAATCACCCTTAATGAGAAAAGAGATGCTCACATAAACAGACAGCTCTCAGGAATCGAGGAGTCAATTAACCAAGACTGCTTCAGGGAAAAATGGAAATTTATAAATACATCAAAACTTGAACAATTAGCCATCCAAAACCGAAAAATCTGGAAAGCACACTTGGAATATTTTAATCAACGTAAAGGAACAACAAACAGCACCAATGAAAATCCGGCCAGTTTTAGCCCGGCAGTGAGGACACATGCGGGGCTTTCAACACCATTAGAACAAGGTCTAACAATATTACCCCCACCGTAAAAATCTGGCTGCCAATATTGGAAAGTGTAATCCAACCCATTGCTCTTCATAGCAGTGACGTGTGGGGTCCCCTCACAGACCAGGAGTTCTGCAAAAAGATCCTCCATGCACAGAGAAAAACACTTAACAATGTGTGCAGGGCTGAATTAAGCCAACACCAGTTTCTAATCAGCATACAATCAAATGTTGGCTACACCTCAGAAAGTGCTGTCTGACAAGACAGCCTCTCACCACAAGGCCCTGCTGAGCCCAGAGCTGAGCCCAGAGAAGAGCCCCCTCAGCCAGCTGGTCCTGAGGCTCACTGACACCACCCAGCCTCAGGACAGCACAGATGAAACACCTTAACCTGGATCCACACGTACAGAGGGCAGGATTACTCTCAGTGTCCGTGTTTGGCAGTACAATCATCTCAGTTCTCGTAGCCTTTTTCTTCCTCAGGATGACTGGAGACTGCAGACAGAACGATGTGTAGAAGGACAAGCAGCCCTGTCTGTGTGCTGCTGCAGTGATCTCTAGTGTCCCTGAGTCCAGGATCTGACTGAGAAACCAGAAAGGGCTCCTGGACCCACAAGGGAGAGACGTGCTTCTCCATTGTGCCCAGCCTAAAAATCTGGCACCTTTATCTACTCTATATAACCTTACATTCTGTTTGCCTTGATTATTGCTTCCTCTCAGCGTTTAGAAGATGTACATGATATGTCAACATAAACACCTCAATCTTTTTCACAAGTAGGCTCTGCTAGCTCATTGTTACCTGTTTATAGATGTAGCACACATCTACGTATTTGCATATAATACCCTTGTGTTACACTTGTCTCTATTTAACAGCACTTTGCGAGGAGCTGACCCAGGCCTGAGTGTGGGTATTCACCCCTCATCTGTACTTCACTTCTATGTCCAATCCAAACACTCACACGTCCCTGTATTTGAGAATGAAGCTTTTATGGGGAATGTGATCAAAAGGCTTCTGAAAATCAGAATACACTATAACGTATGCACAGTGTGTATGTGTTACTCTTTTCCTTGTTCAAAGAACTCTAACGCGTTAGTTCAGTAAGACTTTTTTATATCCTTGTTGACTGTTCCCCTAAGCTCCTGTTTGTGTATTTATATTTGGGTAGGGTATGATGAGTTTACCATATGATATGTTTTGTTCTCATAATCATTTCCATCATATTACATGTAATAGAAATCAGTTATCCATCTGTAGAGACTTGTGTCAGAAGTCAGAGTTATTAGTCTATAATGACCAGTAGTTCTCCAGTCCCGGGTACGAGCCCTGTCTTGAGGGACTGTACTGTAACAGAAGTCAGAGTTACTGGTCTATAATGACTATAATGACCAGTAGTTCTCCAGTCCCTGGTACGAGCCCTGTCTTGAGGGACTGTACTGGAACAGAAGTCAGAGTTACTGGTCTATAATGACCAGTAGTTCTCCAGTCCCTGGTACGAGCCCTGTCTTGAGGGACTGTACTGTAACAGAAGTCAGAGTTACTGGTCTATGACTATATTGTCCGGTAGTATTCCAGTCCCTGGTACGAGCCCTGTCTTGAGGGACAGCTGGAAGAGCTGTCTCATTGTGTTCTAAATCACATCTCTCATGTCCTGGACTACAGCTGGTAAGACACCACCAGCCCTGGGATTTATTAATCTTGAGTCCTTCAGTACCTGAAACTCTTCTCCCTCTTCTGTACTGATGCTGTTTAATACAGAACTGTGTCCCCCAGTTGCCTGAGGCCTGGTGATGATTCTTCCTCAGTGAGGATCTGAGTGAAATACTGGTTTAGCAATCAGCCATTTCCCTCTCATTGTGTACAAGTTTCCCATCACTGCCTCAAACACATCTGACTTCATCCCTGATGGCTCTTTGCTGTTGTAGTATGGGCTATCTCTACAGACCTGCAGACTACTGTAGGTTCACTGGAGCCTCCAGCTTGTTCCTGCATGTCCTAGCCAGACCCAGGGGAAGAGGCTTTCAGAGGGCTATGGAATCGTGAAGGAATTAGAAAAGGACAGATTTATCTTTAGATTATAGGTCACTTTTATGAATGTTAGTTCTCTGAATCTGACGTAATTAGGTCTATCATTGTTTGATTTCAATTTTTTATAAAAATCTATCACCGATTGGAATCTCTGGGTATGTGTCTGAGGTAGTGGCTTCGAACCCCAGCGTCTGCACCCTCCCTTCTTCCAGCCCCTCGTCTTGTAACACGTCACAGACTGGAGGAGGCGGATCGCTCGACGACTGCACCGCGAGCCTGCAGGGGGCGCTGTGTCGATGGTGATCCCGTCTTGGGGAATCATAGCTGGCCGGTGACGTGACCCAGGCTCGAACCCGCATTCACAGAGCTCGTCCCACACTTGACCGGGGGTATGGAGCGCCACATGTGCAGCAGGCAGGGGTCTGAGTCAGTCTGGCCTCTGGGGAGGTAGGAGAGCTGAGCGGTCTCGCTCTGCAGCTCAGGGCTCAGAGCGCGAGAGCATCACGAAAGGCTGACAGGGTTACTGTGCCTGGACTGAACAAGCACACCCCTCACCCAGTCCTCTGCTGTATTAGACCCTTCAATTCTCCTCCCCCCCCTGTCAGATCTGACAGGGGGGGGGATCTGCTTGATCTGATCTGCAGCTTGTGAAGGTCTCTGTCCGGCTGCTGTTCCTCCTTTGACTCTTAATGTGCTCTACGCCCAGCAATTACAGCCGAAAAGCAAACTCAGGATCAATAAGGCTGATGTCTGCATATTGCTGGCTACAGCAGCTGCTTCAGTGCGCTTCACGGTTTCATTTTTACCAGGAAGAGACGTTGGATCCCTGTGGGTTTAAAGGATTCAACTGGAAACAAGATGTGGATTGCAGATATTTGTTATCTCCCACACATAGAATATAGATACTCTCTGTCTCCCAGCACTATGGCAGGTAATTGTGCTAGCAATGCTATACTAATATGGCAGCTAATTGTGCTAACGACGTTACACTAGGCAATTTCTCTGCTAGCAGTAGGTGCCAAGTGTTGCCTGTCTCCCAGGAAAGCCAGCAGATCAGGTGAAGACTCCAGTGCAGTAGAGTCAGAGAAGAGGGCTTGTTCATGGGCACAGCAGACACTGCGAGCTTCAGAACCATTTCTCAACACTGATTTTTAATAAAATATGTTGGATGGCTGTGAACGAGACAAGAAGATCAAATTTTGAATGCGCCTACCTCCTCTGTTTTCTCTCTCTTACTTGCCCTGTATACCTGTGTGTGATACCTGCTCTGTCTTCTCTCTGTGTGTGTGGTACCTGCTCTGTCCTCTCTCTCTCTGTATGCTGGACCTGCTCTGTCCTCTCTCTGTCTGTGTAGTACCTGCTCTGTCCTCTCTATCTCTCTGTGTGTGGTACCTGCTCTGTCCTCTCTCTCTCTGTATGCTGGACCTGCTCTGTCCTCTCTCTGTCTGTGTAGTACCTGCTCTGTCCTCTCTATCTCTCTGTGTGTGGTACCTGCTCTGTCCTCTCTCTCTCTGTATGTTGGGCCTGCTCTGTCCTCTCTCTGTGTGTGGTACCTGCTCTGTCCTCTCTCTCTCTGTATGCTGGACCTGCTCTGTCCTTTCTCTGTGTGTGGTACCTGCTCTGTCCTCTCTATCTCTCTCTCTCTCTATGTGTGGTACCTGTCCTCTCTCTCCCTGCGTGTGGTAGTGTGGTACCTGCTCTGTCCTCTCGCTCCCTGCATGTGGTAGTGTGGTACCTGCTCTGTCCTCTCTCTCTCTCTCTGTGTGGTACCTGCTCTGTCCTCTCTCTCTCTCTGTGTGGTACCTGCTCTGTCCTCTCTCTCTCTGTATGCTGGACCTGCTCTGTCCTCTCTCTCTATGTGTGGTACCTGCTCTGTCCTCTCTCTCTCTGTATGCTAGACCTGCTCTGTCCTCTCTCTCTGTGTGTGGTACCTGCGCTGTCCTCTATCTGTGTGTGGTACCCTCGCTGTCCTCTGACATGGCTGTCCCAGAGGAAGGTGCTGGAGGTGGTAGGAATGACCCAATGGGAATTCAATGCAGGGACGGAAAGAGTTCTTGTTTGGTTTTAATTGACTATGCAGGAGTGAGCTATACAAACTGTATGTACTGTATATATGTCTCAGTAATTGGTGTTGTGAGTGTCTAGGGGAGGGAATGCGAGGCAGTATGTTTACAACAGTGTGTTCCGTGCAGCTGCTGCTCTAGGGACTGAGCCGCAGAAAAACACTCATAGCAACTGATAGCAGTTTCCTCTGGATCCTGCTCTTTCTAATCATTTATAAAGTGTTCTTTCATCTTATAATTTTCTAAAGTGATTTATTAAACCACTGCTTTCCTGACTTTGATTTACTCCCTCTCGGGATGAACCTGCTCTGTTCGGGCTGAATCTCTTTAAACTATTTCCATCTATTCTCTGCTGACTCCCTACCCATCCTGTCCCATTCTGTGGCTCTTCAGCCTAGTCTCATTCCTCCAGTCTGTTGTCCTGAAACTGTAGATCTTTATTTTGGATTCTACCTGTGAAAACCTCTGTTTGCCTCAGTCTCTCTTGATTGTTCGCCAAGACAAGATCCGTACAAGCGTTTCCTCCCATAAGGGCTCTGATAAACTGGGTCAGAAAACAAGTTTTAACCACGTCTATCATTGCAGTTTCCGCTGCTGATGTATTTATTTTCCTGGTCTATGTGCAGAAAGTTGAAGTCTCCCATGAAAACCGCTTCTTCCTTTGCAATTCAATTCTTAATTTCGGAATAAAATGTGGTATTATACTTGATTATCTTTTTGAAAGTTTCTGTGGCTGCTATATCTGTACTAAGAGGCACAATTTCCAAATCTGGACTCACTAGAGCAGAGCAAAACAGCAGTGTCCACACTGGGGACTCGAACCCTCAGCCTAGTTTAGTGAGCGATAGCTTCTGTCAGCGGCGGTTGTCTGCGCTCATGGGTTTGGCCAAATGCTTACTTTCTGCTGCCTTTGTGCAAGGTGTTGTTTTTTTGTAAAAAATCGGTTTTCTCTTGACCGCCATATACAGTACATTGGCTTCCTTCAGCCAGGTGGCCTCAGTTCCCCCTATGCATTTAGAATGACTTCCAGGAGCACGGCAGTGAGTTTTGCCCCAGGACAGGGAGCTGTGACTACAGCCCTGTGAGTGCCAGCGTTGCATGTCTAGAGTGGAGGCAGGGCGGATCTCCACTGTGCTGCTGCTCCCAGTCAAACAGCCAGCCTCCGAACCAGGAGCCCTGGCAGCTTCTCAGCACGAGCAGAAACAGCTCTGCGTTTGAAGTGGAGGGAGGCTCACTTCCTGCAATCCGAAGCCGACGATTTGATTTTCTAGAAGCTCTTTGCATCAAGGTGTGGCCTTGTGTCTTGCTGATATTTTCAGCCTAGTTATGCCCATCAGGTGCTGTTATCTCTAAAGCAGGGCCAGGCTGGCTGACAGAGCTTTGTGGCTCACTGTTGTAGGTACAAACTGCACAGTGCGAACTCTCTGGAGAGAAGGAGCTGATCACTGCTGCCACTGAGACGCGCAATTCATGTTTAAAACACTCCCAGGATTTCTGCAGGCTTACTGAGTGTAAGAGAGGCTGTTTCCAATCCAGCAGGTGTACCTGATTCTTCAAGGTCTTAGGAATAAAACTGGAAGTTTGCACATCTGGAGAACTCTTCAAAATCAGATGACTATCACGTCAGTGTACTTTATTCCTCAGATATAGGGATCCCTGTCTGCTGAGCCTAGTGGCAAAGAGCTCATTCCTGTGACTGGAATCATGCTGAGAGGCAGGCGCCTGTAAATGGGTTCACACCCTTAATGAGCTTCACGTTTGTAACGTTCTCCTCCTGTTCACGTGAGCTTCCTCTGATTGCTCTGGTTTCCTCCCACAGTCTAAAGACAGACTGGAAAGTTTATCGGCGACGGGGAAGTTGGCCCTGGTGTGAATGTGCATGCGTGTGCGTCTGTGTTTGTGTCTGGGTATGCCCTGCGATGGACTGCTGTCCCATCCTGTCCAGGGTGGGCCCGGCCTCGTGCCCGTTGCTTGCTGGGATAGGCTGGGATCCCCTGTGACCCTGAGCTGGATCAAGCGGTTAGAGAACGAACTGATGTTTCTCATCTGGCTTTCGTCTCAAGACTCTGAACGCCGACGACAAAGTGCGACAGCTTGGGAGGATGTTCATGCCTCTTTGATGAGCAGAGTAATCCAACAGCAAACATCTGTCAGCCAGGACTGGTCATGGGACTTTAGTTTCTCCAAGTGAAAGAGTTTCAGCACTATCATTCAATTGACCCAATAGGATAGACCTGATGTGAACCTATTAAAAATAAAGCACTTATGAGTATATTGTACTTATCAGTCATGTTTATTGCATGAGTAATGATTATTATAAGAGCTCCTAATGAAATCTCAGTTTCGACTTTTCCGTCTCGATACTGTCAGAGAGCACAGCGTGACGATGAGCTGCTTCATCAGGCGATGGAGGGGGTGGAGATACTGGCCTGCTTATTATCTCAGAGACAAGCTTAGTTTGATTTCATAATGAATGAGGCAGAGGTAAGAAAGACTGATTGGAATCAAATGCTTGGCTGGCTCAGGGAACAGCGACCCGACTGTCTACAGTCTCAATATTCACACACAGTGAGTGGGAGTGGGGCTCTACCGTCTCAATATTCACACACAGTGAGTGGGAGAGGGGCTGTACAGTGTCAATATTCACACACAGTGAGTGGGAGTGGGGCTGTACAGTATCAATATTCACACACAGTGAGTGGGAGAGGGGCTGTACAGTCTCAATATTCACACACAGTGAGTGGGAGAGGGGCTGTACAGTCTCAATATTCACACACAGTGAGTGGGAGTGGGGCTGTACAGTCTCAATATTCACACACAGTGAGTGGGAGAGGGGCTGTACAGTCTCAATATTCACACACAGTGAGTGGGAGTGGGGCTCTACAGTCTCAATATTCACACACAGTGAGTGGGAGTGGGGCTGTACAGTCTCAATATTCACACACAGTGAGAGGGAGAGGGGCTGTACAGTCTCAATATTCACACACAGTGAGTGGGAGTGGAGCTCTCCAGTCTCAATATTCACACGCAGTGAGTGGGAGTGGGGCTGTACAGTCTCAATATTCACACACAGTGAGTGGGAGTGGGGCTCTCCAGTCTCCATATTCACACACAGTGAGTGGGAGTGGGGCTGTACAGTCTCAATATTCACACACAGTGAGTGGGAGTGGGGCTCTCCAGTCTCAATATTTACACACAGTGAGTGGGAGTGGGGCTCTACCGTCTCAATATTCACACACAGTGAGTGGGAGTGGGGCTCTACCGTCTCAATATTCACACACAGTGAGTGGGAGTGGGGCTCTCCAGTCTCAATATTCACACACAGTGAGTGGGAGTGGGGCTCTACCGTCTCAATATTCACACACAGTGAGTGGGAGTGGGGCTCTACCGTCTCAATATTCACACACAGTGAGTGGGAGTGGGGCTGTACAGTCTCAATATTCACACACAGTGGGTGGGAGTGAGGCTCTCCAGTCTCAATATTCACACACAGTGAGTGGGAGTGGGGCTCTCCAGTCTCAATATTCACACACAGTGAGTGGGAGAGGGGCTGTACAGTCTCAATATTCACACACAGTGAGTGGGAGAGGGGCTGTACAGTCTCAATATTCACACACAGTGAGTGGGAGGGGGGCTGTACAGTCTCAATATTCACACACAGTGAGTGGGAGAGGGGCTGTACAGTCTCAATATTCACACACAGTGAGTGGGAGTGGAGCACTCCAGTCTCAATATTCACACACAGTGAGTGGGAGTGGGGCTCTACCGTCTCAATATTCACACACAGTGAGTGGGAGTGGGGCTGTACAGTCTCAATATTCACACACAGTGAGTGGGAGTGGGGCTCTACTGTCTCATTATTCACACACAGTGAGTGGGAGTAGGGCTCTACCGTCTCAATATTCACACACAGTGAGTGGGAGTGGGGCTGTACAGTCTCAATATTCACACACAGTGAGTGGGAGTGGAGCTCTCCAGTCTCAATATTCACACACAGTGAGTGGGAGTGGGGCTCTACAGTCTCAATATTCACACACAGTGAGTGGGAGTGGGGCTCTCCAGTCTCCATATTCACACACAGTGAGTGGGAGTGGGGCTGTACAGTCTCCATATTCACACACAGTGAGTGGGAGTGGGGCTGTACAGTCTCAATATTCACACACAGTGAGTGGGAGAGGGGCTCTCCAGTCTCAATATTCACACACAGTGAGTGGGAGTGGGGCTCTCCAGTCTCAATATTCACACACAGTGAGTGGGAGTGGGGCTGTACAGTCTGAATATTCACACACAGTGAGTGGGAGTGGGGCTGTACAGTCTCAATATTCACACACAGTGAGTGGGAGAGGGGCTCTCCAGTCTCAATATTCACACACAGTGAGTGGGAGTGGGGCTCTCCAGTCTCAATATTCACACACAGTGAGTGGGAGTGGGGCTGTACAGTCTCAATATTCACACACAGTGAGTGGGAGTGGGGCTCTCCAGTCTCAATATTCACACACAGTGAGTGGGAGTGGGGCTCTCCAGTCTCAATATTCACACACAGTGAGTGGGAGTGGGGCTCTCCAGTCTCCATATTCCCACACAGTGAGTGGGAGTGGGGCTCAACAATCTCGATATTCACACAGTGAGTGGGAGTGGGGCTCTGTAATTGAAATATTTATTTGCAGGCAAGAGGAAGTGGTCGAGTTTGGAGTCTGCTCTTCTGGCAAGACATCACTCAGCAGTCTGACAGAAAGCCATCTCACACCCAACACGCAGGGGATCAGTAAGACAAAGTGAACCACAGGTGGAGACTGGAGATCTGAGCTACAGGAGAACACGTGTGAAGAACTGGGGCAAATCAAATCATTTTAAACATCTTCTACAAGCAAAAGACTGTAAAGTAGGCCAAGTGCATTATGGAGTGTGTGTCTCACCCTCCCCATTGTGAATTTACATTACTCCCATCTGGGAGACACCTCTGTGGTAACTCTCTTATCTCCAGTTACTGTACATGATTGTACCGTCTTCTCTATCGGTGTGCTTGTCTTCCTTGTTGTATTGTTGTATTGGACTGTGCCATAAAACACATCTCCCCCAGAGGATAATAAAGCTTGAAGCGCATCGAAATTCACTGTTTCCAAAAGACTGAACAGCCCGCTAAATCAGGTAAGTCATCAATTTGTCATTTAAGCTCCCAGTAAATGAATATCGTCACGTCTGGAAGACAAAAAGCTGAGGTTGTCAGCAAACTGCTGCAACGTGTACTGAACGTGGTGTCCAATCAATTAGCGCACTCAGAACTGGAGTTTGACTATTTAGGGACACGCTTTCAGGTGCTTTATTGACTGAGCTTTATGGGCAAAGCTGTAACTGAGAAAACAAGGAACACTTTCATTCGAACCAAGCTAATTCTCCATCAAGACTAAAAATCAACGTTTATTTGAGTCACTGCAGTGCTGAGTTACAATGATATATGACCTAAAGTACAAACGTGAAGCAGAATTAGGCGGAAATGAGCAGAGCTGACTACAGGAGTCGCAACCGTCTCTATAGGAACCGTGACAGGATTTTTTTCAGCACAGTAACCTTGGGAGAAAGCTGTGTTTTCCATGGCAGTCTCGGCTGCACTTTATTTTAAGCACATCAATAGGTTCATTCGAGAGGGTATAAAATCTGACCTAGTGAATGCGGTTTTCTCACTCCTCGAGTCTTTACGGTGAGCTTGAACGGGGCGGTCAAGATTTTCAGCATTATCTGCAAGGAGTAAATAGCCTCTCCTGTGAGGATGCTCACCACCCTTCCCAGGAAGCTGGGCCTCTCTCGAAAGATTCCCAGTGGTCAATAAATCCTGGATTCACAGCGGCACAGCAGCTCGTCAGCCAATTAGTTGCAGAGTTGGGTCCTCGGAAATCCTCGCAATTTGTGTGCTCTGTTGTTTGAACACATTGCCAAGTGTTTTTAAATCCTCCTCCAGGAGCTCCGATTGCCTGGGCTGTGTGTTGTTTGAATCAGCACAGCCACTGTGGTGAACTGTGCTCACTGTGTTTAGTCAGTTTGTCTGATTTGTAATATCATTAACTGGAGCCCCTGGGTGGTATTTATCTACAGGGTTTGTACTGAGGGTTTTCTGGATGTTTTTGACAAATACCCTGCCCATGGTCTCTACAGATAACAATAATAATAATAATAGTAATAATAATATGGCGACAAGTCCAAAAATAGACAGGAAACAGAGAACCAGGGAGCTACGTGGTGTAGGAGTTATGGTTCTGGACTCTAGAAACAGGGCTGCAGGTTTGAATCCCAAGTACACCCCTATGTGTTATGTCATTCACGTCACGCCCCCAGAGAACTCATCACCCTCAATCAACTCTTTCACATTCCAGTGCAGTCTCTAAAGAGATCATCAGACACACCCTCTCCCACCTGTCTACTTAATTAAACCAGCCTGGCTCCGTATGAGGTTTCTCCTAGCTAGAGCTACAGTCATTCCTGTGCTTTTCGGCAAGACTCCTAGTTTTAAGGATTCTGACCTCAACTTGTTTTCTGACTGTCTCTCGGTTCTCAGTTTGATTGTAGTGAATCTTTCTGTCTTTTGACCCTGGGCTGGCCTTTGGACTCACAAATTTGGATTGCGTCTACAAGAAAATGTATGCATAGGGTCCTTAGACACAAGATCGCTACACTGTGCGGGTGCTTGGCTCCGATCACTGTAGGAACCCTGCTCCAGGTCAATGGGCTTCAGGTAAGCATTGGAAGTGGTGATTGTCCTGCGTCAGGAGTTGGGACCAGCTCTCTGAGCCCGCAGTGGACAGTTGGACAGCTCTCCCAGAGGTGTCTGCTGGACTTCAGGAATTGTTCTGACCCTCGGTGCAGGAGCTGGGCTCTCTCTCCCAGTGGCAGTCCGCACCTGTGCAGGTCCGTCACAGTGCAGCGCTGCTGTGTCACTGGGCAGGGGGGCAGAGGAGGCTCCGAACGGCAGGTCTGTCCTGACCTTGTGGTGGTTAAAGCTGGGGTACAGTCAGGGGGGTCTTGTGAAAATCAGGGCACAGCAGCCCTGGGTATGTGCCAGTGGCGATAAGGGGCAACAGGCTCGGCTCCCACGCCCGGCCCTCGCTCACGAAGAGCGGGCTGGCTGCTGGAGGCACTGTTCGCAGGGTCTTTTTTACGGGTTTGAAATGAGGAGGCAGATATGCAGGCCGATCGTGCTGTAATGCTCTGACCCAGGAGTTCAGAGCGTCTTCCACGGCCGTTATTAGCAAACACGACATTCCCCATTAGCGAGCTGCTCCTGGACAAAGGCAAATTAAACCCTTAACAGATGATTGCTGCTTGCTGGAGGAGCCTTTATCATCCTGATGAGCGCTGCTGCAGAGCACAGGCTTGAACGTGCCCAACACAGCTTCTGCTTGCTTCTAGCTGTGATGGCAAGAACAAGATCAGATCAGAGCAGGGCGGCTCGGCGTTCAGGGCTCTGCGAGGTGACAGGTCTACGACAGACCTCTGCTGGGGACCTGCAGATATTTGGAGAGTTTCCCGCTTAATTCTCTCCGAATGTAAAAACTGTCACCACCAGGTCTTTACCATTTAGTCTCTGTGTGAGAAAGTATTCCTCTGGATTTGAGTGAGGAGATGACAGATCTGAGGATGTGGGTTACAGCAGGAGACCCAGGAGCTGTAGCGGTCTTGAATTGAAAGGGTGAGTGTGAGGACAGCAGATCGGTGAGGTGATGCGGCCTAGCTCTTTGCCCGTCTTGGATACGGTGGGCGTTGGGGTGAATGTCAGGACAGCAGATCAACAGGTAGCTGAGACCTAGCTACCACGCAGCAACGCTTTGAGAAGAGTAAATCAGTACAGAGACCGTGTGGACAGCAGGCAGTGACAGCCTGATGGTGTCCTTATTCCCTCCAAGCGCAAAGTACACAATAAACACATCTCACTAGCAGCCGAGTGTTGAGACTTGTTGTGCAGTGTGGTGTCAGAACAGGAACTGCAGGCTGTCGCGGTAATAGCCCACAAACCCAGAGCAACACGGGTCTTGCTTTCCTGCGTTGGGGTGACCCGGCCAGTGTCTCTCTGGGTTTTTCACCTCTGCCTCCTGTCTAGGACTGAGAGCTTCAGCTCCACTGTGGGAAGGAGTGTAATATTCCTCCCAGACCAGGAACAGGTCTGGTTTCTCTCCTTTGTAACCAATCGAGAGCAGAGACCTCCCTCTTGCAGCGTGGTGACCAAATCCCAACACCTCGTTGAGCTCTAACTGCATAATGGGATGATAATACTACTGTATATCTCTGTTTGATGTAATGAGAACTTTCATTCCCTTGGTCCGGATTCTACCCATTTATCTCTATATTCAAGCCCTCTCTTCTCTTATTGCTTCCTGGTAGCGTTTGGAGGAAAGTGATGACTCGGCTTAAACTCCCATATCTTTCTCATACATTTTTAACTATTCTTTTATGAAAGAAAAATGAAAATCCCAAATATTTAGTTTTTTCACGATTCCCAGTTATCTCATTTCTCGTCTTATTTATGTCGGTTGTCTGTTGACGGTGTTCCGGCCGTTAACCGGCGCACACGGTCTCGTTCCCCTGACAGTCCGGGCGAAGTCCTCACTGTTCACACGCTGTGATCAGGGAAAAGCTTCAGGAGTCGAGTGATTCCCCCCTCTTCAGTGTCACTCTTTCTGTGATATTCCACCTTTGTTTCGCCTACACTGAAGTTGTAGCCCCTCCGTTTACAATGTAATTTGCAGGCAGAAATTCTGACCCCTGCTGGTTGCTTTTTGTAATGCGTTTCATTTTGTCTGTGTTCTTGGAAGGACACAGGTAAAGTACAATCCTTTGTCTGTGCCACTCTAATATAACCGTCCTAAAGAATAATTACATAATCAACTCATAAATTACTGGCTAATTGTAAAATATCCCCTAATAATGAAGGAATGTTATGGCCCTCCTACAATTATTATTTTTGACTACAAAGCATAGCTGCGATAGACTACCACTGTCTCCCATTCATTGTCTTTCCTTATTAGGAGATATTTTATAATTAGCCGGGCACTGACGTGTTGATTGCTGTAATTATTCCAGAGCTCAGTCGGATTGGAGAGGGCTGTACTGTGAGCTTGACTTTTCGGAATCATACAGGCAGGTTCTCCCGCTCGTCCTCAGCTGGCGTCCCCCAGGAGGCCTGTGTGGGATTTATTCAGGCGCTTTGTGAAAACACACTGTGGGCCGAACGGGCGAGACAGCAGCGCGGCGCTGCCGGGAGTTAATCAAGATGCCATCTCGCAGCACGCAGGAGGCATGAGGCTGCGGTCAGGGGGGTCGCGGGGGCCTCCTCCTCCACTCTGCGCTTTGGGATGAGTCACTGTGCGTGAAAGTCAAGCCAGGCCATTAAAACGGCCTCATCCGTGAGGACCCCGTGTCTCCTGGAGGAGAAGCAGGAAGAAAGGGGGTTTCTTAATTACAGGGGCTTAGCTCCCCGCGTGCGAAATCACCTCGCTGATCTCGGCAGCCAAGAAGGGACGTGAGAAGAGCCGGCAGGCCGTCCCGAGCAGCAGGCCGAGACGACCACGACGGCGGCCATTCCCGGAAAACACGCTGCCTCCGAGGCGCTTTCTGCTCCGGGACTCTGTGCCCACCTGAAGACGGGCCTCTCTGGTCTGTGGGTGAGCCCGTGGAGATCAGTGGCGGTGATTCCAACCAATAATTCCACACTGCAGAGTTGCCGTTCATTAGAAAGACTCCTGAAATCAAAGACATGACTGAATCGCCCTTACAGACAATTTCACGTTCAATGAGGATCGAGTTCGCTCCCTCCAGAGCTTCGATCACAGCTGGTCTCTCCTCGGGCGGAGCCGTGGCTCTGTGGGCTAAGGATCTGCGCCTGTGGCTGGAAGGTTGCTGGTTCAAATCCCGCAGCCGGCGGAAGAATCCTACTCCGTTAGGCTCCTGAGCAAGGCCCTTAACCCCAACTGCTCCAGGGGTGCTGTACAATGGCTGACCCTGTGCTCTGACCCCAGGCTCTCTCCCTATCTGTGTGGCTCAGGGAGAGCAAGCTGGGGTATGTGAAAAGACAAATTCCTAATGCAATAAATTGTAAAGGGTTAATAAAGTGATGTTATCATTATTATTAAGTAGTGGGAGGTCACCTCCAGCTCCGTGGAGACCTCTGTTCCGAATGTGGCAGTTCCACTGGAGGAGCTCCACTGGTGAGGTGGCATACTGATGTTTCTGAACAGGAGGACACCAGCCAGGGCGCTAACATCATGAGCCTTCCAGCTCAGGTCCTGCTTGGGAGTTCTTAGCTAATGGATCCCATGATCTCATCCTGCTGCTTCCTGAGAGAAACCAGGGTATCCAATTTAATGCCACGCCTTGAGCGTCTAGATCCACACTCCCACCACTCGGTGTAAATAAGTGAATCCTCTTCTCAGTTTGTGCTCCTTTTGTTCCCAGATTTCTTCTGTGTTTGATCATTCCTAATTAATAAAATCGTCACCCAATATCGGGAATCCTGACACATCTGAGAAATTCAATGAACACAGAGGTCGAATAATGACCAAGCAGAACAACACTGAAGTTGATTTCCATGTGTATCACAGGCTTTTTTCCTTTGCTCTAGGTCTCAGTTGTGAAGGAAATAAATGAGAGCTGCTGCCTGAGATGCTGCCTGAGGCTGAGATCTCTGCAGGTCTGCAAAACAACCTTTCTGAAGTCTCTCAGTGCTCCACATGGTAGCTCAGTAAATATCGCATGAAACAGCCCAACCAAGTTCAGACCCTGTACACTGAATGGGCTTTTCTCTTAGCTTCACAATTGCCAGTAAAGAAACAGCTCCAGTTTGTGTTCCTCCTGATGTGCTGATGCCTGCTGCCTCTGGTTTTTATCCACTCTTCTCCTGCTGGTCTTTGACACTGTGGGTCAGACTGTCATGCTGAATAGATCAGAGAGCCTTTGGTGTTACTGAAACTGCTCTCTGGTGGGTCCAGACTTATCTCACCACTAGATCATTTGTTCACATCGGTACTTCCCGCTCTACAGAGGTGGGCAGACTTGTCGTCCCACTGGGCAGTGTGCTTGGCCCAGTCCTTTTCAGTGTGTGTATGGGACCTGTGGGTCAGTTATTTCATAGGTATGACAGCGGCATGAGACCATAGTTACACTTATTTCAGCCAGAGCTAAAATGCATGAAGACGTCACCTCTTTTAGCTTCCTTACACTAATTGCCAGTGGATTTCAGAAGAGATTTAAGATCCTGATGCTCTTCTTTAAAGCCTGACTACAGCTATGAACTGAGATCTCCCTGCACACGTACATACTGCTTGTGCTCTTTTTTCAGTTCCTAGTATGAGGCTCTGCAAATACAATAAAGGCTGATTAGAGCTTATCTTCACCAGAATTTCTTCTGTATCATCAAAGTGGCTTTAGGGGGCCAGATTGCCATAAGAACATAAGAAAGGAGCTGATCCAAATGGTCCATTTGATAATAACTTGTTGACCTCAGGACCTCATCCAGCCATTTCTAGATGAAAGCCAATATTTTGGCATTAACAACATGGCTGGGCAGCTTGTTCCACACTCCCCCGATCCTTTGTGTAAAGAAGTGACTCCTGTTCTCAATTTTATATGCAGTGCTCTGGTTTTTCTGTGTTCAAGACTAAAGAGACTCAGTTCCTTCAACCTGTCAGTGTAGGACAGTCTCTTAATACTTGTATCAGTCTCCACTGTTCAATACTAAAGAGACTCCGTTCCTTCAGCCTGTGAGTAAAGGACAGTTCTGTGAGTCCAAGAATGTATCTGGTAGCTCCCTGTTCGTCTCTCGACTGATTGCAGAGTAGCAATATATTTTCTTTAATGAGGCCTCAGTGGTACCCGTTACAATGGTGACAGCATTGTGAGTCTCACGGTGTGAATAAGAAACAGGTGGCGGGTTGACTGGTGATTCCAAATTAAGGGAAGAACGCGAAGAGCGGACTCCCAGAAGAAACCAGGCACTCACACAGACTGACACACATGTATCAGAACACCCCCCACGCTCCACACACGGCCCCTTTCCTGCAGCATGCAGGCCTGTCTTACTCTGCGAGGCTCTGAGACGTCTCTGGCTACGTACACATTCATCAGCCAGGTACACTCTGCTGGTCTGGTACTTTCCAGACGGCCAGCTGGCCCAACACCCGAACACCCCTGGGAGTCTTGTAACTGGCTGCAGCTCTTCTCCAGCACGCTGAAACCCTGCCGGAGGTGCAGCTCCTTGCTCTGTTAAGATGCCAGCGCCTGATTCACCCATGAGGATGCACACAGCCCTTTCACCCAGGGGACAGGAATCACGACGGATTTGCCACCTCTGTGTCTCAGAAGGGTGACGTGATGGCTGTGATGCTGTAGGCATCCGTGCATCTGTGTGCGTGTTAGGCATCAGAACTCCTGCTGCCTCCTCCTCTGGAACCCACGAAGGCAACCTGATCTGCTGACTTTCAGGCAAACTGGTGCAGGCAGCAGCTCTCCAGAGAGCTGAAACCCACTTTCGTGGCGATCTGATGCCCTGGAAGCTTCTCTTCCTGCTGGTGGCTGCCTGTCGGAGGACTCTGGCTTCTCTATGTTCTCTGAGCCATGGCTCCAGGCAGCTTCCTTCAACAGCCAGGGGATTAGACTCTGCCCACTGTGGACCCTGTTCATTAAGACACTGTGAGCTGCAAAAGCTTGTTAGCAAAATAGCCTTTATCAGCTCCCTGGAGATAGGGGAAGCTTTTAGCACACGGAGCCTGGCTGTTTAATTATTAACAAAAGACTTGCTATAGCATTTGAAATTGTTAATTGCAGTGTAGGAGCCAAAGAGGGCTTTCACTTAAAAAAAAAACCTATCCAATAATTGATTTCTTAATGACGGACTTTTTAGAAGGCGTTCTAGATCATTAACTCTGGGAGAGCTGAATTAATGTGTTTAGAAGCATAAAGAAGTGAAAAATGGAAACTGAAAGAGAAGCAAGACTCCTCTGCCTTTGAAACGAGAGCCCATCACCTGTAGTGGAGGCTGCCGTTCATGCGAGCGGCGCTCCGACATGATTCATCTGTCCTCCTGAGCTGAAGCACCTGGTCTTGCTCTTGTTGCCTGGCCGGTGAGCAGGGAGAGGAGGGAGGACTCGCACCTCGGGAACCTGGGGCTCTGCGGCGCCGACTGGGCAGGAGGCCAGCCAGTCTGCTTCTCCACGGTCTCCCTGCCCTGCTGCAGCGTTGACAGACAGCACTGCCCTTGGGTCTTTGCACTGAGGCCCTGCTGAGCACGTCCTCACATCGAGCCTCTGGGGTCAGGGGGGGGAGACACTAAAAGTTTTGGTGTCGTTCAAAAAACCGATGGTTTTCATAAAATGATGAATGTATGCAATTCCCTCGGAAAAAAACCACTGTCACTTCTCAGTTCCCAACATATCTCCGCCTGTGGCCCTGGGCTCTCTGGGCAAGGACACTCTGAGGTGATGATGTCCCAGTGATCCCTATGAGACTTAATGAGGCTGGAGGGCTGGAGGGACCCTTCAGTCTCTTTCCTAAAACTCCCCAGAAGACCATCCAAAGGTTTTTCACAGTGTCACTGTATTTCCTGATTGTGCACTGGGACGTCACTGTGTTTCCTCATTGTGCACTGGGACGCCACTGTGTTTCCTCATTGTGCACTGGGATGCCACCGTGTTTCCTCATTCTGCACTGGGACGCCACTGTGTTTCCTCATTGTGCACTGGGACGCCACTGTGTTTCCTCATTGTGCACTGGGACGTCTCTGTGTTTCCTCATTCTGTATTGGAGTGACCCCATGCGTCTCCATATTTCATGCCCACTCTGTATGACTAGGGGCTCCACCCCTGGAGCTATTTATTATTCCTCCTGTAACCTCTACGTTGTTTCCTGCCCCATGGAGACTGGAGATGAAGGTTCACAAGCTGCAGGAGGGTGCTTGTCAAGGATTCAGGACATCAGTGGGCTTCTGTGGCGTCAGACCGCCGAGAGCTGCAGGAAAGTGTGGGACAGCTTCCACAGGGACAAGCGTGGGAATCTGAGGGGGCTGCTCGGCCTTGGCCTCAGTGTTGGGGGACAGAATAAAACACAGAATGAGAAAGGCAGGAACTGCTGCCCTGCCGAGATCAGCAGAACGACTCAAAGACCTGCTGCCTGCAGGTCCCGACCAGCCAGAAGCAGAAGAGATGCATTTGAACCAGGCAGGCTCGCTCAAGCCCAGCCAGACCATGGGATTGTAACGGCTTCTAACTGAGAGAAAATGATGCTGTTACAATAAAACACAACCTTAATTCTGCGGGTTGAGATCTCTCTCTCCTTTTTGTTGCTAACAATACACGCTAGCCCTGTTTATTTCTACAGCTGATGTGCTGCTCAGTTTCACTTCCTTTGAAGTTAACATCATATTCCCTAGCTGTGCCCTCAGTTTAGGACACGCAGCTCTGATCTCACTGCCCTATCTGGCACGGTCTGGCTCCGCAGACCCCAGCGAGGAATGAAAAACACTCTTATCTCTCCAGTGTGCTTACACTCTGCAGGTCACAAACCTTTTTTGGGTCCTCCCTCAAGCTTCTCCGTTTAAGACTAAAGAGACTCCGTTCCTTCAGCCTATCAGTGTACGACAGTCTCTTGATAATTGTATCAGTCTCCTCACAGTCTTCTCTGTTCAAGACTAAAGAGACTGAGTTCCTTCAGTCTGTCACTGTAGGACAGTCCCTTAATACTTGTATCAGTCTCCTCACAGTCTTCTCTGTTCAAGACTAAAGAGACCCAGTTCCTTCAGCCTGTCAGTGTACGACAGTCCCTTAATTCTTGTATCAGGTCACCTCACAGTCTTCTCTGTTCAAGACTAAAGAGACCCAGTTCCTTCAGCCTGTCAGTGTACGACAGTCCCTTAATACTTGTATTCTAATTGGAGTCTTGCTAGTTCTGGTTCTAGCATTGTATCTAAATTGTACTCTGTAATTGCAGTATATTAACTATGCATTGTTTGCTTGTCCATAGCGCCCAGAAAAGGTGCATGTGTAGTGTCAGCACTACTGTCACGATTCTAATCCCTCCCCCTTAAGGGCGCTCCGGCTCTTTCGCCTTTTACCTGATCTCCTGCACCTGCTTCCTGTTCCAGTCTCCTCTTTAAAAGCCAGACGCTCCCACTGTTCAGTATTGGAAGATGGACGCCACAAGGCTTGTCTGTTTTCTGGGTTGTCCGAAGGCAAACCTGCCCGGCGTCCTGACCATCTGGGTCCGGGGCGGGGAGCGCCTGGCCCCGTTACCCTTTCTTATTCCCCCGACCCTTTGCCGGATCCCATTCCGGCTTTTAACTTCGTTTGTCTTTGTCTTGGATTGATCACTCGGTTTTGGACATTTGCCTCCCCGCGGACATCCCTATGAACACCCTTCGGACTTGTTTGCCTGGACCACCCCCCCCGAGCGCCTTCGTCACGCCCCCCCTGTTTGTCTACCAGCCCAGTTCCTCGTCTCCTCCCCGTGTCCGTTCACTCCCTTCCGGATTGTGCTGTCCGCATAGGGTCCTGGAAGCCGCTGTGTGACACAGCCTGCAGCTCTGAGGTCCGCGCTGTGCTGAACTGCTCCAGTGTGGTGCCTTTCTCCAGGGGCCACTCTGCTGCACTCAGGCCCCCGGTCTGGGCCGGCGCAGTCCATTGTGCTGCGATGTAAGTTGATCTGTCAAACGGAACCTGGCTCAAGGGGAAGTGCTCTCTTACCTCTGGAAAGATCCTGCAGTCTAAATAAATTCCCTTATGAAATCTTGTGGACGATTCTGAGCACAGCCCTGCCAGTGGATCTTTAGAATATAGCAGCGCTGCCGTGGTGCTCTGTCGCTGGAGCAGAGTGGATTTCGGGGCTGTGGTTCCACGGAGGAACAGATGTGAAGCCTGAGAGACAGTACTGACAGTATGTAATCACGTGCTCTATGTGCTTCTCATTTTCCTGTCGCAATGCTAAATTATCCCTGTGAGGGCAGATCCCTGAGGGCAGGAAAGCATCCGGACACAAATCAGCAGGTGCCATGAACTGGTTTTGAACCCACAAACACTGAGCCTTGAAGATGAAGATGAGAGGGCTTCCTGTACAAGAGGGAGGGGCCGGACAGAAGCCCCCCAGGCAGCAGCATGGGCTCGTGCAGACTGACGGAGTGACAGGATGACAGAATGACTCAGTGCAGCTGTTCCCCTGCCTCATCTATCAAGCTGATTCCAGACCGTCTTCCTGGTGCCTTTTCCACATTCTGTGGCTCATATTTGGATGATTTATAAGTAGGAAAATGGCCTGAAAGCCTATGTCAGGCAGAACGTGTCACTGACTCTGGTCTCCAGCCCTCTGACTCCTGTGGGTGGTCCATCCATCTGTCTGTCTGTCTGTCTGTCTGCACACCTCTTCCTGAGCAGCTGAGGGCTGTCCTTCTGACTGTCTGTCTGTCTGCACAGCTCTTCCTGAGCAGCTGAGGGCTGTCTGTCTGTCTGTCTGTCTGCACAGCTCTTCCTGAGCAGCCGAGGGCTGTCGCTCTGACTGTCTGTCTGTCTGCACAGCTCTTCCTGAGCAGCTGAGGGCTGTCTGTCTGTCTGTCTGTCTGCACAGCTCTTCCTGAGCAGCTGAGGGCTGTCTGTCTGTCTGTCTGTCTGCACACCTCTTCCTGAGCAGCTGAGGGCTGTCCTTCTGACTGTCTGTCTGTCTGCACAGCTCTTCCTGAGCAGCTGAGGGCTGTCCCTCTGACTGTCTGTCTGCACAGCTCTTCCTGAGCAGCCGAGGGCTGTCCCTCTGACTGTCTGTCTGCACAGCTCTTCCTGAGCAGCTGAGGGCTGTCTGTCTGTCTGTCTGCACACCTCTTCCTGAGCAGCTGAGGGCTGTCCCTCTGTCTGTCTGTCTGTCTGCACAGCTCTTCCTGAGCAGCTGAGGGCTGTCTGTCTGTCTGTCTGCACACCTCTTCCTGAGCAGCTGAGGGCTGTCCTTCTGACTGTCTGTCTGCACACCTCTTCCTGAGCAGCTGAGGGCTGTCTGTCTGTCTGTCTGCACACCTCTTCCTGAGCAGCTGAGGGCTGTCCCTCTGTCTGTCTGTCTGTCTGCACAGCTCTTCCTGAGCAGCTGAGGGCTGTCTGTCTGTCTGTCTGCACACCTCTTCCTGAGCAGCTGAGGGCTGTCCTTCTGACTGTCTGTCTGCACACCTCTTCCTGAGCAGCTGAGGGCTGTCTGTCTGTCTGTCTGCACACCTCTTCCTGAGCAGCTGAGGGCTGTCCCTCTGTCTGTCTGTCTGTCTGTCTGTACAGCTCTTCCTGAGCAGCTGAGGGCTGTCCCTCTGACTGTCTGTCTGTCTGTCTGTCTGTACAGCTCTTCCTGAGCAGCTGAGGGCTGTCCCTCTGACTGTCTGTCTGTCTGTCTGCACAGCTCTTCCTGAGCAGCCGAGGGCTGTCGCTCTGACTGTCTGTCTGTCTGCACAGCTCTTCCTGAGCAGCTGAGGGCTGTCTGTCTGTCTGTCTGTCTGCACACCTCTTCCTGAGCAGCTGAGGGCTGTCCTTCTGACTGTCTGTCTGTCTGCACAGCTCTTCCTGAGCAGCTGAGGGCTGTCTGTCTGTCTGTCTGCACACCTCTTCCTGAGCAGCTGAGGGCTGTCCCTCTGACTGTCTGTCTGCACAGCTCTTCCTGAGCAGCTGAGGGCTGTCTGTCTGTCTGTCTGCACACCTCTTCCTGAGCAGCTGAGGGCTGTCCCTCTGTCTGTCTGTCTGTCTGTCTGCACAGCTCTTCCTGAGCAGCTGAGGGCTGTCTGTCTGTCTGTCTGCACACCTCTTCCTGAGCAGCTGAGGGCTGTCCTTCTGACTGTCTGTCTGTCTGCACAGCTCTTCCTGAGCAGCTGAGGGCTGTCCCTCTGACTGTCTGTCTGTCTGTCTGTCTGTCTGCACAGCTCTTCCTGAGCAGCTGAGGGCTGTCCCTCTGACTGTCTGTCTGTCTGTCTGTCTGTCTGCACAGCTCTTCCTGAGCAGCTGAGGGCTGTCCCTCTGTCTGTCTGTCTGCACACCTCTTCCTGAGCAGCTGAGGGCTGTCCTTCTGACTGTCTGTCTGTCTGCACAGCTCTTCCTGAGCAGCTGAGGGCTGTCCTTCTGACTGTCTGTCTGCACAGCTCTTCCTGAGCAGCTGAGGGCTGTCCCTCTGACTGTCTGTCTGTCTGTCTGTCTGTCTGTACAGCTCTTCCTGAGCAGCTGAGGGCTGTCCCTCTGACTGTCTGTCTGTCTGCACAGCTCTTCCTGAGCAGCTGAGGGCTGTCCCTCTGACTGTCTGTCTGTCTGTCTGTCTGTCTGTACAGCTCTTCCTGAGCAGCTGAGGGCTGTCCCTCTGACTGTCTGTCTGTCTGTCTGTCTGCACACCTCTTCCTGAGCAGCTGAGGGCTGTCCTTCTGACTGTCTGTCTGTCTGCACAGCTCTTCCTGAGCAGCTGAGGGCTGTCTGTCTGTCTGTCTGTCTGCACAGCTCTTCCTGAGCAGCTGAGGGCTGTCTGTCTGTCTGTCTGCACAGCTCTTCCTGAGCAGCTGAGGGCTGTCCCTCTGACTGTCCGTCTGTCTGTCTGTGCAGGTACTTCTACACCGCTCTGACAGGGAAAACAGCTGAGAGGTATTCCTGCAATTTGACAATATTACTTCTGTAGCTGAACAATATTAACAGACAGGTTAATATATTCTAAATAACACGCACGTCTACAAGTGTTGATTTGAGCTCTGCAATATTCTTAATGCCCTTTCAGTTGTGCCTTCCTTCTACACAAGGAGCGGCTGGTTTAGGAATCCAATATCCTCTGCAATAAAGATGCAGACAGTCTATTTCTTACATAACCCATGTAGAGCGCTCGCACACTCTCATCCCCTCTGTTCCGTGAGAGCTCATCATTTCCTTATGAAATCGCTGCAGTCCCAGTACATTGGAGCTCAGCAAAGTAAATTCTGAAAAGAAATGCACTGGGAACCAATTCAATTCAATTTTATTCGCAGTGAGCAGCGTCTCAAAGCTTTTTACACAGGCAGGTTACAGTAGGGCAGGACAAGGAAAAAGTACAAGTAATCAGGCTTGAGATAACAAAGAAATGAGATTTGTGCTGAAGCTAACAGCTACGGATACAGAAGTCTATTAGAAGACATTTTAAAGTTCAACAGCTTTCCCAAATATTTCAGGAGCACGAGGGATGTTCAAAGACTTCATTTTCAAGCACACAAAAGCAGAAAACATCTCTTGGATTTTATTTTTTCAGTGCAATCACACTTCATTTCAATGCACTTTGCCCATTTTGTCCTTCAAGCTGCTTTCCCTAACAATGAAACAGTTCTGCTTCTTCAGCCAGTTTTCAAAGCTGGGCGGTTTACAGATGCCTGTACACAGCTGGTGCAGCAAGTCAGAATGATAATGAGTGGTGGTTATAGCTCTGTGCAGTGTGTAGAGGATTAGTGGCACCTCTACTGAATCACAGAAAACAACATGATGGACAACATGGTGGAGATCTTTTCTGACGTAGCAGGGTAACAATGCTGGGTTGATTTCAGGCGGAGATGCTGAGCTGATTCAGGGTGACGATGTTGGGTTGATTTCAGGAGGAGATAGTTCAAGTAGGTAGCTGCGTCAGAAGGCTCCACAGCCGAAACGTTGTTTTTCTTTTCTTCTCTTTTCAGCATGGAATAAACCTTTACTTGTTCCTTTAGGAGGAGATGCTGAGTTGATTCAGGGGGGCAAAGCTAAGCTGATTCAAGGTGATGTTGCTGGGTTGATTTCAGGTGGAGATGCTGAGCTGATTCAGGGTGACAATATTGGGTTGATTTCAGGTGGAGATGCTGAGCTGATTCAGGGTGACGATGTTGGATTGATTTCAGGTGGAGATGCTGAGCTGATTCAGGGTTACAATGTTGGGTTGATTTCAGGTGGAGATGCTGAGCTGATTCAGGGTGACGATATTGGGTTGATTTCAGGTGGAGATGCTGAGCTGATTCGGGGTGACGATATTGGGTTGATCTCAGGTGGAGGTGCTGAGCTGATTCAGGGTGATGATGTTGGGTTGATTTCAGGTGGAGATGCTGAGCTGATTCAGGGTGACAATGTTGGGTTGATTTCAGGTGGGGATGCAGAGCTGATTCAGTAAGCACACCAGCAGTAGAGCTCTTTTCTGATCCCCTGGCGGTCTTGCTGTGTAACCCAGTCCCACTGCTTCCCCATAGCAGGCAGTAGCTGCTAGTATACCCTGCCTGCCAGGCACAGGTGTTAATACAGATCATGGAGATCCGGGTAGAGAAAGCTCAGAGGTGCTCATTGCCTATAGGAACTACACTTCCCATAAAGCCACTGGGAAACTTTCTGAAGTAAGTCTAAGCCTCGAGTCTCTAAGCTGCCTATCAGCGGTGATGTCCTAAGGTCCTGTGCAGGCCTGGCGCTCTGCATGACTGGCACCCTGACAACCAACCCTCAGGGGATCCCTTGCTTAAAGGTTTCTTTTCTAAAATTCAATTGCTCGATGAATGAATGCCAATGAAATTCCTATTGCTCAGTGAATCTGGAAGAAAAGAATGACATGTGTCATCCATCTCCAGAGATAGGAATCTTTGGATTTAGACGTGAATTATACTGTATGTGTGTATCTTTCACATACACGCCCATCCATCTGCTTACCACCTGCTTTTCCTGTTGGGGGTCACTGCTCAGTAATGCAGATAAACCTCAGCAGAGCCACAGTCTAAGCATGATCGCCGCAGGAGATTGTGAATGCCTTGTGTGAGCAGGGGAGTGGGCAATGAATCAGAGAGATGCTGCACAAAGAATGAAAGTGAAATCAAGACTGCACTAGGAGCTGTGGGGCAGGAGTAGCAGTAGAAGTAGCAGCAGTAATAATAATAATTGCTTACACTTATATAGCGCTTTTCTGGACACTCCACTCAAAGCGTTTTACAGGTAATGGGGACTCCCCTCCACCACCACCAATGTGCAGCCCCACCTGGATGATGTGACGGCAGCCATAGTGCGCCAGAACGCTCACCACACATCAGCTATCAGTGGGGAGGAGAGCAGAGTAATGAAGCCAATTCATAGATGGGGACTGTTAGGAGGCCCTGATTGGTAAGGGCCAATGGGAAATTTGGCCAGGACGCCGGGGTTACACCCCTACTCCTTTCGAGAAACGCCCTGGGGTTTTTAATGACCGCAGAGAGTCAGGACCTCGGTTTTACATCTCATCCGAAGGACGGCGCTTATTTACAGTATAGTGTCCCCGTCACTATACTGGGGCATTAGGATCCACATGGACCGTGGGGTGAGCGCCCCCTGCTGGCCCCACTAACACCTCTTCCAGCAGCAACCTTAGTTTTTCCCAGGAGTCTCCCATCCAGGTACTGACCAGGCTCACACCTGCTGAGCTTCAGTGGGCTGCCAGCTGTGAGTTGCAGGGTGACATGGCTGCTGGCTGCTGCACCAGGAGCTGTGGGGCAGTAGCGGCAGTAGCAGTAGCAGTAGTAGCAGTAGCTGCACCAGGAGCTGTGGGGCAGCAGTAGGAATCACACCTCACTGTTTCACCCTGTGTAGAGCATGTGTGGAGGAAGAGAGATGAGCTCAGCTCCGAGTGCCCATCCTGCTGCACTGTGACAGATACCACAGGAGGGCAGGGAGTCTGTGGGCCTGCAAGTCTGTGCAGCAGCCAGTCACAGAGAATGAGTAGAGGCAATAGCTGAAGATCGGCTCTTTTTACCTTCCAGAGGGTCTGAGCTCTTTTCCATCAGCACCTGCGTCATGTGTAAAAATCCCATCCAGACAACAAGCTCCATCCCGCAATGAAAACCCCAGGACCCTGTCCAGGGACTCCTCTCTCCTGCCTGGTCTGGGTCCGACACTGGACAGCGGCTTTCAACTGAGAAAAAAAATAAATGGATCTTTACAGTGCCCCAAGAGACACGAGGCAGTGGGTAGAAAAACAGAGGTTCTTCCTGAGACTGCAGTAAACGATCTGTGAAGATTTGACAATGTCCTTCTCACACGCAGACGTTAAGGAGCGGTCTTTTACAGAGGTGGGCTGGAAATCTCTAGCCCCCTCTGACACTCCTGGGTGTCAGTCAGTGGGTTGGCAGGTGCCGGTTAAGGCCGATGGGCTTTGAAAACGATCGTGTTCCTCACGTCAGGTCGTTCCTGCTGTTCTGGAGCCCGGCGAGGCCTTCAGCAGGCTGGCCTGCTGGCGTGCGCGGATGTCGATCCGTTTAATATCCTGACGATTTAAATATTGCCGAGAGCTGCAGAGCGAGAGGGCAGGCAGCTCCCCCGCTCTCCGTCTCTCTGTATTCACCTGGACGTCTGCCTCGCACAGCTCCATCCCCTCTTCGCGGGAGAGATCTTTAATTAGTGAGGTCCCGGGGGACAATTAGACTCCCGACTTCGACAAGACGGCGGCGGTCTTTGTGTTCATTAGAATTGCATTGCACCCCTCCTGTGCCTTTTCTCGTTGGGCTTCTTTTTTCCAGGAGAAGGGCAAATTGGAGTCCACCGTCTCTCGGGAGCACGGCGGTTTCCAAGGCAGCAGGGCCTGCCGGGGTAGGGAGAGAGGAGCTCGGGAGATAAACGCATCCTGCAGAAACATCAGTCAGGAGGCACTGAGCCGGCGGCTGCAGCCGGCGAGAGGGACACAGGCGCTCTGGTGACTCATCGGTGTGGCCTGCCTGTTAAGAAGCGCCAGCCAGTGGCCCGGGGTGTGTGGGATTCAGATGGGGGGGAAGGAGAAGGATATCCCCTGCACTGGGAAGGCCTCGCTCACAGTCATGTCTCCAGCTCCGCTCGGCAGCAGGAATGAGAACGCTGCTGTCCTAGAAACACCCGACAGAGTTCAAGTGAGCTGCCAGGTTTAAAGGCAAGGGCGTCACATAGAGAGAGGCTGAAGGAACTGCGTCTCCCCCGTCTGCAACAGACTGTGAGGGAGCTTCACAACAGAATTCAAGACGCTGAGGGTACCGATACTGAGTCAGACACAGATTGCGTTACAAGGAAGTGCATTGCAGGCAAAGAACCTGTTGCTGTCAGCCAGCTGTTGTGCTGCTTTACACAAAGGGTGGTGAGAGTGTGGAACAAGTCGTTACCCTGGTCTCTTTCAAATATCAGCTAGATGAGATCCTGGGATCACATATTCACTAGCATCCAAACGAGCTAGATTCACATTAGGGCCCTGTATGGTGTTTTTGTGTTCTTCTGTGTGGACCTCAGTCCCGGGGTCCAGCTGGTTCTAGTGAATACTGTTGCCTACAGTCTCTTTGTCTCTCAAAAATGTAAGTCACTGCTGGAACCCGCCTGGTGTATTTCTCTGGCTGCTCTTCTCCGGACGGTATCTTTTTTAGTGGCTCTTCCCTGTCCTGCTTCTCTTCAGAGAAAGCAGGGGCAGGGTTAGGGGTTATATGTTAGGGGTTAAGGGTCAGGGGTTATTGGTTAGGGAGACGAGAGACTCTTCTCTGAGCCGAGGGAAACACACCTAGTGTCTTGCACTGGGTGCAGGTGTTTCACTATCAGACTCGGCTGTGCTGCTGCACCTGAAGGCCAAACGTGAACAAGGACAAGCAGTCCTGCTGGACTTAGACCTGGCAAGAGCTGAGCAGCAGCAGGCCGGCTGTCAGAACGTGTTCCGCTGAGTTCCTGTCTCCTTTTCATCTCCCAGCCATCTGACGGCAGTGAAGCACTGTGTGTCTTAATGTGACCTGGGAACACAGAGGAACCTGCCAAGAGCCCTGGGATTCTAGCAACATGTCTTTTTGCTCTGGGTGTCTTTCCTCAGGCCAGATCTGAGCGCTTCCCCCGGCCTGCTGTGATGTCTGGATCCTCCTGGTAAAAAAAAAAACAGTTTGCTCCATTCTCATTTGCGTACAAAAATATCGGCACAGTGAAGCGCATTCTGTTGACTAATGGCTCGAGTTCCTAACCTGGCAGGCCTGGGGGGTCAGGAGGTCAGAGGTGAAGAGGTCACATCAGTGCTCCACCCGCACAGTGCTCGCCTCGGCTCGGCTCCTGGAGCCCCACTCCCGGTTCCCCCAGAACAGCTCGAAGCCCGTGTCCAGGGCTGTGCCAACGGGTGGCGTGCAGAGCAGGAAGAGGTGTCAGTGTGCGCCGAGAGCAGCCGGCACGCTGCAGCCGCGCTGAGAGACGCTGAATATTTATCAGGCGTGCTGACGAGGCAATCAGGGAATTAAATGCGAAGGGGCACCTTTCCGTGATAACGAGACAGCCACCCTACAACAACACAGACAGGGAAGTGTCAGACTGAATCTGATTCCTCAGCCCTTCGTACCAGTTCAAGCCTTATTATAGTTCTGGAGAGGGAGAGGGAGTCTGTGTGTGTTCAAACTCTAGCGGCGCAAAACCATCCAGGAACTCAATTATGAGATGGCACAGTCAGAACGCCAGTGTGAAAACTGAAACTGTTTAAAAGGCAGAGTGTCAGACTGTCATAACAGTACAATTATATCCCATTTCCCCCGTGCAGCCTTATCCCGGAGTTCAAGGCGTCTACGAGGAGCAGCAGGGATGTCTGACCAGATTTGAAGAGAATTCACTGCGATCCTTTAAGAAGTGGTGATGGGTCAAACGAGCTCATCATGTTTCTGAAATTCCTCCACTCTTGCGAGTGTGAAAGTGTGGCTAGAATAAACTTCCTGCTGTGAAGCTATACAACGATTGAGCCAGGAAGGAACCCCTCTGCCAGGCTCTGAACGGACACAACAGAACTGCCTCAGCAGGTCGAATCCAGTCCACTGCTCCTCTGTCTCTGTCCCAGTGATCTCATGATCGACCTGTCCCAGTGATCTCCCGAGTGCCCTGTCCCAGTGATCTCATGATCGACCTGTCCCAGTGATCTCCCGAGTGCCCTGTCCCAGTGATCTCATGATCGACCTGTCCCAGTGATCTCATGATTGACCTGTCCCAGTGATCTCCCGAGTGCCCTGTCCCAGTGATCACATGATCAGCCTCTCCCAGTGATCTCCCAAGTGATCAGCCTCTCCCAGTGATCTCCCGAGTGCCCTGTCCTAGTGATCTCATGATCGACCTCTCCCAGTGGTCTCCCGAGTGCCCTGTCCCAGTGATCTCATGATCGACCTGTCCCAGTGATCTCCCGAGTGCCCTGTCCCGGTGATCACATGATCAGCGTCTCCCAGTGATCTCCCGAGTGATCAGCCTCTCCCAGTGATCTCCCGAGTGCCCTGTCCTAGTGATCTCATGATCGACCTCTCCCAGTGGTCTCCCGAGTGCCCTGCCCAAATGATCTCATGATCGATCTGTCCCAGTGATCTTATGAGTGCCCTGTCCCAGTGATTACATGATCAATCTGTCCCAGTGATCTCATGATCAACTGTGTCCCAGTGATCTCATGACCAACTGTGTCCCAGTGATCTCATGATCAACTGTATCCCAGTGATCTCACGAGCCCTGTATTCCTTCTTTAATCATCATGCTGCCCTATCAGCACCCTCTCCCCTCTGTTACCCCACGCTCCAGCCCTGTGTGCAGAGGGACAGACCAAACCAGCCTGAGCTACTCGGTCTCCTCAGCCTCCAGAGCCAGGTAAAACTTGTCAAACACGCACCCCTGAGTCCAAGTCCCCGCACACAGCTCAGCAGGGCCCCAGCCTGCAGCAGGTCTGAGCTCACGTGCGCCCAGGGAGGCTCACAGCTTGTCTTTACAGCTTGTCAGAGCTGGCAGAGTACAGGAGCGATGCTGGCTGGTACGTATGTTCAAGTGATATTTAACAGCTACAGCTTCGTCCCTAAGTGCCGAAGTAATGTTGAATCAACACCCACCTATTTCATTTTGCTAATCCAGTCGCTGGATATCAGCACTGTATCAAAACATTTGGCCTGCCAGACGGGTTTGTTATGTGACAAAGCCCACACACTGATTATCTCAGCCACACAAGTGTTCCACATGAACCTCAAATACTGCGGCAGCAATTAAACTTCTTCGTGGCTCGCTGGGAATGGCATTATTACCTACCAGTGACTCGGGAGCCTTTCTTCCAAATCCTGCCCCGAACATGTTGAATCAGAGGGAGAAAATGACATCCTAACGCCAGGCCCGCGCCTGTCTGAGGCGGACCGCCTTGACTTCATGGGGTAATTCCGTTGAAGGCGAAACGAGTCTGAGTCACCTCGGGGCCCTTTTCCCTTTAAACACCTCGTTAACCTTTAATTAACAAAGTCGTTGCAGGAACATCTCTGCAAGTTCCCACAGTGTAAGGGCAGTTTTGTCCAACTCCATCCCCACTCGACAAACAAACGTCTGTCTTCCAGGGGATACCTTATCCGAGGGGTTATCTTCTGGGAGGACACTCGGACACCTCTCACATGAGGAATGAAGAGTGGGTGGCCTGGGAGGAAGACAGACAGCCGGCGTTCTCCCCGCAGGGAGAGCAAAAACGTGCGGAGGTTGGGAAATATTTCCTCTCACCCTTTTTTTCTTTTGGAAGGACAAGGCGTTGGATCACTGAGCCTACTCCTGAAATAGACTCCAGATTTGGGAGGGCCTCATTTGTCAAAGTGTGCGCGGCTGTTATCAGAGAGAGGGGTGTGTGTGTGTGTTTGTGTGTGAGTGAGTGAGTACAGTGTGTCTTCCCTCTGGTCGCTCTCATTTGTCAGGGCTGTGGACAGCACGAGCGCTGGGCCTGAAGGCCTGATTCTCATGCTGTCTGTGCTTCCCTCTCCGAGCAGTGTCAATCCCTCTTCTGCAAATGAGCTGATTTGCATAAGCCGGCTTGCGGAGCTGAACTGGAGCTTAATTGCACTTTCCTCAAATTGGGATTTGGAAACAATTTAGGTGTTACTGTGTTAATTATGGAACTGCTGGAATTCACAACAAGTGTGAAATGCTTTGCGACACTTCTCTAAATCGAGAGGCTTGAAAACCAAGAGAATAAATGGAGGAGCCCCAGGGGCATTAGTGAAGGTGAGAGCAACACCTTGAGAGAGGAGAGAGGAGAGAGGAGAGAGGAGAGAGGAGAGAGGAGAGAGGACAGAGACATGTGTTGTACAGTGTGTTGTATGTAAATGTCCTATGATGTGTTTGTATTGTAAATGTCTGCACTGTAGATGTTGTATTGATTGTAGCTGCTCTAGCAACACTGAAATTTATCGGTCAAGCCAATAAAACTGTTTGAAATTGAATTTGACAGAGAGAGCACAAGCACGAAAGTCAGCTGAATCACAGCGCAGATCAAACCACACCACCTCACCCACTGGGACACACACACACACAAACACAGCACAAACTAGAATGCTACAGGACACTAAACAGACAACACACACTAGCTGAGTATCTGACCAGGGTGAGACACAGCAAAGACAAACTCTGACAAAGTACAGGCTCAGTGACCACAGCCTGGACAGAGAAACTGGGCGACACAGGCAGACCTGGCTGCCCAGAGAGGACAGGCTGTGCTCCCACTGCCAGCGGGGAGAAACAGAGACAGAGGTGCACTTCCTACTGCACTGTGACAGATACTCTGGGATTAGAGAAACATTCTTCCCTAAAAGAACAAATAGAAGCCCAGAATTCCCACACCTGCCAGAATCACAAAAGCTCCCAAACCTACTGGGAAAGAAAATTCAACAGAGCTGCTGTCCAATGTGTGATGAACAGAGAGTGAGGCTCACCGATATTAAAATATTATCATCTTAAATTGTTGGCGAATATTTTGCTAATTGTTTCTGCTTTGGCAACACTGTCATTCATCGGCCTGTGTATTTGAGTGGAGAGGGGGCTGTACCCTCAGGAGCTCACTGGGGGCAATAGTCAAGGCAGCAGTGCAACAATGTGCTAATATTTCATAAGTCCCCATTAACACCAGGTGCAAGACTGAGGCCAGGCAGGAATTCTCTCCTTAAGACTCTTGTCATTTCAAATTTCTCTCCATTGCCTGGGTCCTTTTCTTTCTCATTATCTTCTGGCCACCTCACTTTATTCATTTCTCCTTATGTGGGTCTGGGTGTGTGTCCCTCAGTCTCGTTACATCTCACCTCACTCTGTCCCAGTCAGCACGCTCCAGCTGATCGGACTGTCGTCCAGGCCGGATGACCGCCGACCAGAGGGAGGGACACCCCTAGACTCAGTGCGATCAGCTTTTTATCAGAATATCCGTTTCCTCCTCTTCACACCCCATCTCGGAGCTGGAGTGTACTAATACAAGGAGAGTCCTAGCCCTGAAACTCCTGACGTCTGAAATACAGTACATGCAGAGATTTATGATTCCTTGCATTGACATAGAGCATTTCAACTCCAAAGGACCCACACTAAGGGAGTGACCCACCCTCTGGGTAAGTGACCTTACCCTCTTTCAAAGGCCAGACCCCCAGCTTCCACCAGATCAGACCTCCAGATTCACACAGATCAGGCCCCCCGTTTCACACAGGTCAGACCCCCAGTTTCACTCAGATCAGACCCCCAGTTTCACTCAGATCAGACCCCCAGTTTCACACAGGTCAGACCCCCAGTTTCACTCAGATCAGACCCCCAGTTTCACACAGGTCAGACCCCCAGTTTCACACAGATCAGACCCCCAGATTCACACAGGTCAGACCCCCAGTTTCACACAGGTCAGACCCCAGTTTCACTCAGGTCAGACCCCCAGTTTCACACAGGTCAGACCCCCAGATTCACACAGGTCAGACCCCAGTTTCACTCAGATCAGACCCCCAGTTTCACACAGATCAGATCCCGTGTTTCGCACAGGTCAGACCCCCAGTTTCACACAGGTCAGACCCCCAGATTTACACAGGTCAGACCCCCAGTTTCACTCAGATCAGACCCCCAGTTTCACACAGGTCAGATCCCGTGTTTCGCACAGGTCAGACCCCAGATTCACACAGGTCAGACCCCAGTTTCACTCAGATCAGACCCCCAGTTTCACACAGGTCAGACCCCAGTTTCACACAGGTCAGACCCCAGTTTCACTCAGATCAGACCCCCAGTTTCACACAGGTCAGACCCCAGTTTCACACAGATCAGACCCCCAGTTTCACACAGGTCCGACCCCCAGTTTCACTCAGATCAGACCCCCAGTTTCACACACGGTCGGACCCCCTGTTTCACACAGGTCAGACCCCGTGTTTCGCACAGGTCACACCCCAGTTTCACACAGATCAGACCCCCAGTTTCACACAGGTCGGACCCCCAGTGTACTGTACATGTGTTCATGCAGGGACCACATAGCGAGACACCAAATCATTTTACCAACTAGTTCTTAAAGGACACTCAGGGAGCTTTGGGTTTTGAGGATTTAGATTCTAAAAGAGATTACTAATCTACTAAAATTTAGATTAATAAAACATTTTAATCGTCTCAGGCAAGGATTTTAATTTAATGCACCGGAGCTTTCTGGCTATACCTGAATTCACCCACTGGCAACAGTGTACTCGATGTTGCTTACAAAGGAAAAGACATTATACAAAGTCAAACCGTATGCTTATTTTAGCCCAAGTATGTCACAGCCTCAAGTATTGGAGAATCAGGTGAGCATCTGTGTGAGCGAGTGTCACTCTTTTCATTTCCAGTCAGCAGCAAATCGAGCATTCCCGCAGCTGGTAGCCACGATCCTTTTCCCTTCTTTTATCGCTGTGCCTCAGCATCGCCCCCAGGACCAGAAGCAGGGCATAAGAAACACCAGTGTGAGTCTGGCCTTCGTCACGCAGCAGTTCTTTCCGGGCCCTATGCAGACGACACAATCCGGAATAGTGAGGAAACACTGGGGAAAAAAGCCATGCAGGAGACGGGAATGGAGACAGGGGGCGTGTCCTTGGTGTGCAGGTGTCCAGGGGGAGTGAGTCCGGGGCGAACGATCAAAGTAGAAGTCCAGATGGGGAATCCAAAACAGAAACATAAGTCCAAGGCCAGGCGAGCCATCCGGGAGAATAAAAACAGGAACCGGGTCGGGAGCGGCTGGGGGGGATCAGGAACAGAAGGTTAAAACCATGACGGAGCCAGACGCAGCAGGGCCCGGGCTCGCACGAAACGGGATTCAATGAGGAGCCTCGAGTGACGTGAGCGCCTGGCTTTTAAGGCGGACTGAAAGGGGGTTAGGATGAGGCACCAGTGCGGGGAATGAGACAGAACAGGGAAGGGCTGGAGCGCCCTTAAGAGGAGAGGTTAGCGATCGTGACAGCCTTCGCGAGAGCTGGAACAGGCCAGCGAAAAGACTCGCAAGAGCAGGTTCCTAGCAAATAAAATCCAAGCTGAGAAACTGAGACGGGCACCACTCAGCCCAACAATTTCATGTCAAGGAGAAGTGCTCTAGGCCCTCTTTAATTACCCTGCAGCCCCTCCCCCTTGAAGCTACAGGATTTCCCTGCAGTCTGTCCACCATTTCCTACAGTACAGAGCATTGCTCACTCAGGCTGGCAGCCATTTTGTCACTACACAACTGTATACACAATCCCCCAGTGACGATTATACACAGATTACCCATATACACAAGTGTTATGCTGATGTTTATATATTTATGTATTTGTTTCCTTCTGAATCCTTGATGAATTGGTGGCTGGATGGCATGGCTGGCATGGTGCGCCAAACAGATAAGTGTTATGTTATGTAGAGTTTGTGAGACGTCTTTTGCCTCACAGCCTGATACGGAGTGGGACAGCCCGAGGTGGAAGAGTACAGCTGAGGAGCAGGTGAGAAGAGAGGCACCACAGGTGTCAGGTGTAGGACCACTTTGTTCTCTTCTGCCCCAGGTGTGCAGGATCTGGACTGATGAGGAGAACTGCTAGATCTAAGCAGGAGATCTTAATCTAACAGGAGGACAAACAGACTGGAGTGTTCACATCATTCGGTCACCTCTGACGTCTAGCACTCTGGACGTCACTCTCTGCTCCTCTGCTGTCCAGCACAGTGACCCTGTCTCGTCACTCTGTTTCTCTGCTGTCCAGCACAGTGACCATGTCTCTTCACTCTGCTCCTCTGCTGTCCAGCACAGTGACCCTGTCTCTTCACTCTGCTCCTCTGGTGTCCAGCACAGTAACCCCATCTCTTCACTCTCTGCTCCTCTGCTGTCCAGCACAGTGACCCTGTCTCTTCACTCTCTGCTCCTCTGCTGTCCAGCACAGTGACCCTGTCTCTTCACTCTGCTCCTCTGCCATCCAGAACAGTGACCCTGTCTCTTCACTCTCTGCTCCTCTGCTGTCCAGCACAGTGACCCTGTCTCTTCACTCTCTGCTCCTCTGGTGTCCAGCACAGTAACCCCGTCTCTTCACTCTCTGCTCCTCTGCTGTCCAGCACAGTGACCCTGTCTCTTCACTCTCTGTTTCTCTGGTGTCCAGCACAGTGACCCTGTCTCTTCACTCTGCTCCTCTGCTGTCCAGAACAGTGACCCTGTCTCTTCACTCTGCTCCTCTGCTGTCCAGCACAGTGACCCTGTCTCTTCACTTTCTGCTCCTCTGGTGTCCAGCACAGTGACCCTGTCTCTTCACTCTGCTCCTCTGCTGTCCAGCACAGTGACCCTGTCTCTTCACTCTGCTCCTCTGCTGTCCAGCACAGTGACCCTGTCTCTTCACTCTGCTCCTCTGCTGTCCAGCACAGTGACCCTGTCTCTTCACTCTGCTCCTCTGGTGTCCAGCACAGTAACCCCGTCTCTTCACTCTCTGCTCCTCTGCTGTCCAGCACAGTGACCCTGTCTCTTCACTCTCTGCTCCTCTGCTGTCCAGCACAGTGACCCTGTCTCTTCACTCTGCTCCTCTGCCGTCCAGAACAGTAACCCCGTCTCTTCACTCTCTGCTCCTCTGCTGTCCAGCACAGTGACCCTGTCTCTTCACTCTCTGTTTCTCTGGTGTCCAGCACAGTGACCCTGTCTCTTCACTCTGCTCCTCTGCTGTCCAGAACAGTGACCCTGTCTCTTCACTCTGCTCCTCTGCTGTCCAGCACAGTGACCCTGTCTCTTCACTCTCTGCTCCTCTGCTGTCCAGCACAGTGACCCTGTCTCTTCACTCTGCTCCTCTGCTGTCCAGCACAGTGACCCTGTCTCTTCACTCTGCTCCTCTACTGTCCAGCACAGTGACCCTGTCTCTTCACTCTCTGCTCCTCTGCTGTCCAGCACAGTGACCCTGTCTCTTCACTCTGCTCCTCCGCTGTCCAGCACAGTGACCCTGTCTCTTCAATCTGCTCCTCTGGTGTCCAGCACAGTGACCCTGTCTCTTTGCTCCTCTGCTGTCCAGCACAGTGACCCTGTCTCTTCACTCTGCTCCTCTGCTGTCCAGCACAGTGACCCTGTCTCTTCACTCTGCTCCTCTGCTGTCCAGCACAGTTACCCTGTCTCTTCACTCTCTGCTCCTCTGCTGTCCAGCACAGTGACCCTGTCTCTTCACTCTCTGCTGTCCAGCACAGTGACCCTGTCTCTTCACTCTGCTCCTCTGCTGTCCAGCACAGTGACTCTTTTCCTTCACTCTCCTCTACGCTGGCAACATGCCAGAACTCCTGTCAATTCCCTTAGCCTGCTTCTTGGCACAAGTCTCTGTGTTTCAAGGTAACAGGTAACACAGAGATTGTTTTATTGTCATTTTAACTACACTATCAATATTATTTTCCCTAGCTGTTTTGAAAGAGCTCCTGGTAATTAAATCTTTGCATGAGAGTAGAATAGAAATGAGGGCAAACACTGACTCCTCCAGCCTGCCAGGATGAAAGAGCACTGCTGCTGTGGAGTCTATCCAGTCAATACTGCCTCCAGTTTATTAGAACAATAAAGCACTAAGAATATGAAAGAAACTTTGCAGACTCATCCTTGGTATTGTGAGATCGTTTCTATCTTTTATCTTAACCTATTAACACACACGACATTACAACTGGCTTTCCTTTGGACCAGCTAACCGTGGGGCACCCTAGCCACATACTGTACTCTCACACTCTTGCGCGCACACACCACACACTGTACTGTGTGTGCTGTACTGTACACACAGTGATATCTCCCAGAAGCACTGATCACACACATGGTGATATTCATTATCGTACTGCGTGCTTCCACAGCCACACCGATCACACACACACATGCACACATGATGATGTCCATGATTGTATCAAGATCTTTGTATCCAGACTCACTGATCAGACACATGCACACACATGTACAGACTCACACAATCACACACACACACACAATCACGCACACACATGCACATGGGGTGATGTCCATGATTGTATCAAGGTCTTTGCCAGACTCACTGATCAGACACATGCACACACATGTACAGACTCACACAATCACACACACACACACAATCACACACACACATGCACATGGGGTGATGTCCATGATTGTATCAAGGTCTTTGCCAGACTCACTGATCAGACACATGCACACACATGTACAGACTCACACAATCACACACACACACACACACACACACACACACACACAATCACACACACACATGCACATGGGGTGATGTCCATGATTGTATCAAGGTCTTTGCCAGACTCACTGATCAGACACATGCACACACATGTACAGACTCACACAATCACACACACACACACACACACACACACACACACAATCACACACACACATGCACACGGGGTGATGTCCATGATTGTATCATGATCTTAGCCAGACTCACTGATCAGACACATGCACACACATGTACAGACTCACACAATCACACACACACACACAATCACACACACACATGCACACGGGGTGATGTCCATGATTGTATCATGATCTTAGCCAGACTCACTGATCAGACACATGCACACACATGTACAGACTCACACAATCACACACACACACACACACACACACACACACACAATCACACACACACATGCACATGGGGTGATGTCCATGATTGTATCAAGGTCTTTGCCAGACTCACTGATCAGACACATGCACACACATGAACAGGCTCACACAATCGCACACACGCTCTCACACCACACCCTATCTCCGGAAAGAGGATAACTCTGTCTGATTGAGCTGGGGTGGACTGGGGACCTGCAGTAGGTGCTGACCAGCTGCACTGTCACACAGGGCGCATCAGTGCTGCACACTGCTCTTATTAACCTGTGGCCTGCTTTTCAAGCATCACCTGACTCTGCCTTATTGACAAAGACACGGCAGCCCTTCGGGCAATCGGGGTATTAAGATTCTATGCCTTTCATAGCACTTCATCTCAATAATCTTCACAATAATCCAGAACAAGTGCAGAAACAATCCAGACAGGCATACACAAATACATACAGAAAATTCAGCAGGATTATCACACAGAAGTGAGTTTTAAAATGGGATTTGAAAGTGATGACTGAGGTGCGAAGGCAATTATTCCACAGCCTGGGAGCAGCAGAACAGAAAGCACCAGGGTGTCCCAGTGTGCCCTTGTACTGGGAAGTGAAAGACAGTCCATCCAGACCAGTCCAGTGCACCAGTCCCATTATCCCATTGCCTGGATTATATGTGCGGTGTATGTGGTTCTCTGTTATGAACGATTATTGCTCATGTCTGGAAACATCTTCAGGAAAAAGTGTCTCCTTCTTCTGAAGGATGTCTGGCTTGTTAAACAGGATAAGTCTGTCTGTGAAACACCGATAAACAAGCCTTTGTTACTGTAAGAAGCTGTGTTTTTTTTTTTGTTGTGCTGTTTGTCTGCAATCTAATGAAAGTAGCAATTTAAAGGACTGTTCCTGTAAACCCGAGGATTTTCTGTTTCAGCTCAGGCGCAGTTCCGTCAGGAAGGGAGTAAGAGCAGGGGGGAAGGACACGCGAAGAGGGGAAGCGACATCTCCGGTTCGGAGATTTTCCTCATCTTTCATCCCCTCACAAGAAAACCCGACGCACACAGCCAACAGCCCTCGCTGGGACTCGGTGCTGCTTGTCGAGAGTAGACTGTGCAGCAGAGTCCCCTGTGTATCTAATTTCAGAAGCAACTTGACGGATTGCTTTACTAAACCGCAGCCATAATAAATGAATGAGGTAGATTCTGCTTTCCCCCACCCCCCTCCGAATATGTACCTAAAGGCTGTGGAAAACACATTGGAAGGAATCATTTTTTTTTTCCCAGGGTGACAGGTAGCCTTTTGAATGCAGCAACAGGCAGAGCCCGCGCCGAGGGGAGGCGACGCGCAGTCCTAATGTTTTTCCAGCAGCTGTGCCGGATGACAGCCCGCGCCGCCGCGCACAGCCGCTCCGAGGAGTGATCTGATTTCGGGCGCGGCGCTCCGAGAGCGGCAGGATCGTTCAGAGGGGGGCCGTTGCTGCTCGAAACGAATGGGCACGTTTGCCTGTTTAAAATGAAGAACATTTCGCCAGACCACTCTAAAGATCCGCTGTTGATATCACTTGCTCCGAACCGGTCTCGGGGCTCCGTCAGGGCGAATAGGCTGGACGAGGTTTCTTCACTTAATTAAAACTCAAGCGACCCAGTAAGCAAGGTGGCCCCGCTGCTTTGGTAACCTTTCTGTGTTGTAAAAACCTTGTGAACGCTGATCGGTTACCTTTACAAATTCCATTCAGTTGCCCACACTGAAGACGATTTCTTCTTAGCTGTCCTTTTTTTTTTCAATGACCTTGCCAGTTCAGATGAAACTTGGCAGTAAATTACTGCAGACGATAATTAAAATTGACCACAGCCGAAGCGGCTTCATCGGGCTGCTCTCTCTCCTGGCCTCTCTCGCCTTCCGGGCCGCAGCGCGAGCCCGTGTTTGAGCCGCGTCAGCACCCCGGGGAGCCCCCAGCCTGACCGGGTGGACAGGGGGCTCCTCCCGTGATGGAGAGCGCTCTCGACGCGCCCGGACAGAGCAGGATGAGGCCGGGCGCTCTGCAGTCTGACGGCTCTCCCGTGGGCGAGCCCACAATCACCCTCCTGCCCACCGCCTGCCATGCCGCGGGTCGGAGGTCACAGGCCAGCGTGCGGCTCCGGGGACACCCCTGCGCCCCGTGGTGCCGGGAGCTGCGGCAGCTGAGGAGCTGTGAGAACTGCAGAGACTCCTGCGCAAAATCCATGGCGGCATCTGTGTTCTCTGTTTGAAAACCCGATCTGAGAGGCGCAGAGCAGTCCTGAGCCCAGCTCTGAATTGTCTTCAGAGAAAATGAGTGATTCTCAGATACTGGTGATTTGAGAGGTCTTTCATCAAATCAGCACGTGGAAATGATTTACAGAGTTGCCGCCGCCCTGCAGCTTGATCCACATGTTGCATGGAGCTCTGACCCCCCGAGAGAGCTGGAGCGGAGCTGAGGCAGCACCGGGAGATGAGCTAGTGTTCAATACACACTTCCAATTAACACTCAAAGATCAGGATTCATGAGCATGAACATGTGCTCTCTACTGAATTCCCTCTTTGTAAGTGAGCTTCTCTGTCACAGTGCCCTTGGCACTGTCATCAAACCTACTTTATTTACTTAACTGTTTTAATTACTTGATTGATTATAGTACAGACGTTTTCTCAAATGAAAGAGGTGTTATAGAGAAGACATGCAATGGAACAGAAATACCAAGGTACCACCTCCTGATTCTGAGCACAAACCACAGGGCAGAAAGTATGCTGACACCCTGCCTGCTGCACTGCTGCCTGCTGCACTCCTGCCTGCTGCACTCCTGCCTGCTGCACTGCTGCCTGCTGACACCCTGCCTGCTGCACTCCTGCCTGCTGCACTGCTGCCTGCTGACACCCTGCCTGCTGCACTCCTGCCTGCTGACACCCTGCCTGCTGCACTGCTGCCTGCTGACACCCTGCCTGCTGCACTCCTGCCTGCTGACACCCTGCCTGCTGCACTGCTGCCTGCTGACACCCTGCCTGCTGCACTGCTGCCTGCTGACACCCTGCCTGCTGCACTCCTGCCTGCTCCACTGCTGCCTGCTGACACCCTGCCTGCTGCACTGCTGCCTGCTGACACCCTGCCTGCTGCACTCCTGCCTGCTGACACCCTGCCTGCTGCACTCCTGCCTGCTGCACTGCTACCTGCTGACACCCTGCCTGCTGGGCTCTAGTTATGGAACTTTACCCCCAGTGTGTTATTTTGAACCTGAAGGAGTTTTGAATCCTTTCAAAATATGTCTTTTTGGTATATTGACCTGCTTGGGAATCACCAATCGATGTGTTTGCTTGTCTGTCATGTCTTGGTCCAGAGCCATGATCCCCATGAGCACTCACAGGGGAGAATGTCAACTAGTGACATGACCCAGGTTCGAACACATGACCATACGTATATGTACTGTACCAATAAGGCCACAGAGGGACACTCCCTTGAAGACGACTTTGTCACCAATTAGATCAAATCAGTTTAAAAATGCCCCAGCTGCTTGTCTGTTTCCTTGTGTCTGGTAGATCCTCTGGTTTGATGGCCCTGCAGATGTAATGTTGGAAAATCAGTTTGAAGACAAGTGGAGGTGTTTTCATGGAGAGAGAGCAGGGAGCTGCGCAGACACAGGGGGGAGGCTTCTTTCGGGAGGGGGGCAGAGAGGAGGTGTGAGAAACTCTGGTAAGTGCTCATGTTTTAATAGACTTAAGACAAATTGTACTTTCGTAAGTAAACCAAGTTCATTTTTCGGTACATTAAAAATTAAACAGTATGTTACCTCGCAGGGCTTTTTGCTAACATTGCTTTTCCGTTTTGAAAGCGCTGCAAGGGCTTGGGTGCGCACAGATGAAGTTCAAATTGTGTGTGCGATCCTGTGCTGCATGTGCAAATGTCTTTTTCCTCCCTCTCTAACAACACAGTGGTTTCAGCAGCGAGTGAGTGTGTGTGTTGGGGGGGGTTGGTAGATGCTGTTACCAGGAAAAATAGGTTACTCTCAGGGAAATCGGACCGCGATAGGGAATAAAGCTGTTTTCGCCTCTGCTTCCCTCTCGGGCGCCTGTTTGAACCTCAGTGAGAATCCGCAGCCCCAGCAAGCAGCGCGATGGCCCGGGTCCTCGCCCGTCGCAGCCGCCTGACCTGGCCGCTGCCCTCCTCTGTCCCTCACGTCCCCTCCGCACTCCGGCTGCACCGGCCGTCCCGCCGCGTGTCCCACACTCTGTCGCGCTGCGGCTGTGGTCGGGCTTTTTTATCGCTTCGTAACGACCGCACGCAGGAACAAGCGCCCAGCGTGAGGGAAAGTGCACGCAGCCCCGGGACCGGAGCTAAACCCGTCCTGTGAAAATATGACAGAAACGGGTGTGCTCGGCAGCTGGGTCTCCATCGGGTTTCAGCTTTCTGGCTTTGTCCTGACATTAACAGGCGCTTTAATTACTGTAGGTAGAGGTCAAATAAACGAGCGAAGCCCTCGAAGAGGCCTGTCATCCGCCGCTAAGCTGTGCCGGCGTCTCACTGGAAACGGTTCCACCTAAAACTGGGAACCGGGGAGTGTGTCAGTTATTGAAAATCTACAACCTCCGCGGAGTGTTTTTATTCCTGGAGTGTAACCCAGTAAGGAAGTGTATTTGATCTCGTTGACTCATAAATACGGTTTGATGAGCACTACAGATGAGGCCAGGCGAGGCTTTTAACAGACGTCAAATCTTTGGTAAATTGTGTTTTGACAGTTACTGTACGTTACAGGCAAGTAGTAGATTCCTAGCTGCAGTCTGAAAGAGAAGAGGAGCGTTAAGCCCTCAGTAAGAAATGAAACCTGACTCTGGCTGCTGTAGAAGCGTGCGGAGACATTGAAACGGACTTCGTCGTCTTGTTTGCGAGTGTTTCGGAGACAGGCGGCCTCACGGATCCTGGCACGATTATCCCATTTCTACTCTCTTAATCCAGTGGTACTCGGCTCCCCTCCTCCCGGTTCACAGTACAGCGGGGCGTACAGGTGTCGTTAAAACATCAAGTTGCTAATACCTGCGAAACCCACTGAACCGGCACGACGACGAAAAGCAGGAGCGCCAGCGGAGCGAGAAGCGCGATACTCGGGCGCCCCCTAGGGGCTGCCAGCTGCGGTCCCGGCGAGACGGTCAGGCCCCCGGCCGCCCCGCGTCAGCGCGCTCCCTCTCCGCGGGTGCGACGCGCTCCCCAGCGCCGCTCGCTCCTTAACTTCTGACAGCAGCGGCTAATGAAGACAGACTGGCAGCCGCAGGGGCGGCTCTGTCATCAGTTTCAGAAATCCCGAGCAGAGAGCAGAAACCATCCGTCACTCCCAGCCCGCCTGACGAGCGACAGACAGCGGCTCCCTCTAATTAGCAGGGTAGGGAGTCACCTTCCTCCCGCCCAGCTCTGCCTGTCTCAGCGGCTCCTGGGCTACACACATCGGGGCAGCTCACTCAAGAGGGGAGGGAACCCTTGTAAATCGGGAATTAAACCTCGGCGCTATTTAAATGCTCTTAATGCGTTTTTCAAATCCCCTGTGCTCCTGTGGAGACGAAAGCCGTCGTGTCGCCGGTGTCACGTTCGGAAAATGAGCGCGTTCATCCTCCTGAGCACCGTAATGACAAAGGCAGCCGGGCTGACAGGCAGGGCCGGCAGACTCATCTAAATCACATTAAGGAATTCAGCGCGGGATTGCGGATTAGCGTCATGTTCTGTTGTCAAAGTGCTCGGGACAAAACCCTCTAATGAAAACAAACCGGCAGGCTGCTCGCATTGAGCCGGAGCAGGGCCGCTCACCGGGACGGCTCTGCCCCAGGAACACCCCGGGCGCCGGGCAGAAGAGCGTGAACCTCCATGTCAATATCTCGCCATTTGACACGCAACCCCACGGAGCTTCCAGCGGTCTCTCTAGAGCAGCTCATGTTAGCCAACAAGCAGCAGTCAGAGGGAGCGTGTTTGCGTATCAATTGATTTATTGCTTTTATTTCTTGCGTGGCGTGACTCGCAGGGCGGGGGGCCAGCGGTCCAGATGGGGGGCAGATGAGGGGCAGGGGTTCTCCCAGCACTGATAGCAAAGTCTCAAAGGCCGCACACCCGCCTGGCTCCGTTCCCAGTTTGTTGAGCTCAGTGTACCCGCTCAGCGCTGTTCACAGCCTGCGGCGGGAGCCCAGAGAGGCGCCGGGACTCCGCTGACCCACAGAGCGGACCCAGAACCCGTCCACCCGACCCGCCAGGGATTAACAGCGCATCAAAGACTGAGCCCCCCCGTCCAGACTTGGGAGTGTCTCTGGGCCAGAGCGCCGGACTCGCAGGGGCAGGCTCCTCGAGACGGGCTCCGGCCGCCGGCTGCCGCGCGTGCGAGGTCACCCTCTCACACATTCCGCGTGCGTCCGGCCAGCTCGCGCCGCCGCGCCTCAGCGCCGTAATTGAAGATTCCGCGATAGACGTGGGTCGCAGATCAGCCGTGCACCTTCTTGAAAAATAAAACGCCAGGCGAGTGTTTGCTCCCGCCGTTAACCCCAGTTTAGAAGCAGCAGAGCCCGAGCGCTGCCGTCTTTATTCTCCAGGGCTGGCCTGTCGCGGGGCCTGCCTCCCATTACGGCGCCAGTTCCCACCTTGTCAGGGCTCATATGTGCAGCCTGCGGAGAGATGCCGGCGCCCCAAAGCGGTTGTGACAGTCTCGCAGACTCCACGCTGCCCGCATGCAAACGCGGTGATTCATTCGGCGCCGCGGCTCAGCGGCGGATCGCGCGGTTTCGCAGTACAGAATCGCGCAGGCCATTAAATATGCAAACCCTCTCCCTAAATAGTCTCTCGACCCCCCCCCGCCTTGTGTTCCTGACAGTGCCATCAATTCTTTATTGCATCTCAAAATGGGCAATCACGAGCGATAACGAGCAGCGCATCAGAAACAGGAGCGGCGCTCCGCCGGGCGGTCGGGCCGGGGCTCTGTCTTCACCTCAGAGCCCCTGGCTGCTGTTTCTGCTCTGACAGCAGGCGCAGCGTGTTGCTACAGCCACGTCAGCGTGTCTTCCGCGATCCTGTCGCCCGAATGCTGCGCAGAGCCTCCTGTTTGCTTCAGTGCTAAAGATCAAAGGGAGATGTCCTTGGTTTCAGCTGTTGGTCTGAGACAGTTTCCCCAAACTGCCTGAATAGCGTGAGAATGATGTGACCCAAGCCAACCGGAGTGAGGTCATAGTTTGTTTCTGGAAAACATTTCATTCTTAGCCACATGATGCATATTCCCCGACAGTCCTGAAGGCCTCAAACACATTTAGTCCCTTAAATTCATTGTGGTCTGGATCCACAGGGAACCCACAGGCCCCCAAGCCATTGCTTATAAGTGATGTTTTGGCTTAAAAAGAAAATAGGAACATAGGAAAAGTTTCAAATAAGAAGAGGCCGGTAAGCAAGCCTGGCCTGTTTGATCATAGCTAATTGGTCCAAGTGTCCCATCCAGGTTTTTCTTCAAAGTAAACAGGACATCCACTTGAAAGGCCGAGTAACTGGATAACTCGCTCCATGTTCCCACAACCCTTCATATGAAGACATAACCCCCTGTCCTTATTGAAGGATCTCATCCAGCTGTTTCTTGAAAGAAGCTAGGGTATCGGTTTCCACCGCATGCCTGGGCAGTTTGTTCCACACTCCCACAACCTTAAAAATGTCAACTGTAATGTTGGAATTCTACATCCGCAGCAGATGGATCCACATTTTTCTCCATGCAATTATAAGACAAGATATGCGCTGCTCACAGATTGCTCAGTGGGTGACAAAGAGCAGTTTTACCAGTTGTTTTAGTTTGCAATGATGCAAGGTGAATGAAGAACTAGGAATATGGAAGTCTGTTCTTGAGCAACAGGATTCTTGTCTATTTGCCTAAGTTCCTTCTGTGGTACAGTAAACACCCAGGGAAGACTGTGAGCAGAACTGGTACAAGTACAAGTACAAGTACTTCTCTTGAACAGAGAAGAGTGTGAGGAGACTGATACAAGTATTAAGGGACTGTCCTACACTGTCAGGCTGAAGGAACAGAGTCTCTTTAGTCTTGAACAGAGAAGACTGGGACGAGACTTACAAGAAGTATTAAGGGACTGTCCTACACTGACAGGCTGAAGGAACAGAGTCTCTTTAGTCTTGAACAGAGAAGACTGTGAGGAGACTGATACAAGTATTTAAAATCCTCAAAGACACTGACGGCATCAATGCAGTCAATTTCTTCAGAACAGTCAGTAAACTATGACCCGGAGGACACAAGTGGACACTACAGGGCTGTGCCATGTGGTTGAAGGTGACACTCTGGTTTATATGTCTCTGCAAAACACTCGGTCAGGTGCTGCCAGGGAAGAAGCTGCTGCCCATGCGTGGTTGTGTGGAGGTGTGGTTTGAGCAGCCCAGTGCCAGCGGGCAGCACTGCTGTTGTCCCGGTGGGCAGGCTGCTGCTCTCCGAGCACTGACTCTCCAGTAAAACCCCAGCTGGATAAATGGGTCTCCAGGTTGTCAAGGTTGAAAGGAGGATTTCTTCATATCTGGTTAAATTTAAGCACTAAAATTAAAACCGGACTGAGCACAAATGAGGTTCATAGTGTTCATAATCCAAGGCGTCTGAGACAGTGGCATACAGAGACCTGGCGATCTGTGATCGGAGGAGTCAGGATGTGTGTGAAGTCTGCTGTTCTGCGCAGTGATTGACCTCTTTGCTTAGCTGTCATCTCCTACAATGGCTGCAGGTGTTGTGCCAGAACAGGAGCCGATCTCAGTCACACAGGTGAGGGCGATCGGGCTGGTTCATGCTGTGGAGCTCCTGGAGGCCAAACCCCTGGATCGTGCGGTTTTCTGAGGCGCAGAGTGACACAGCAGGATCCGCTGGAGTGACAGCACTGAGGGGGTTAATCGACACCAGCAGCCACCTCAGGCCTTGTGTTTATTAATCTGCTAATAAGTGCTTTGCAGGAATGGAATAATCAATTTACCAAACACAGAAAGAGCCAGGGGATGATTGTTTAATGAGGGATAATAACCTCATTGTCCTCTCCTCTCTGGAGCTCCAAATAATAAGTAAACAGACAACTAGTATACAAATGCACCTCCGCCCCCTTCCCAGTTCTAATCTCTTTCGCCTCCGGGAAACGTGCTTCCTGCTGGCCCTGTGCTCAACTTCACTTCTTCTCTCTCATGCGGACAGGCCCTCTCACATCACTCTGCCTGCTCTGATCCGACTGGCTGCCTACCTCTCAGATACATTTGGAGTCCCCAGCTGCGTCACGCCTCTGCTCACTGTCATGAAGCTGTGAAGTGCAGAATGACTCCTGCCCAGCCAAGGGGCTGTTCAGCTCCGGACTCCAAACTCTGCAGCAGAGAACGGGGATCAGAGCAAGACGGCAGGGCTGAAGGCAGGCACAGGGTCGGGGAATAGACAAGGGCCAGGGACAGACACAGGGTCGGGGACAGACACAGGGCTGGGGACAGACGCAGGATCAAGGACAGACGCAGGGTAGGGATCAGTCTGGGGCTCAGGGACAGATGCAGGATCAAGGACAGACGCAGGGTCGGGGACAGACTGGGGCTCAGGGACAGACGCAGGATCAAGGACAGACGCAGGGTCGGGGACAGTCTGGGGCTCAGGGACAGATGCAGGATCAAGGACAGACGCAGGGTCGGGGACAGTCTGGGGCTCGGGGACAGATGCAGGGTCGGGGACAGACTGGGGCTCAGGGACAGACGCAGGATCAAGGACAGACTCAGGGTCGGGATCAGTCTGGGGCTCAGGGACAGATGCAGGATCAAAGACAGACGCAGGGTTGGGGACAGACTGGGGCTCGGGGACAGACGCAGGGTCGGGGACAGATGCAGGGTCGGGGACAGATGCAGGGTCCGGGACAGACTGGGGCTCGGGGACAGACGCAGGGTCTGGGAGTGACGTGGGGTCGGAGAGAGGCGTAGGGTTATAGACGTCTGCACAGCCAGTCAGCGTGTTTAAGGTTTTTCCTGCTGCAGAGCCCAACCTCTACGGGGATTTCAATATCTCTGTGCGACATTGTGAGATGTATGAAGTACCTTCACATGAAAGTTACTATATTAAGAAACTTCTCATGGCTACTGTTGTGATAGAAAGAGGGCAAAGGGGATCCGAGATGAACAGTGAGACGCAGAGGGGGTGAGGGGACTGGTGTTTTGGAAAGCGACAGTAAGATCACGCCGATAATGCTGCCTAATTTCAGACGACTTAGGAGACGGAAGAAGAGAGACAGAGATCAGATCTTCCCGGAGATTTCCTATGAGGGAGAGGACTGTGTTTTAATGGCTTATTTGGATTTCTTTATTATCCTTTAAGTCATAATTAACTGAAATTAAATGGACTGTGATAATTGCATACTGGAGACGCGTCCTAATTCTGAAGGATTGTGAAGGCTTTCTAGTGACTCTGGGATTCTATAAATCATGAGAAGCACAATCGTGAGGAATGCCAGTGGGAGGAGGTGTTAAACAGAACGATAATAACATCAAGAAACTAATCACGTTAAACTGCCTGTTAGCATGAATTACAATGAAAAGAGATGTTGATTTTTTTTTCTTCCGAATTCAAAAATTAGCAAAGGCATTTCAAGCAATAGAACATTAATTATCACCTACGTGATGACATTGGAAGCAATCAAAAATAACTTCGATGAAGGAACATGTTGGGTTTTTTTTTCCAGGACATTTAATGTCGTTACTTAATGCTTTTGACGTTCTAGAAATAGACCGGTTTGCAAATTCTGTCCATTTCCCCGGCCAAACAATTGTGTGTAGACAGAGTAGGAACCCTGTGCAGAGTGAAGATCTTGTCAGAGTGCGAGATATGCCACGTGTACACAAACATACCTGTTTCGCACACCTTCACCACTTCATTACGGACCCAATATATATGTAGTTTTATATATATCTGTTTCTCTAGCCAGCAGCCATGTCACCCTGCAGCTCACAGCTCACAGCTGGCAGCCCACTGAAGCTCAGCAGGTGTGAGCCTGGTCAGTATCTGGATGGGAGACCTCCTGGGAAAAACTAAGGTTGCTGCTGGAAGAGGTGTTAGTGGGGCCAGCGGGGGGCGCTCACCCTGTGGTTTGTGAGGGTCCTAATGCCCCAGTATAGTGACAGGGACACTGTACTGTAAACAGGTGCTGTCCTTTGGATGAGACATAAAACTGAGGTCCTGAATCTCTGTGATCATTAAAAATCCCAGGGCGTTTCTCAAAAAGAGTAGGGTAACCCCGGCGTCCTGGCCAAATTTCCTATGCCTCCTAATAACCCCCCTCTATGAATTGGCTACATTACTTTGTTCTCCCCCTCCCCACTCCGACGGCAGGTGGAGCGACGCGCCGGTGGGAGTATTCTCGGTCGCAGTTAATGGCAATGTCGGCTCAAAGATTTGGTTCAAACCACCAAATGGAGACGGGCGTGCCGACAAGCGGGCCCTGCTGATGCAGGATTAACGCTAGGATGAGAGAGAGAGAGGTATATATATGTTCCTCTGGTGGCTAATGGCGTTTTGGGAGTGTGCGCTTGTGCGTATGGTTGAGGGGAGCAGGGACAAAATAGCTGCCAACCGGGTAAAAGCCGGAACTGCTGTTATGTAGGGACTGATGGAAGGTAACAGGAACCGAGTGGGAAACGCTGGAGCTATTGGGAGGTGCGGTTTCAAATCTAGTGTATAAAGAGGGTCTGGTGGGAATCCAGGGAGAGTCCAGCCTTTCCCAGCTGCCGGGCCTGCCTTAGGCAACCAACTTGTTTTTTTCCAAGTGAATCTGCCGACGCGAGTCTTTTCGCGGGCTGGGGCCTGCTCCTTCAGAGGGCCTAAATCACGTGGTGTCAGCGGTGGTGTGATTCCGCGAGCGCGGTGACAGCAGACCTCAGACCAGACGGCTTGCGCGTGCTGTGACTGGATTCCGGGATCAGGGCCAAGGACCAAGACAGCGGATGAGCTCGGCACAGCGCTGCAGCCTTCAGGGGATGCAGGGCCGTCGCCAGAACACTTCGAATGGGTGGGCATTCGGTTTTAACCGGCGGGGGGGGCCGGGTGTGAGACGCGTGACTCTACAGATGCTAGTTACCTCATCGAGGCTACAATATAGGAGGCAAAGTCAAATGTAGTTCAGCAAGTACACCAGTATGATGGGACAAAGACAAAGCACGCCACGCCACAGTCACGCCAGCCTGCACCAGCCACAGCTCACAACACTACTTCATCAGCACCTCCTTGTGGAAACGGCATAGGAACGAGTGCGTCTGAATGGGCGCCAATCGTTTTAATCATCATCAACAGGCAACGGTGCTCATAAAGTACAGAGGTAAACAAGTCGACTCACCATTATAGCTACGGTCTTTTCATTCATCGTGACTGAAAAAAAGAAAATCTGATTGAAATCTGATTGAACGTCTTTTTCCACTTTATTAGAAAACTCTTTTGGTGGGGAGTGGGGGGGGGGGCACTGCCCCCTAATGCCCCCCCTTAGCAACGGCTGTGAGTGGAGGTCTGAGGGCAGGTGAGGCAGGGAGAGGGAAGAGGACAGTCGGTGGCTGTAGAGACTCCGCTGGTGTAGCGGTAAGGCCTGTTATTTCGTTTGGAGTTACGTTATTAAAGATTTCTAATCAACTTTGTGTTGCTTTGACAAGGCTGCTTGGGCCTCTTTAGAATGTGGTTGGGATAACAGACACCATAAAATTGCAGTCCAGCACTCAGCCATCTAATGATATAGAGCGCAGATCGGCTCCAATGAGGCTGTAGTCGGTTTATCCCCAAGACCCAGAGCCCAAGGTTCATCGCCCAAAAGGAAGATCCACCAATTCCAGCACCCAGCCTCATAAAATCCTCACCAATCACCGGCTGTGAGACCTCGCCTTAGAAACTAGAACCCACATCGCTTTTGTGCTGGTGAACTTGGCTCCTCACCACGTGGCTGCAGGCAGTCCGAGTCGGGACTTTTCTCCAGGACGCCAGGCTGAGACAGCAAGTCAGTAACGCGCGGAGTTCTGCCCAAGATGTTCTTTCTGAAACAAGGAATCTTGTGTTTGCCAACCCACTGTTGTTTTTCGCCCCATCAATGAAATGGACTTTTTCTTTTTTGTCAACATGCCACAGTCACCAGGGGAAAAAACGTGGCCCCATTCAACGGAATCGAACCCATGGACCCATCCGGGGAGTGCCGTGATCGACCCTGGCACAGGGCGACCTCGTTGATGGTGGGGAAAAAGACAGCGGTGGGTTCACGCTGATGAGTGAAATGACGTTGTGTGTGCAGGGCGTGGAGACCCCCGTCCCAGCGTGACTCTCCCCCTCCTGGCCTGTCTTGTCCTCAGTCCTCTGTGCCCACTCTGGAATAGCCCGTCCCCCCCAGATCTGGCCTCCTGTCAGGCCCAAAGCCTCCTTCTAATTCACTCGTCTTGTTTGAAAGTGTCTCATTAACCCAGCAGACAATCGATGCTCTGCTGTCGTTGTGTCGTGCGTGGAGCTCTCTCATCCCCCCCCCTCTCCTCTCCTCCCTGTTCCTGTCCCTCCTCCCTCTCTCCCCCTTTCTAATGTGGTTCCTTCAAAGTCGGCTGTTCTCGCGCCGGAGATCAAGGGCTGCAAAGTTATTCTTTCTGCTGTACCTTGTCGGGTTTATTTGAGCACTTGAAAGGCAGACAAGTTCCCTCTCAGGTGGGAGATTTTACAAATGGCGTTAAAGCGCCTTCAGCTGCACCGGGCTGCAGTCACACACTGTAGAAAAAAACAAACAACCGACCGCTCTGACCGAAGACTTGCAGGGTCTCCCCGTTCTGCAGCTCTGCCCGCCGACGCAGCCGCGCAGCGTGGCCTTCGGACGCAGCAGCAGGCTGAGACAGAAGTCCCGTCCTCCACGTTCGCAAAGCAAACACATTCCTCCGCAGAAACACCCTGCTCTCCCCTCCTTGTCGGGGACCCGGACTCTCCCCATTTCGTTCAGGAGATTTCACTCCAGGCTGTGAGACTGGGGGGGGGGGTCTCACACAGGGGCAGTGTCGGCCGGAGCCGGAGGAGTTTCTGAGCGCTGTGAAACACACGAGATCCGAAACACAATGTGAAAAGCAGGACATAGGAAAGTTATTGAGTGTTTGGATGGTGGTCCGGGCTGAGACCTTTCCCCTGAAAGAGTGCTGTCGGAGAGATAACACTCACCCAGCTCCCGCAGTGTCATTATTGTGTCCTTTATCTAGAAAGAGAAACGCCATTCTTTCTTGGTGAAATGTATAATTTAATCCAAAGCCTCTGAGATGTTCAGGTTGTATTTTTAGCTATGTAAGAATGACAGCACCGTTGCTCCTTTTCGAAATAAAAATGTGCCCCTAGCATTGTTGAAATAAGTACCTCGCTAAATTCGAACTATTTTTCCGAAATCCATCCACAGTAGAGGGACAGTTATGACTAATTGCATTATCATACCAATCGTTTTGCAAGTGCCATAGTGTAGTCACTATTTAAATAATGCATATTAACATCCTTCACATTGCGAAAGTTCACCAAACATGATTTTTCTACAGATCACGTTCCCAGTCTCTCCTCTGACAGCTGGAGCCCCCGGAGCTCCTCTGTGCAGGAACAGAGCCGGTCTCCAGCCACACACGCCCTCCTCACTCTGCTGTAGCAGGTCTCCGTCAGGAGCAAAGGAGGCGCTTACAGCTGCACTGGAGTCTCTCTGTAATGAGGCCACATCATCTGAAAGTTTAGTGAAGAACATAAGAAAGAGGTCCCTGTAGCCCATCTAGCTCACTTGGTTTTCAGAAGCTAATTGACTGCGGATCAGTCAAACACACCAGCTATTTCCTGTTTTAACAATAGAACCTGTTCCAGGCTCCCACAACCCTTTGAGTAAAACAGTGCCCCCTGTTCTCACTTAGACATTCACTTTGTTTCCCATTGAGTCCTCTGGGTTCCTGCAGGTTAATTCTGAAAACCTCCTGTGGCTTGACTTTGTCCATGTCCTGGAGGACTTTGAATATTTGGATCAGGTGCCCTGAAGGTCCCTGAAGTGCAGCTCCACCATTCTGCACTGGTGGCCCCACCTGGGCAATACTTGGGGGCCCTCCAGTGGTGATCCGGTAATGACAACTGACATTGTAATGTTCTGCGATGACAGGCATTGCTGAGTTCACCCCCAACTGCAGTGCAGTCCCACCTGGGTGACGCAGCAACCCAACACTGCACACAGATCAGGGCAGGAGAGAGAAATTGCTGCACCACATGAGTTAAAAAGGAACTTTAGGGAGAACGGATTGTACAAGATCAGAGTAGAGTTTAATCAGATTTTCGTCACCCTCCGGACAGCTTTCCAATCTTAATAGGCTGCGTTCTCCAGCTCCACGCACTCACAGGATAATATTCCTCACTAGCAGCATGACTTCCCAGATTTTACACCTTCATGTTTTGCAACAGCTTTCAGAAAATGAAGAGCAAAAACCTTTCCAGGCAGCAGCATGAGTGATCAATAAGCCAAGCCCCTCTGTAAGTGTGAACAGGACATGGAAACAGCCCTGAGAAAGTTCTGTCCCATCCCACCCTTCACTCACCCCCAGAGATCTGAACTCCTAGCAACAGGCTGTGCTGTGTTCAAGAGGCTGCGTGAGGCTGCGTGTGTTGTGTTCAAGACTAAGGGGTCGAGAGAGAGATGAGTCGGTTCCTGGGGTTGTCGGGGAGATGAGTTGTTTTTTTGGGGTTGAGGGGTTGAGGGGTTGATGAGTTGATGGGAAGAATGGTTATGTGTTTGGTGTTGAGGGGGAGATCAGTTGTGTTCAGGTGTGTATGGGGTTGATGGGGGCATATGGGTTGTTTTGGGGAATGAAGGGGAGATGGTTGATGGGTTGTGTTCAGCGTTGAGGGGTCAGTGGGAAGAAGGACTGATGAGGGGTTGATAGGATGATGGGCTGTGTTTGGAGCTGAGGGTATGAGGGGAGTATGGGTTGTTTGGAGATGAGGGGATGAGGAGAAGATGGGTTGTGTTTGGGGATGAGGGGTTGAGGGGAGGATTTGTTGTGTTTGAAAATGAGAGGTTGATAGGATGATGGGTTGTGTTTGGGGATGAGAGTTAATAGGATGAGGGGTTGTGTTTGGAGATGAGGGGCTGATAGGATGATGGGTTGTGTTTGGAGATGAGGGGATGAGGAGAAGATGGGTTGTGTTTGGGGATGAGGGGTTGAGGGGAGGATTTGTTGTGTTTGGGGATGAGGGGTTAATAGGATGATGGGTTGTGTTTGGGGATGAGAGGTTGAGAGGATGATGGGTTGTGTTTGGAGATGAGGGGCTGATAGGATGATGGGTTGTATTTGGAGATGAGAGGTTGATAGGAACTTGGGTTCAGGGGTCAATGGGACGAAGAGTTGGAAAGCAGATATGTTTACATAGTACTATCTCTGTATTCACTTGAAATTCACTCTCATCAGTGAGCTAAACCTGTATTATAAAATAAGGGTGAAAAAATAAAAATGAATCTTATCTTGATTTGCATGGTTCCACCAAATCTAACACTAAAAATTCACACACTTTTCACAGATCACCTTTTTTAGAGCTGTACCAAACTCCATGCAGGCCATAAGAACAAAGCATCAATGTAAAATGGATTTAGACAGAAAAATTTAAAATTGACAGAAGTGTTAATTTTAGAATTGAGGAAAGCAGTAGAGATATTAATTAAGTGTAGCAGCACCTGTGTTGTCTGAAGTCTCTGAGCACAGTGATCACCCTCTCTGCAGTGATTTTCGTGTTACAGGAGGAGACACAGAATACTAGCAAAATGTAAATAAAATATCTTGTACATCTAAAGGTTATTACAGTGTCTAATGCTTGGGGTAACACTCAGAAGTCCTCTAGTGGTGAGCTGGTAGGGATTTACCTTTACTCTCTCTCACTTTCTGTCTAAAGCTGGATGCAATGGTGTGATTCACAGTGATCCACAAGAGCAATCCAGTCTGTGGTGTACACTGCTGCTTCTGCTTGTTTTATTGCAGAAGCAACTTTTCAGAATCCATGTGAACATCAAACTGAACCAGTGAATGAGGTTTGCACAATGTTTTCTTGATGTTTTTGATTAAGTCTTGATCACTGGTCCTTCTGACAGTCCTGAGAGACACTGGGCACCTGGGTCAAGACACAGCACTGCTGAGGACACTGGGCACCTGGGTCAAGACACAACACTGCTGAGGACACTCTGAGAGACACTGGGCACCTGGGTCAAGACACAACACTGCTGAGGACACTCTGAGAGACACTGGGCACCTGGGTCAAGACACAGCACTGCTGAGGACACTCTGAGAGACACTGGGCACCTGGGTCAAGACACAACACTGCTGAGGACACTCTGAGAGACACTGGGCACCTGGGTCAAGACACAGCACTGCTGAGGACACTCTGAGAGACGCTGGGCACCTGGGTCAAGACACAGCACTGCTGAGGACACTCTGAGAGACACTGGGCACCTGGGTCAAGACACAACACTGCTGAGGACACTCTGAGAGACACTGGGCACCTGGGTCAAGACACAGCACTGCTGAGGACACTCTGAGAGACGCTGGGCACCTGGGTCAAGACACAGCACTGCTGAGGACACCGAGAGACACTGGGCACCTGGGTCAAGACACAGCACTGCTGAGGACACCGAGAGACACTGGGCACCTGGGTCAAGACACAGCACCGCTGAGGACACCGAGAGATACTCGGCACCTGGGTCAAGACACAACACTGCTGAGGACACCGAGAGACACTGTCTGAGAAAGCTTGTATGTAGGGAACCTGCTCTCCTTTCAGTGTTTCCTCACTCTCTGGCAGCAGGATCGCCAGAATGTGCTCCCTGTTTATCTTAAAGATTGCTGCAGCTCAGCTACTGCTATGGAAATCTTGCAGGAAACAATGTAGAAATATTGGTTTCTCTTACAAAGAACAAAAGATTTTTTTGTTGTTGAGGCTGTGATTTCCTGTGTACCAGAGTATCTGCCGCAGTCTGTCCACACCAGCTGCTTGTAAGTCAGGATTAGAATGACAGCAGGAGGCAGGTTTAGAGAGTGGCTGGGTCTGGGAGCTGGGAGCTGGGGAAGGAAATGATTAACTTCTCCAAATGAGCAATAACTAAGGCAAGACCTAGGGCCGGGTTTAGGGTTCGAGAAAGAACTCAGTCCAGACAAGAGATAGTGTATCATGTGTACAGCATCCTCTTTGCCTGGTTTCCCACTCTTCCCATCATGCTTTTCCAGACCTCTGCCTGCTTGAGCATGCTTTTCCCACGATCCCACAGGGCTTCACTACCCTTTACTCCGCTTACGTGAAGGAGCGTCACGACAAACGCAGAGTGGACTGTACTGCTGTGCTGGAGGACAATCCAGCTGTTCCGCTTGAGTGAGAAGTGCTCAATTTAATCTGACAGGGCTCCAAGGATACCAGCCTCCTCATCTTCATGCTGAATTAGATCGGCTTCTCTGCGTTGTGCTTTACCTGAGCAGCACCTCTGGAAATCATTCATATCTACCGGGCATGTGATTTGTTAAGTTTTCACTCCTAATTTAATTAGTAAGCAAAATCTCAGAGGCCACACAGATGAAAAGTGCCGGGCTAGCTGAGGAGTGAAAAGACAGATCCGCACAGCTGGTCTCCAAGGAGCAGGTTAAGTGGCGCACAGTGGTTTACTGCCCACAACTTCATTAGTGAGGCCTGGGAATGTATTCAAGTGGGCTGCCCTGATTTCACATGTTAAATAGAGAAACAGAGGGCTGTCTCTTGTAAGAGCTGTGCTGTATGTCTTTTTATGATTGGAGAGTCCATTCCCAACAGTGCTATTGTGCGCTCACAGGCACCTGTGGCTGTCAGCTTGTACAAGCCTGCGCCCTAGTGGAAAACAGAGGAACTGCAGTCCTCGTGCACAGTGTGGTGAGCAGGACAGAGACATTGCCACTTTCAGCGTCACGGCTCTAAACTCTGCAGTGCCACATTGGCGATTTCAGGGTCACTGCACGGAGCCCAGCAATGCCAGGTGCAGGGTTAGAAAGCTGAGCCCAGGGTGCTGTACAATTGCCACTACAGTCGGTATACTGTATGGCTCCAGCATTTACAAGGAAACACTGATGTGCATTTTACCATCTTGCACCGAAACTGATTGCATGCTGATTGTGAAAGAGCAGGATGGAGGTCCAGGAAAACACTGCCCCCAGCTGTGCCATATTCCTGCAGTGCGTCTTCGCTCCTGGCCAGGGGTTTTCCCTTGCCGGTTTCACAGATTCCCAGCTGCTCCAACAGAAACACACACCGTGCTGTGTGCTGCTCTGAAAATGCAAAAAGATCTCTGAGCGCTCCTCCTGCTCCCTTATGTGTTAATAGTGAAGACTTCTTCGGTGTTCAGAAATATATTGTGGTTTGAAAATGGTACTCTGAACAGCTGAAATAGCTGCTGTTAATGAATGTATGGATTCATAAGTAGATTTAGAGGTTACCAATAACTGGATGTTGTTGAGCTCCACCATTCTTAGTACTAGTATATATCGGGCAGCAGTGTTCCCACATCGCAGCCTGAGCTGCTCAGACCTCAGAAGCTAAGCGAGACTGGGCTTGGTCAGTATTCAAAGGGGAGAGAAAAACCATGTGGCTTCTGTTTGTTGACCAGTAGGGGGTGCTCTTTCCTCTAGACTAGAATATCAAAGCCGCTATCCCACCATGGTGGACGGGGACTCTGTGCTGTTGGAGGGGTAATCTTCAGAGGAGGCATCAAGACAGGGTCCTGCACGTGCAGGCAGAGTGCACTGACCCAGTTGTGTACAGAAGTCACGCTATAATAAACTATACTTCATATAGCGCCTTTAAAGGTGGCTTCTCAAAATGACAGAATGACAACAACAATAAATAAGAAGAATACACAAGATAAAACACAATTACAATACATAGAGGAGACCGTGGATGGTGGTACTAAGAAGAGCAGAGGGGTGAAGAATGGAACCAGTTCAGTAAAGGCTTTTCTGAAGAAGAGGGTTTTGAGTCTGGATTTGAAGGAGTTTAGAGAAGATGATTGTCTGATATCCTTGGGGAGAGAGTCCCAGAGCTTGGGGGCATAACAGGAGAAGGTCCTGTCACCCATACAATGTAGACGGGCTTGGGGGACAGTAAGGAGAGCAGAATTAGAGGAGCGAAGGTTGTGAGGTGGGGAGTAGGGCGATAATAGTTCAGACAGGTACTGAGGTGCCAAGCCATGCAGAGCCTTATAGGTGAGCATGAGGATTTTAAAGTCCACACGGAATTTGACCGGAATTTACCCCCTGTGAGATCTAGACAGTGGGACAACTGGTTCTGTGGTGTGGCGGAGTTGTCCCCTCTGCACGGAGCAACTGGGATCAGATCCCAGCAGTATTAGAGGAGAGCTACATGCGTCACGCGTACTGTACATGTGGTCATTACAGATCCCAAGTCTGTTGGTAGAGGTGCCAAGCCCAGTGTCCATTCTGAGCTGAGTTCTTGAAGTCTGTTCTCCGTGAAGCTCCCCCATGACTCAGATGGAGTAGCAGTTTCTCTCTCCTCCCCTGACCTGTGTGTAGTGGGGCTGAAGAGGCTTCTATATCCTGTAGAATGACAAGAGGGATATGAAAACAACTAAGTAATTAATCTGAATATGTTTTGAGACTTTTATTGTTAGACTTTTTCAAGATAGGCTATTTAATGTCAGACGTCAATAATGGAATTCAACACCCTTGAAAGATATTTTTTTTAACATTATGGTTAATAGAAAATCTTGTCTAAACAATCCTGTGCAGTCAGGCCAGCAGTCTGCTCCAGGAGCTCAACAGTACAGCAGATAAAGTGGGGGCTGAGGAACGCCCATCAACCTCCTCTTCTGACAGCTGTCTTCTTCAGCCCATCTCTTCACAACACTGTAACAGCCTCTGGAGCAAATGAGCAGATTGATCTCTCCTTGTTCCACCCTTGTTTATGGCTATAATGGCCTTGTTCAACCCACATTGGGATGTGCCTATCCTTGCTCCGTGTGCACTGGGGGGTCTCTGTCTTTTCCCCACCCACAGTGGGGGCAGGCTCACTGCCAGGATTGTCCTGTGTGAACTGTGGTTTTTGGACTGTCCCCCTCCCTGCTGTTACCACACTATTGATTCTGTGCGTCAGCGAGCCCACTCTCTGCGGAGACTACAGGGCAGTCCTCTCCAGCGGAGCTTTAATTAGAACACTTGAACTAGAAGCCTGTGTGAGCTGCCATTCAGAAATATTAGTCCTTGATTGTGAATACTTTATGGGGCTAAAAACCGCTGAAGAGCCCTGTCTGTCAGGACTGGAGACCCATCATCCTGTTGTCCACTATCTGGGAATGGAAGACCACTGATGATCTACAGTCTCTGCTCCTGTGATCTGGCCTCACAGCCTCTGAGACAGGGACAGACCCCCCTACAGAAAAATATACGCAAGACTGAAGACCAGAGGAGACATTTGATTAATTTGCTCATTTAGCAGCTGTGAGAAACTGTCATGTCTGACAACCTGACTGAATGTCCGACACACAAACTGTCACTGTCTGCCACCAGCCCTGTGGTGATCCAGTGGAAGAGTAGTGTGTATCAGCTAACCACTTTCCCATTTTGACCTGCTGAGACCTGTTTGTTTATTTTTTAATATCAGGCTTCAATAAAGGAACTCAACACCCCGAATTGTGTAAGAAACGACAGTAAAATATAGCTGCTACTGAATTAAAACCACAATAGTTTAAAGTAAAGGTAATAGACAAACTGGTATAATCGATGCAGTGCCGCAGGCTGGTTTCTGCACAACGGGATTAGTAAATCCAGCCCAAAGTCACATTTCTCAGATCGCTTGGTTATGGAAAGCAGCTCTTGGAGACAGGCCTCACCACAGGCCAACAAGCTCAGGCTACTTGGATAATGACAGCGTTTACAACAGCCCCCCGGCCTGTGTTCTGTGTCTCCCACTCCCAAATAATCCATAGTCTTCCATGCAGTCAGGGGACTGAGTCCTCAGTGTTGGCACACAGGAGGTGTCTCTGCATCAGGAGCTCAACAGATAAAGTGTGGAGTGAGGAACTCCCATCAGCCCCCCTTTGTGACAGCTGTCTTCTTCAGAACCCAGCAGCGCTCAACACTATAACAGCCTCTGAAGCAAATGAGCAAATTGATCTCTCCTTGTCCCACCCACGTTTTGGGCTTGTCTGTCCCTTCTCCACCCACATTGGGGGTGTGCCTGCCATTGCCCCACCCACACCGGAGGCGGGTCTGTTGTTGCTCCACCCACATTGCGCGCGCGCGCATGTGTGTGTTTGCTCCACCTGCATTGCGGGTGTGTCTATCCTTTCTCCACCTATGATATGGGGCATGAATATCCTTACTGCACCCATGCTGGGCATGCTTATCTTTGCTCCACCCGTGCTGGAGGCAGGCTCACTGCAAGGCCTCTCCTGTGTGAGCGGTAGTGTTTTGACTGCCCCCTTCCCCCACACTATTGATTCTGTCGTCAGCGAGCTCGCTCTCTGCGGAGACCGCTACAGAGCAGTTCTCTCTCCGGCTGCGCTTTAATTAGAACTGGAAACCTGTGTGGACTGCTATTCGGAAGCATTAGTCCTTAATTGTGAATTCTGTATTAGGCTAAACATTGCAGAGCTGTGCCGCCCGTCCCACTGAGACCTCATCACAGCAGCGGAGCTGCTTGCGGGACCCTCTGTAATAGGGGCCCGTGATTAATTCTGGGACCTGCAGATAGAGCAATCACAGGAAAGGGGAGCTTATTCCGTTATTGAACTGCACTGTCAGGTCCCTCTCCCACAGGGGAGTATTTTCCAGTGAAAAGTTTCTGAACAAGCCCAAACAGAGGTAAACCAGATTAATCATACCTCCTGTTGTCCCCACCGGGCTCCTCCGCTAATAACGAGCAGGTTTCTTCTCTCAAGGAAAGTGCTTTTTCTCACTGTCTCCAGCTTCGTTTGTTATTATCCCAAACCGCAGGGATCAGTCTGGAGTGGGTGGACGCTCATTCGACCCTGTGCAGGGAGAGGGGGGGGGACTAGCAGACACATCAGGGGGAGAGCCATTATTAGAGCTACAGGCCGAGGCTGTGGGGGGCCATCAGACTCCCGCTGCACAGCAGTTAAGTCCATCTCGGGTTCTGCCACCTCCCAGCTCTTGAACGGAAGTTAGTGCTTGGGATTCTTTAATAATAAATTAGGAGCTGGAAACACTGAAACACATCTTGGCTCCAGCCCCGCTCCTCTCCCTGCTGCTGCAGATCTCCAGAAGGTCACCCAGCCTTGGCAGGGAAATAACAGACACCTGCTCAGCTCCTCTCCTACTGTCACAGGCAAAGAGCACTCCAGAACACGCTCAGGGGACAGAGCGTCCAGCACCAGGGGCGTCTCTGGGGACTTTAACCAATGGCACGTCGCTGTCCGGTCACGGCTGTCCATAATTAAAACTCCCGGCAGGCCAGCAATCCCAGCAATCCCAGCCATCAAGGCACCCGTTTCAATTTCAAGTGCAGGCCTGTCCTTGCTGCTTGGACGGAGCGCTGAAGCAGAGGTCAGTGGATGGTAGCGGGGGACTGACGGTGCAGGTCAAGGGTCACAGGCAGTGTCCTGCGGCTCCTAGAGGGACTGACCAATCTCCTGGTCCTTCTTCACAAAGAGCTCCAGCCTTAGTGCCTGCAGAAGACGTTCAAAGACGTTGCTGTCTTTGTACCCAGGCTGCACCAGGGGGTCATGTGGTCTCAAAATGTCTGCTTATAATGAGGCGCCGTCCTTCAAAAAGCCATCAGCAGGAGGAATTTAGGCTTTACTCTCTAGGTGCTGTGGGACAGTCCAGACTCTTCACCGCAGCAGGAGAACAGCCTGCAGCATCACATAGCTGTCCTGCTAAGAAAGACTTCAGACATTGCAGCCTGTGCTCAATCTAGACTTAATCCCCGTGTGATTGTGTCTGTCAGCTGCGTAAGCTGGGAGGGGCGACTTGCTGTTGAGGAGAATGCAGTAACGCAGTTACTCAGTAAGGCGGTGTTGCAGTGATGCAGTAAGGCGCTGAAGCAGTCACGTCTGAGGAGAGTGCTTCCTGTTCTGCACAGCCGGTCTGTCAGTCTGTGACCTGTCTCTCCGCCCCGGCGCTCTCACGGCAGTGACAGCAGCCCAGCTGGGACGCCAGGAAACCCACCGAAGAGAAAGCAAAGCCCGGGACTGGGCAGCTGAAATGCTCCATTTGTTCAGAAGGCTTCCCTTCCCCTCTCAGTGGCCTTGGCCTGCCTGTTCAGAACGGGTGGAGGAGGGGAGACACAGAGCTGCTTCCTGCTGCCCCTGCCGGACAGTAACTGGATGACTGGGATGCGTCCGGCTGGGGGCCGTGATGTTCAGTCGCAGGACTGGGATTTCAGTGCCACCAGGATCTCTGGGTGGTGCTGTGCCCACAGGCTCAGGAGTTTGGGTCAAGGGGCACTGGGAGACCTAGGTCCAGATGTGTACAGCAGTTGAGGAGTATTTACACGAGGGAACTGCTGGGGGAGCTAAAAACAGATCCAGATTCCCCACAGCAACAAGAAAACCCCCCCTCAGCCCTTCTTGAACGCTTGTCCCTCAGTGCTTGAGCTACAGGGAACGCAGAGCAAGAGCGCGAGCTGATAGCGCCCCCCAGGGAACTGTGACAGCACAGGAACCCCCGGAACACAGCCAGGAGAGACCATGGGGACCAAAGGTAGATTAAGGGGTGAACCCTCTGAGGGGCACAGGCGTGTGGGAGTCAGTTCTGTTGCCCGTCTGTGCAATAGGCTCTGGGGACAGGCTCTGTGTTGCAGAAATCCACACCAGGAATACGGAACAGGACTGATAAGGGATAGATGGGATTTTGTTTCAGAAATAGAGGTGGTGTGGGACTATGTATCAGAAACCAGCAGCAAACTGGAAAGGTGAAGCAGGAATGCATAGTCAGCTATTGTACTACATTTCTACAACACTCCTATCACATACCACTAGGTGTCGCTATAGACGATACACAGGGCCACCTGCAGCCCAGTGAATGATGGGAAAAGAGAAGGTGATGTTATATTACTGGGAGATTTCAACTTCCCACACACAAACTGCAATATTGTCATTGATATGATATGGGTTTTTACTGATCTTATCTTTTAAATCCACAAGAGCAATTAAAAAAATAAAATAAAAGACATCATGGAGCCACTGGGAAATTGTACATTTAAATTTTTAATGATAATATGGCATCTTTTCATGCATATTTTAAATCTTGTATCTGAAGTTTTGGTTTATTACTTTAGAAAAGCAGACAGAAGGAATGCAAGGGTGAAGTGGGAACTCATGATTTCAGAGTCAGCAGAAGAAGGATTCATTCCTAAAACTAGTAACTCTGAGTCTAGGAAAATCTAGCCAAGACGGTTTAATTGAGAAAGTTTCAAAGTTAATTGGCAAAGTTTCAAAGATAAAAAAGAGTGTATGAGGCTAAGAGAATAAATGAAAAAAAAGATATTAGAACTGCCTGTGGAGAAACAGAAACGAATATTACAGCAGAAGCTAAAAATAACACAAAACATTTTTTTTTCAATACCATAACTATAAATGAACTGCAAATATTGAAGTAAACAGTGTGCAGGATGATACAGGTTTAATACGAGAAGATAAACTAACCACAGTGAATGTTCAAAGTGAATATCAAGCAGGTTTTCACAGTGAAAGACAGCAATAACCTGGCCCATGTTCCAGCAGTACTGGGTCTCTTGACCAGAACTGATGCTGAAGTTCTACAGGGGATGGTTATAAATCCAATAAAAGCAGTGAGTCTCCAGTTCCTAATGGTGTTGTCCCAGTCAGATTGAAGGACATGAGGAATGTTTCTCACAGACCCCAAGCTAGGATATTCCACACATTCTCAGAGAATGGATACAGATTCAAATCCCAGATGAACATGAACTTCAGTCTAAATTGAAAAACCTGAGGGTGATATTTGATTCAGGCTTGACATTTGATCCACATGTGCAACATATTGTCAAAACATCTTTCTTTCACCTCAGAAACATCACTAGACTACATCCAATGTTATCGTTAACTGTGACTGAAAAGCTGATCAACACATTTGTCTCCTCCAGAATCGACTACTGTAACGCTGTACTCGCTGGGATTTCGAAATCTACATCGAACAAACTCCAGTATGTCCAAAATTCAGTAACCAGAATCCTGACCAGGTCTAGTGCAAGTGATCACATCACTCCTATCCTGGAGTCCTTGCACTGGCTACCTGTCAAGTTTTGTGTTGACTTCAAAATCCTCATGCTCATCTATAAGGCTCTGCATGGCTTGGCACCTCAGTACCTGTCTGAGCTATTACCATCCTACTCCCCATCTTGCAACCTTCGCTCCTCTAATTCTGGTCTCCTAACTGTCCCCCAAGCCCGTCTACATTCTATGGGTGACAGGGCCTTCTCCTGTTATGCCCCCAAGCTCTGGAACGCTCTCCCCAAGGATATCAGACAATCATCTTCTCTGAACACCTTCCAATCCAGACTCAAAACCTTCTTCTTTAGAAGAGCCTTTACTTAACTGGTTCTGTTCTTTACCCCTTTTATTCAGTATTCAGTACCACAATCTCATTGTGTATTCTCATTGTGCATATGTTGTGTATTTTTGTATTGTTGTTGTTGTTGTTCTGTAAAGCTCTTTGAGAAGCCAACTTTAAAGGTGCTACAGTATATAAAATAAAGTTTATCATTATTATTATAGATGTAACACAACTATTCAAAAGACAGGACAGAACTGAAATGGTAGACCAGTCAGTCATACTTCTGTTAGATGTAAAGTTATAGAAACAAGAATTTGAGCTAAACAGGAAGAATATTTACAAGATTTTAAGCATTTACAAGTATTTTAAGAAATTCAGCGGTCCAACTTGCCTGAATATTCTAAACAACCAGCAAGGACAGTAAGAAATTTCCAGAAAACGTTTGCTAAGGTCTCTCATGAAGATTGATTCAATGTATTTCTGTTTAGACTCATTTGTGCCTACCAAAAGCTCTAATGTCATTCTCGTGAAGAAACCCTGGGTTACAAATAGTCTCAAACAAGGGACTCTTCCCTCCTTAAAAAGAAACTTGCTTTTTGTGAAGGGGACATGGAGCTCAGTAGGTCAGTGCACACAGGAGTGAAAAGAGAGCTCAGGAAGGCTAAGGATCAGTATGGGGAGAAGAGAAGAGAATACTGTGGAAATGGGTGATGCCAGCATGGTGTGGCAGGGCATATCTCTCAGAAACGTAATGCTAATACTCTACTTGTGTTAAATGTCATCTCATCGTAGGAGGATTTTAGTAGGATTAACATAAGGAAAAGCACAGGTCCAGGTAATGTGTGCGTGAGTTCTGCAATCTTGTGCAGATCAGCTATGTGACATTTTTAGTCTGCGTTAACAGATGTCCTTAAACTCACAAATTATCTCCTCTCTGTGGAAAAAAAAATCTATAATTATTTCCCTCCCAAAATAGGCCAGGACAAGTGAGCTCAAGAGCTACAGGCCAGTCGCTCTCACATCTCTCCTAATGAAAAGTCTGCAGAGAACAATGAAGCAACAAATCACAGAACGCACACAGGAGCTTCCAAACCCCCTGCAGGTTACATATAGAGATAGCAGGAGAGAGACAACACAAAATGCACATTGTTAAATCTGGTCTACCAGCTTCTTGACCAAGCAAAGATATTTGTAAGAATCTTGTTGATTTTTCCTCTGCTTTCAGTATAATAAACCACTCTTGCAAGCAGCACAGCACCTCTCAAAGAACTTAGAATTTAACAATAAGTTCATAGGATGGTCTCTATACGTCTTGTCAAACAGATCTGAGCAGGTCAAAATGGGAAAGTGGTTAGCTGATACACACTACTCTTCCACTGGATCACCACAGGGCTGGTGGCAGACAGTGACAGTTTGTGTGTCAGACATCAGGTTGTCAAACATGACAGATTCTCACAGCCGCTAAATGAGCAAAATGTCCCACATGTCTCCTCTGGTCTTCAGCCTTGCTTCTGTTTTTCTGCAGGGGGTCTGCTCCTGTCTCGGGGGCTGTGAGGCCAGATGACAGGGGCAGATAGATCATCACCGCTCTCAAGACTTTCATTCCCTTCCAACTACTGGACAGGACAATCGGGACAACAGGAAAATGACCCTCCAGTCTTGACAGACACTGTTCTCTAGCTGTGCAGTGCCACACCTTGCACACTGTGCTGGAGACATCAGTAACCCTGTCTGTGCCAGGGAATCTTGGGAGATGTTGAGAGGGATGGCTAAGGATAGGCTGCATGCTGAATGACCGGCCAGGTCAGACCAGCTCTGAACTACCCTGGCTCTTCTTTAGAGAGAGATCTGCATCTCATTCACATGTCTGGTCTGGGTGTAACATGTAGCACTTGCAGCAGACTGCAGTGTGGTGATCTGTCCTTACACCCTGCTTCAGTAAGATCAGTAAAGACCCTGCAGTCTGTAACAGTAGTCTCACTACAGATAGGACACTCTCAATACCTGGTGTGATACAGCAGTCTCACTCCAGACAGGACACTCTCGGTGCCCGGTGTGATACAGCTGTCTCACTACAGACAGGACACTCTCGGTACCCGGTGTGATACAGCTGTCCCGCCCCAGACAGGACACTCTCAGTGCCTGGTGTGATACAGCTGTCTCACTACAGACAGGACACTCTCGGTGCCCAGTGTGATACAGCTGTTCCGCCCCAGACAGGACACTCTCGGTGCCCGGTATGATACAGCTGTCTCACTACAGACAGGACACTCTCGGTGCCCAGTGTGATACAGCTGTCCCGCCCCAGACAGGACACTCTCGGTGCCCGGTGTGATACAGCTGTCCCGCCCCAGACAGGACACTCTCGGTGCCCAGTGTGATACAGCTGTCCCGCCCCAGACAGGACACTCTCGGTGCCCGGTGTGATACAGCTGTCCCGCCCCAGTCAGGACACTCTCGGTACCCGGTGTGATACAGCTGTCCCGCCCCAGACAGGACACTCTCGGTGCCCGGTGTGATACAGCTGTCCCGCCCCAGACTGGACACTCTCGGTACCCGGTGTGATACAGCTGTCCCGCCCCAGACAGGACACTCTCGGTACCCGGTGTGATACAGCTGTCCCGCCCCAGACTGGACACTCTCGGTACCCGGTGTGATACAGCTGTCCCGCCCCAGACTGGACACTCTTGGCTGCCAGTCTGTCAGCGTTCCAGTCTTAGTGGATTAGATGGGAGAGACGACTGCCAGCCCCCGATCCCCCTCAGAGCCCTGAGCTGTTGTTTGTCAGTGCTGTGACGGGACGAGCCGGGGGGGGGGGTCTCTGAGAGCCGAGGCGCTGGCACCAGCCTCCCCCACAGGCCAGTCCTCTCCAGCCCCGAGGAGGGCGTGAGAACACGAGTCCGCGCTGCGCCATAGCAGCTGAACAAGTGGACGGCTTTGTGACAGGACTGACAGCAGCTCCAATTTGTGCTGTCATAGATCAGCTCCGTAGCGCGACTCACGTCTCTCCCTCTCGCCCTCTGTCTCTCCCGCCCACGTCTTGCCTAACGAGACTGGCAGTGACGACTCTGCCGCACAGAGCGGTTTCCTCAGCAGCGGGGCCGGCTCCGGCGCTCTGGCGGGGGACAGTGGGCAGTGAGGTCGATGTCCCCACAGACACACACAGCAGTGAGGACGCCTGGATCGCAGGGAGATTGGACTGGGAGGAAACCGGGAGATGCAGCTGCTACAGTACGTTTTAGTCACAAAGCCATATTAGAGGTAAGAAGGTAGAAATCATTAGTTAATCAGAACACAAGAACATATGGCTGTGGATTCACTGACATTCAATGACTGTCAGATTTGCTAGCAGATCAGATCAGACGCTGCTGCTGCAGCTTCTGTGCTTTGTAGAAGTCTGTCTGGATTAAATTGCTAGATTGACCCTGGTACTGTAGATTTGAAGACAGCCATCCTGGTGTCTTTACATTTGCGTTTCCTGAGTGCGGCGAAGCTCCACTTTCCTGCTGAGGTCAAACCTGAACCTGCCAGCTGCCGTGCAGGACTCCTAACTCCCGATTCCTATTTAATTAACGGTGGGGAATGGAGTGGTGCAGATAGCTGCATCGGAGAAAGTTTCATGGAAAGATAATTTCTGCAATGAGCAACACCCACACGCACTCAAGTCCTTCTTGCTTCCAAAGAGTTTGGCAGGATTGCCACTTAAAACTGAGACTGTTTCCCAGATCTCCCCTCGGGAGAGAGAAAAGCAGATGTCTTGCAGTTGGCAGTGTGATACCAGCCTTCAGTGGTGACATCCCCCCTCCCGGGCCCGGTGTCACCCTCACCATCTCTATACAGAATCTCCAGGTATTTCTGTCACAACTTCAGTGGAGGAAGACTCTTCCTCGCTGCCACCTCAACACGCCACAGACAGCCAGGAGGGTCATCCGTGTCCCTCTCTGTCCTCACCGCAGGCTGCCCAGGGGTCGTCACCAGCCCACAGCCAGCTGGCGGCACGACCAGGCTCGGACCGCGCTCCGGCCGCGCTTGAGCAAGCAACTTCGCCGATTGAGTCACCCAGGAGACCCGTCGGCTCTGTCCTTGAAGCTCGACTGAAGCATGAACAGCAAACATCCGAGCGGAGCCCAGCCCGCTTGTGGACACACTCCAGACAGTTCCCAGAGGGAGAAAACCTGGAACACGCCAGATAAAGTGTTTTTCCCTGGCTGTGGTGTGAAAGACAGTCGGAGACGCTCAAGAGCAGCTTTATCTCGCTGTGCACAACAGCACAGAGCCTCTGTCAGGATCGAAGCGTCTCTGGCCCCCTGCCTCGCTGCACAGCGCTCTCCTGTCTGGACAGCTGGCTGCCGGGCTGCTGTGCATCTGAAAGAATTGGCTTTATTAGCAACGGGGAGAGCCTCCAGGAAAGCCTGCTTTTTATAGAAGAGGCAGGTTGCACCCTACCTGGCAGTCTGCATTTATGTTATCAGAGAATATTACTAGATGCCCCAATCCCTGAGATCTCGTTTTCGAGTGAGGACTAGAGCTGTTCCAAGACTGCCCACTAGGGGCCCTCACACTGGTAATTTAATTACATTAAACCATGCTAAGAAGACAGTTGGATCACGGCCAGCTCAGGCACTGTGTCTGTCATTAAGTTTGTCTACCCTATATTTGCTCCCTGATCAGTAAAGCTGCAACAATAAATGACCTCATAACCGAACAACATAGGCAAGATGACAAAGTTACAAACGAGAGGAAGCTATTTGGCCCATCTAGCTCATTAGGTGTTACCTACCATAGGAAGGTAGCTAATTGATCTGAGGAATATCATGCAGCAGTTTGTTGAAAGAAACCAGAGTATCGGCTTCAACAACAAGGCTGGGTAGCGTGTTCCTGACTCCCACAACTTTTTGTGTAAAGAAGTGTCTTTGCTCTTTTAAATGGATTCCACATAGTTTCCACTTGTATCCTGTGGTTTCAGTGGTGGTTCTGTATTGAGTTTGTTCAAGTCCCCTTATAGCTTTCTCTGTACAAGACTAAAGAGACTGAGTTTCTTCAGTCTGTCAGTGTAGGACAATCTCTTAATACTTGTATCAAGTCTCCTCACAGTCTTATCTGTTCAAGACTAAAGAGACTTACTTCCTTCAGCCTGTCAGTGTAGGACAGTTCCTTAATACTTGTATCAGGTATTCCCTCAGTCTTCTTTGTTCAATCCTGTGCTTTTAACATTTCATAGCATTTTTTTGCCTTTTAACTGCTTTCCCACAGTGTTTAGATGATGTAAGCAATATGTCAACATAAATACCTCAGTCTGTTTTATAAGCAGCCTCTTCTAGCTCATAGTTTCACATTTTCGTTTAATAATTTTACATGTTTTCCTACCTGCATGCAAAACCTGCACTTGTTTTTCCCAGTGTTGAATTTTATCTAAGTCTTGACATGTTTACTAACTACACCTCTATCCAGAACATCGATATAAATTAGGAAGAGCAGTGGCTCTAGTACAGACCTCTTGTGGTACTCCACTAATTACATCGATATAAATTTGGAAGAGCAGTGATCCTAGTACAGACCCCTGTGGTACTCCACTAATTACAGCATTGATATATATTAGGAAGAGCAGCGATCCTAGTACAGACCCCTGTGGTACTCCACTAATTACATCACTGTTACAAATTAGGATGAGCAGTGGTCCTAGTAAAGACCACTGCGGTACTCCACTAATTACAGCACCTCCATTTGAGCATTGATTCTTTATTTGTACCCTCTGTTTTCTATTTATTAAACAACTCTCAATCCAGATACTTGTGTTTTCCTGAATGTCTACTACCTGTAATTTTAGAATTTTATATTTTATGAGAAACCTTATCAAAAACCTTCTGTAAATCTAGATACACCATATTGTATGACCTGTATTCATTTATTACGTCTGTTGCTTGTTCAAAGAACTCTAACAAGCTGGTCAGGTAAGACTTACAGTACCTTTTCTAAATCCATGCTTCCTGGAATCTAATTTCCATAAAGGTCCATTAAAGTCAGACTTTTGAGCTGGTTTATAATCACTGGAGTCAATTTTGTCATTCTTCTTGCGGATGGACTCTACATCAGCTGCTCTTCAGTCCCTGGTACGAGCCCTGTCTTGAGGGACTGTACTGTAACAGAAGTCAGAGTTACTGGTCTATAATGACCAGTAGTTCTCCAGTCCCGGGTACGAGCCCTGTCTTGAGGGACTGTACTGTAACAGAAGTCAGAGTTACTGGTCTATAATGACCAGCAGCTCTCCAGTCCCTGGTATGAGCCCTGTCTTGAGGGACTGTACTGTAACAGAAGTCAGAGTTACTGGTCTATAATGACCAGTAGTTCTCCAGTCCCTGGTACGAGCCCTGTCTTGAGGGACTGTACTGTAACAGAAGTCAGAGTTACTGGTCTATGATTACATGTATATTGTCCAGTAGTTTTCCAGTCCCTGGTACGAGCCCTGTCTTGAGGGACAGCTGAAAGAGCTGTCTCATTGTCTTCTAAATCACATCTTCCATGTCCTGGACTACAGCTGGTAAGACACCACCAGCCCTGGGATTTATTAATCTTGAGTCCTTCAGTACCTGAAACTCTTCTCCCTCTACTGTACTGATGCTGTTTAATACAGAACTGTGTCCCCCTGCTGCCTGAGGCCTGGTGATGATTCTTCCTCAGTGAGGTTCTGAGTGAAACACTGGTTTAGCAATCAGCCATTTCCCTCTGGTTGTCTACAAGTTTCCATCACTGTCTCAGATACATCTGACTTTATCCCTGATGTTTTGTTGTTTCTTTTGCTGTTGAAATAAAACTTTTTATTAATAATTTTAGACTCCATTGTAATGTTCCTTTCAATTCCCCGTTGGTCTAACATCCTTTTTATCTGTTCTTGTAATATACATTGTCCTATTTTTCTTTAAAAATATCCTTTTGTTTCTAAAGTATTTTATAAAGTGCTCTCTTTTTTCTTATATTTGTCCTAATTTGACCCTTTTGCTACTTAGCTTTTGATTTACTTACATTTAGAATAAATCTGCCATTACAAGGGTGTGCAGCAGGAGAAACTGAGATACAGTGTGCACTGCTGTGTTCAGACAGTTTAATTGAGCACAGAGCAGCCTCACTGCATGTGTCCAGACAGTATGAATCACTCCATAGCTGATGGCAGGACAAAGGAATGATGCTCTTACTCTCTTGATCACAAAACATAAAGTTCTTCAGCATTTTTGGCAGAGTGAGAAACCATGGTGCTCAAAATGACCCACAATATTGTAAATGAGGTCTTGACTCATTTGCTAACCAGGTTTGGGTGGAGAGCACACTGAGTGCACACAAGTACAGGCAAATTCCATTCTGGAAAGAAAAAACAGGATAAAACAAATCTCCTGGTGTCTGGGAAATATTCATAAATAATTGATACAAATTAGAAAAGGCAATCATCTATTGTGCATAACTTACATTTGATTCCTACAAATTCTTTTTTGAGAGGTTATAAAAAGCTGTCTGGAAATTCAGTCATGTTGTGGCAGGGTATCAGGAGATTACCTACACATGACAGTATTTCTATTCATTAAGGTAATTAACTTAGAATGAAGTGTTATTGAAGACTTCTCATCGTCTTTGTGTTGACAAGGCAGGCTGGGCCTCTGTGTACTGTACATGCAGAGGAATGTGGCTACAAGGCCCTTCTGATCAGCGACACTGTAAGGCTGTATCCAGAGCTGTACAATCTAATAATATTTACCACAGATGGGCTCCATCAAGTCTGTAGTCTGTTTATTCCCCAGAGCAAGGGTCCAAGGTCACTGTTCATCACCTCAAAGAAGATACACCAATGAGGGACCTGCAGGGTGGGTACCAGGACCAAACCTGATACCATCCTTGCCCAATCACCACCTGTGATGTCAGACCTGAAAAGTTAGTACCCAGCTCGTTTTTCATTGTTGAACTCACTGGCCCCTCATCTCTCCCCAGCTAAACTGGCCTTCTGATTTTTCCAGCCATGTGACTGCAAGCTGTCCGAGTCAGGACTTAAACATTTCTCCAAGAAGACGCCTGGCTGATGGAGTGATTTAGTAAAGTACAGAATTCTGCCCTAGACATTTTTTCTACAAGAGAAGAAATCTTGTGTTCACAAACCCAATGTTATTTTCAGTTATAATTTGAACACGTCAAGGAACTTTTGCCAATGGATCTTTGAGTATAAAATTCATATAGATTCATATAGAAATATAGATTCTTTATTCATATAATTCTCAAGAGTTCAACTATTTTTACCAAAAATTGATGTTTTGCTCACAATAGTAAATCCATTTAATTGAATCAGAGGATATGAATGTGATGTTATTATATAAGGCTGATAGGACCTACGAGCTAGACTATAGCTGATTTATAGAGCTACTGTATCGTTGATTTATTTTAACTCTGAAGTTAACTCTGATCTTTGTAATCCCTGAGTGAACGATCAGCTTTTGTGTCACAGCAGGTCATATCCCAGATACAGTATACTCTATGATGTTTATAGTTATTTTATGTATGTTTTTGGTATTAAAAAATTGTATAATTTAAATTCATAGCAATAAAAATGTAGATTGTATATTTAGAATCTGTACGTGAGACTTTAAATTATTATGTGTGATTGATCCTAAAAGTAATTTGCTGTTCCAATTTCTAATTGTTACAGTACATTAAAACCCTCACATCACTACACAACTTTGTAAGGGAATGTACATTGGACCCCAGTACAGCGAAAAAAAAGACTCCACACTCTTTCAAATTATATGGCCAATAAAGTGATCTTATCTTATAAGAAACTGCACCATGTAAGAGATATGATCACTTTATCAGCCATATTCACTTTCATGCATTAGGAATTCATCTTTTCACCTACCCCAGCTTGCTCTCCATGAGACACACAGACAGGGAGAGAGAAGCTTGGGGGCAGAGCACAGGGTCAGCCATTGTACAGCACCCCTGGAGCAGTTGGGGTTAAGGGCTTTGCTCAGGGGCCCAATGGAGTAGAATTCCCTTGCCAGCCATGGGATTTGAACCAGCAACCTTCCAGCCACAGGCACAGCTCCTTAGCCACAGTGCCACCACTCCACTCCTGTGTGGACTCCCTCATTTACAGGCCAGGCAATGTAGGCACCGATGAGCCCAATCTCAGGATTTAGGAAAGGGACTGTCTTAGATTTGAGGGAATATTTATTTCTTGTTTGTGGTGTCCACCAGGATAAGATTATTATTTATTAAGATTATTATTTATGTTACATTGCACTAGTTCAAGAAAAGCTACCCCTCTCGATTACCATTGCTTTAGTTATTTTTCTATAAGTAGTGTCTTTTATAAGAAATGGATTCACCTTTCCAGTGCAGTGTTAGTGCCTTTCTTCCATGTTAAGATCTGTTTTCTGGTTCTGTGGAAGGCTGAGCCCAGGCACTCATCGTTATTAAATGGTTAACTGAGGTTCAGTTCAAGTTCATTATGGAATCAGTATATTCCATAACCTATATAACCTATTGTTACGACCCCAAGTGTCTAGGGGTAAAGGGGTGTAACATTTAGGATAATTCATTTGGAAGCAGGTGGATTTGGTGAGGGACTAGGAAGCGTGATAACAAGGGTAAGGAACTAGAGTGGTGCCAAAGGAAAGAAAATAAAAAACAAAATGGAGCTGGCTAGGACAGTGAGGGAAAGCTAATCTGACTACAAAAGAAAACCTGAAACACACGGTCTTCGGCGTCTTCAACACCCTAGCTAACCTGCACTGACTACCCAAAACCATACAAGACAAATGGCACTCACCCGTACTAAACTAGTGTACTAATACAAAATCAACTAAGTGTGTAAGTATACCCAACAACCTAAACTAACCTTATATACAAAAGTTCACACAACAACACAAGTGAACCAGGAATACAAATAAGGGAAAACAAGAGTAATCAACAGGAGCAGGGTACAAAAGAACACAAAAGTTGAACATGTAACACTGGGGCAAGGTAATGGCAAAACAAGGATGAACACACAAACAAACGAAAGTACAAAGAAACTAACAAAAAAAACAACAAAACAACAAAGCCGAAGCTATACAAAAATACACACACACACAAAGCAAAACAAACCAACAAACAAACAAAGCCGAAGCCGAAGCAATAACCAGGAGCAAAGCAAAGCAATAACCAAAACCAAACGGGACCGAAGTCAAACAAAAGGCCTCTTCTTCCTGAAAGCCTCCATGTTATATAGTGAATAAAATGTGTTCTGATTGGCTGAGGGCTGATTGATGATGACATCATATTGAAACAGTGGTGTGATGGTTGGAAAATGGGGAAGGGAGAACAATCACAGGGTCAGCAGTGTGGACATAACAGAAAAAACACACAGAACACACACTGGGATGTAACACCTATAAACTTGAATAGGTTTATTCCATGCTGAAAAAAAAGAAGAAAGAAAACACAACGTTTCGGTCTTGTGCTTGTTCAGAGACTGTAGCACTTGGCTGCAGGGAGAGATCAGCTCTCCTTGTGCTTGTTCAGAGACTGTAGCACTTGGCTACAGGAAAGGATCAGCTCTCCTTGTGCTTGTTCAGAGACTGTAGCACTTGGCTGCAGGGAGACATCAGCTCTCCTTGTGCTTGTTCAGAGACTGTAGCACGTGGCTGCAGGGAGAGATCAGCTCTCCTTGTGCTTGTTCAGAGACTGTAGCACTTGGCTGCAGGGAGACATCAGCTCTCCTTGTGCTTGTTCAGAGACTGTAGCACTTGGCTGCAGGGAGACATCAGCTCTCCTTGTGCTTGTTCAGAGACTGTAGCACTTGGCTGCAGGGAGACATCAGCTCTCCTTGTGCTTGTTCAGAGACTGTAGCACGTGGCTGCAGGGAGAGATCAGCTCTCCTTGTGCTTGTTCAGAGACTGTAGCACTTGGCTGCAGGGAGAGATCAGCTCTCCTTGTGCTTGTTCAGAGACTGTAGCACTTGGCTGCAGGGAGACATCAGTTCTCCTTGTGCTTGATCATTGAATTCAACGCTGATTCTCGCTCTGCTGTATAAATGGCTGGCTGTTATCGATCACTGTGAATGAGATCGACCTGCGTGGTAAAATATACAGAAATCTTGTAGATTACTGCAACCTCACGTTTCTAAAAGGGTTGTTTTCAAATTCCATGTTGCAGAACATTCTGTTATCATAGTTCTGTTATGTCCATAACTTTAGGAGCAGTGCTAATTCTATAGCACTTCAATCGATGCAGCCCCTGCAAAAGTATTCAGACCCTTCTTAAAGGGTCTGGTGACTTAATAAATACTAAAATAGATATTTTATTCTGAAGCTGACGTTTCAAACTGACGACTTCTGAGGGTGAGATAAGTTACAGTTAATATGAGCAGTAATAAAAGATAAAAGAACAACAGGTTTTCCTTGAGTATTTTTTTAAATTTCTGTTCTCTGTTCATTTTTCCTTCAATTCTAACACGTTTTTCAGTCCCTGTTGAGAAGCATCCTTTCATTATCGTGAGAACCACTATCACTGCACTACAGAGGCTGCTCATTTAACTGTGTGGCTTGTTAAGGAATTTTATGCAACTAATCCATCCGTCCATTTTCTAACCACTTCATCCAATTCATGGTCACAGGGGCCGGAGCCTATCCCAGTAAGCAACGGGTGCAAGGTAGGATACACCCTGGACAGAACACCAGTCCATCACAGGGCACAACACACACACACACACACACACACACACACACACACACACCACGGCCAATTCTCCCTGAAGCCAAAACACCTACCAGGTCTTTGGACTGTGGGAGGAAACCAGAGCACCTGGAGGAAATCCAAACACGAACACAGAGAGAAAATACAAGCTCCACACAGACAGAACTCCAGACATCCATCAAACCCAGAGCCCAGGAGCTGTGAGGCAGCAATGCTCACCACCGCTCCACTGAGCCATCCCCTATGCCATCATGACTTTTCTAGTTTTCCTTCATAATAATTATCTGTTTACTTCTTTTTGATTTCTGCTCTGAATATGTTGAGTAGGTTGTGTACATAATAAATATTAATCGCGGCTTCAAAGAGTCATGAGTGCATGATAAGCTGTAAAATGTGATTACTGTGCAAGGGTTTGTGTGGTTTTGCAGGGCACTGTCTGTTCTGGTGGAAGACCTGGTAATAATTATTAAGTAAAATGAGAAAAATATCAGCAGGTCTACGTAATTTATTCACTTCGTTGTCCCTGCAATAACACTGTATAAATTGAGAAATGCTTTACCAAAGGGTGGTAGGGGTGTGGAACAAGCCTCCTGTCTGTAAACCAACTCCTCTCACTAAGGCTTCTGTCTCTCCTGTCTGTGAGACTCTCCTCTCACTGAGGCCGCTGTGTCTCTGAGGCTGCTGTGTCTCCTGTCTGTGAATTAGCTCCTCTCAGTGAGGCTGCTGTGTCTCCTGTCTGTGAATCAGCTCCTCTCAATGAGGCTGCTGTGTCTCCTGTCTGTGAATCAGCTCCTCTCACTAAGTCTGCTGTCTCTCCTGTCTGTGAGGCTCTCCTCTCACTGAGGCTGCTGTGTCTCCTGTCTGTGAAACAGCTAATCTCAGTAAGGCTGCTGTGCCTCCTGTCTGTAAAACAGCTCCTCTCACTAAGGCTGTCCTGAGTGGGCAAGGAGCTTTGCTGTCTACGAGAGTGATAAACACTGACCTGGAGAATCTCATTTCAACCTGCAAATTAATCTGCACCCTGCTACCGAAGCTATCGATAAGCATTTTCTGAGTCAATGCTCTCCCGCCAGGTCTAAGAGACGATACGAGGTTTTTCTGCATGTGCAGACAGCTGCCCAAAGACATCTGCACGAATGGGTGCCGAGGAGGAGGGGAGAGGCAGGCACAGGCCCTCAGACACTGCTGCCGCCTCCCCCAGCCTCCCCCAGCCTCCCCCAGCACCCTGGGCCTCATCTTTCTTTCTGCGTTTCTCCCTAATGGAGAACCAGCAAGCGACTCCCGGTCCTCCCAGACAAATGAACTCCATTCCCAGACATCGATAGCTGCTCCGCCTGTTCCTGTGTGCGCAGATTCACACGCTCGCTGTCACACGTGTGTGAATGTTCCTGCCCGTCAGGCGCAGATCAGACACAGTGTTCGACTCAGCCTGAAGTTCGACGAGCTTGTTCTGTCTCACGACTCTTCATCGGTCGAGTGAAGTCTCAAGGGACGGGCGGGCTGTGCCTCCCTGGGGGATGAGGAAAAGTTTTCAGGCAATATTGATCCCCGGGCTGAAGAAAAGCCGTTCGAAATAGGATTGTGTCATTCATTAGGTAGAGAAACTCATTAAGCCCAGGCAGCAAGAGGCTGCTGTTATTTGCAACCACAAGGCTATTAGCATTTTCCTTTTGAAATCTCTGTAATGAGGTGGAGCAGAGCACAGGCGAAACTCCTGCTAAAAATACTCCTGGTCCTTGTGCGTCTCCTCGGGGAGACTTAGTGCTATTAACTGAGCGAGCTCAAGGCTGTGCCTCTGTTAGAGCTGAGCCAGGCTCACCGCTGAAATAAATATTCACAGTAATAGATTTTTTATTTCATTTGTCTGTTTGTTGTTTTGCTTCTGACTTCTTGTTGGTAACTTCAAAACGCATCGATGTAGTCTTTCGTTTTCAACATACGATGGGGTGTCAGACAGTCAGTCCTTCGGTCAGCTCGTCAATCAATGTGTTAGTCGGTGGGTCTCTCAGTCAGTCCGTAAGTGTGACAGTGTCAGGCAGTGTCACTCAGTCACTGTGTCACAGACAGTGTGCCAGTGTATCATGCTTAGTGTGCCTGTCGGTCAGTGTGACGGTAAATGAGTGTGAGACAGTCAGAGTATGCCAGTCAGTGTGCCGGTCTGTGTGACACAGTCAGTGTGTCAGCGACAGTCTTAGTTAGAGTGTCAGTCAGTGTGTCAGTCAATGAGTGTGAGCAAGCCAGTTAGAGCGTCAGTCTGTGTAGCACAGTGAGTGTGTCAGTCAGTCAGCCAGTGTGTCAGGGATAGTGTTAGTTAGAGTGTCAGTCAGTTTGTCAGTCAATGAGTGTGAGCAAGCCAGTTACAGCATCAGTCTGTGTAGCACAGTGAGTGTGTCGGTCTGTCAGTGTGTCTTGGGAGTGTCAGTCAGTGTCAGCACAGCTGTGGGTGTACAAAAAGCACTGCTGCTGCAGAGGCTTTGCAAGGCTGATCCAGAAAGTCTGCATCTGGCACTGCAGAGCCTGAAGCTTTTTCTTAGAAAGCACTGATCTTTCTGCTTCATACACGTGACTTGCCGGGGTCAATGGTATACCTGGACTCTGCAGAGCAACAGCGAAAGCAGCATGTTCATGATGCCGGCAATCACTTGTACACTGACAGATATTGGGCTGATTCCTTATCTTTATATAGAGACAGAGAGCAACTTTGAGAATAGGAGAGTGTCATGATATTGTGAGTTCTTAACAAAATAGTGCTCATTTTAAACACCGAATGCTCACTCATTCCAGTTCCCCATTCTTTTCAGAACCCAATTAAAAATATGAAAAAGATCTCTGACGCCTCTTGAGCATTCTTGTCAGTCCAGCAAGAGACAGTGTGTCTGCAGGTCAGTCCAGAGAGAGACAGTGTGTCTGCAGGTCTGTCCAGAGAGAGACAGCGTGTCTGCAGGTCAGTCCACAGAGACAGTGTGTCTGCAGGTCAATCCAGAGAGAGAGAGACAGTGTGTCTGCAGGTCAATCCAGAGAGAGAGAGACAGCGTGTCTGCAGGTCAGTCCAGAGAGAGACAGTGTGTCTGCAGGTCAGTCCAGAGAGAGAGACAATGTGTCTGCAGGTCAGTCCAGAGGGAGAGACAATGTGTCTGCAGGTCAGTCCAGAGAGACAGTGTGTCTGCAGGTCAATCCAGAGGGAGAGACAATGTGTCTGCAGGTCAGTCCAGAGAGAGAGAGAGACAGCGTGTATGCAGGTCAGTCCAGAGAGAGACAGTGTGTCTGCAGGTCAGTCCAGAGAGAGACAGTGTGCCTGCAGGTCTGTCCAGAGAGAGACAGTGTGTCTGCAGGTCTGTCCAGAGAGAGACAGTGTGCCTGCAGGTCTGTCCAGAGAGAGACAGTGTGTCTGCAGGTCAGTCCAGAGAGAGACAGTGTGCCTGCAGGTCTGTCCAGAGAGAGACAGTGTGTCTGCAGGTCAGTCCAGAGAGAGACAGTGTGCCTGCAGGTCTGTCCAGAGAGAGACAGTGTGTCTGCAGGTCAGTCCAGAGAGAAAGAGAGAGACAGTGTGTCTGCAGGTCAGTCCAGAGAGAGACAGTGAGTCTGCAGGTCAGTCCAGAGAGAGACGGTGTGTCTGCAGGTCAGTCCAGAGAGAGACAGTGTGTCTGCAGGTCAGTCCAGAGAGAAAGAGAGAGACAGTGTGTCTGCAGGTCAGTCCAGAGAGAGACAGTGTGTCTCCAGGTCAGTCCAGAGAGAGACGGTGAGTCTGCAGGTCAGTCCAGAGAGAGACAGTGTGTCCACAGGTCAGTCCAGAGAGAAAGAGAGAGACAGTGTGTCTGCAAGTCAGTCCAGAGAGAGAGAGAGAGAGACAGTGTGTCTACAAGTCAGTCCAGAGAGAGAGAGAGAGACAGTGAGTCTGCAGGTCAGTCCAGAGAGAGACAGGGTGTCTGCAGGTCAGTCCAGAGAGACACAGTGAGTCTGCAGGTCAGTCCAGAGAGAGACAGTGAGTCTGCAGGTCAGTCCAGAGAGAAAGAGAGAGACAGTGTGTCTACAGGTCAGTCCAGAGAGAGAGAGAGAGACAGTGTGTCTGCAGGTCAGTCCAGAGAGAGAGACAGTGAGTCTGCAGGTCAGTCCAGAGAGAGACGGTGAGTCTGCAGGTCAGTCCAGAGAGAGACAGTGAGTCTGCAGGTCAGTCCAGAGAGAAAGAGAGAGACAGTGTGTCTACAGGTCAGTCCAGAGAGAGAGAGAGAGACAGTGTGTCTGCAGGTCAGTCCAGAGAGAGAGACAGTGTGTCTGCAGGTCAGTCCAGAGAGAGACGGTGTGTCTGCAGGTCAGTCCAGAGAGAGACAGTGTGTCTGCAGGGTTATACAGACACAACAGGGAGACTCAGTCTCTCACACCTGCAGTTTTGGTACAGTAGAGGTTGTTGTTGGCTTGTAAAATACAGTAACTAATTCAATTCGCATTTATAAAACCAAAATCTGTTAAATACTACATAATAAGTCAATTTAAAATTTAAACACATAATATACAATTTTTGAAATTGTAAAAACACACTGTTTACTTATTAGAAAGGTCCAGATGAGAGCAAATTATAATGGAACTGTTTGCCTAGGAAATGAAAAAATAAATAGCTCTGAATTTCATTACTTTTTCCAGGTATATTGTTTCATATTTACTCTCTGGGGAAAATGATATTATTTTGCCAAGTAATTTAATAAACGTACTGTGTAGGTATTCTGATGTTAATACAGACTACTGTGGCTGAGTGTTTAAAACGTTAAAAATCCAAACCCTCCTTTGTTGATGGGGATTTTTATTTCAAACGTTTCTGAAAGCTATGTCACAGGTATACAATCATGAACGAAAGAAAGAGGCAGTTAGTAATGGCTGTATAACTACAGTATGACGCTCAGTACACACTGAACGCTGGAAAGGAAATAGAAATTTGAACTCCACATCCACTGAGCCCTAACTATCCCTCTAATCCAAACTCTTGCCAGAACAGGCCTGTTGAAGGAGACAGAGGACAGAAGACAGTTCGGGCACTTGCAGGTCCTCAGAGTCTCTCCCATCCACTGCCCCAGTGGAAGAGGAAGGATCTGCAGCTCTTTCCTCGTCTAGCTGGCCTGCCTCTGGAGCCTCACAGTGTCCCAGGAAAGAGGATGACTACTCTTCTGTCTTGCTTGGCTCAGCCCTGCCCCAAACCCCCTGACTCTGACACAAAGAACACAGAACAGTCTAAACACGGGCAGGGTAGTTTATAACACAGGCAGCGTGTTTATTCACGATCTGTTGAAAAGTATTTGTTAAATAATAAATAGTCTGCCTAATAGCTATTTGGTTAATAAAAATTGCAATTACAAGAACCAGCTGTTACAAGCTATTCAATAGAGGCAGTGTTTGTATTGCGCCATTTAAAAATAAATCACACACATGCTCCTTTCTAAACAGAGTACTGCTTATGCTGAATATTGCAAAAGGAAACATAAACAGTACAAAATCGCTGTTACATAAGCGTGTGGCACTCAGATAAGAGCCTGGAGCTCAAGCAGCTCTGAAGAGTCAAATCAATTGGTCTGGGGGCGAGTGGTGGAGCCTCACCACACTGGGGCCCTGGGTTCAGTTCCTGGGGAGCTATCTGCTTGGAGTCTGTATGTTCTCCCTGTGTTCGCCAGGTGCTCCAGTTGCCTCCCGCAGTCCAAAGACATGCTGGTAGAGTAAATTTGGCTGTTGGAAAAGCTGGCCCAGGTGTGAGTGTGTTTGTATCAGTGTGTGCCCTGCGACGGACTGGCGTCCTGTCCAGAGGGTAGCCTGCCTTGTGCCTGATGCTTGTCAGAACAGACTCTTGCTCTCCCCCGCGAACTGAACAGACCCTGAACTGGAAGAAATGGCTAGAAAATGGATGGAGAGAGGAATTGATGGGTCTGGAGGCAGAACTGTCAATTTGCAGGGTTCATGGTCAAAACCGGATGTAGACAGCAACCTTAGTTTTTCCCAGGAGGTCTCCCATCCAGGTACTGACCAGGCTCACACCTGCTGAGCTTCAGTGGGCTGCCAGTTGTGAGTTGCAGGGTGATATGGCTGCTGGCATGATTACTTGTTCCTTTGCAGACTACGCATGCTGACGCAGCTACCCACCTGAACTACTTCTCTCCCTGCCTGTGTGTCTCATGGAGAGCAAGCTGGGGTATGTGAAAAAAAGACAAACTCCTAATACAAGAAGTTGTATATGGCCCATAAAGTGATCATATACTAAAACATTGACTTTATTTTGCAGATTCTTTATGAATCTGTTCCAGCATTCAGTGTGGTAACCTGGTTTGCTAACCCAAATGCTCACAATAAAAACAGACTGAGCAGGATAGTGCAGTTGTCGGTGCACACCAGCTACAGCTGGCAACCATCTACTTCAAACAGATAGTGTGGAAGGCCAACATCATCACTGACTGTCCTGACCACCCCTTGCACAGTGAATTTGAAGTCCTTCCATCAGGGCATTGCGCTGTGCTACCCAGCTTTAAGTGCAATAGAATTAAGTTATCCTTTATACCCATTGCTATTATCCTGCTTAATCTGGACAACTGATTGTTATAATTTACTTAATTTTTTCATCACGTATGTTTCTTATGTATCTTATGTATCATACCTCTGACGTACGTATGTATTTCACACACCGATGACAAAACTTCTTTCTCCTTCTAAATTGTGAAGATTTTAAAAAGCTGCTAAAATGGTATCTCTCATCTTATTCAAGTAGGTTTTTTTATTTGTCAATGGATTCATGTCATGTTACAGTAAATATATTATGTGTATTATGTTGTGTACCTCTGCAAAGCACATGTCTGATGTGGGACAAAAATAAGTAAATAAGAGAGCAGTGAGTTTTCTTGCTGTTCTCTAGTGTTTAGGTCAGCAGCGTCCTGGAAGAAGATGAACACTCAGGAGACAGTCAAGTTAACGGGTCAACAATATGTTGTGTCTTTAGGAGTGGGGAACAGGGTGCATGGCATTTTGGAGCGTGGAACAGGACACATGGAGTTTTGGAGCAGGAGGAAAGAGATTTGGAGCGTGGAGCAGGACACATGGAGTTTTGGAGCAGGAGGAAAGAGATTTGGAGCATGCAGCAGGACACATGGAGTTTTGGAGCAGGAGGAAAGAGATTTGGAGCATGGAGCAGGACACATGGAGTTTTGGAGCAGGAGGAAAGAGATTTGGAGCGTGGAGCAGGACACATGGAGTTTTGGAGTAGGGAGGAAAGAAATTTGGAGCATGCAGCAGGACAAATGGCGTTTTGTACACAGTTCAAAAGAGATACATAGCTGCATGCATGTAGGAAAACATAAATTATATGCCTAATTAGATTTAAACCTGGAGATTGACTTGGTCAGTTGGAAGATTGTCTACTTGCTTGGTCGCTCTGGGTCATTGTCATGCAGCACGGAGCAGTGCAGTCATTAGCTCCATCATCAATAAAGACGAGGGAGCCAGCGCAAAGGCAAATGCTGGAACATATGGTTGAAATACAAGTCAAATTATTGCTGTGGAGAAATGTGCTGTGTCTGATGTTAACAGAGTGAAACACTCTGCTGGCTCCAGTCTATCCATCAGTGATCCTAATTGGGGCAGGCTGGGGACAGTGGTGTCTCAGCCGGGGGACCAGTGACATCACGGACCACTGGGTGATGGATTTGCGCAGTAGGTTCTACCTGGGCAGCTCCAGTGACAGGGCCGAGACAGGAATGCTGGCTGTCTGCTGTCCTGGACCGTCAGACACACATGGGCCAGATTTACATAGGAGAGGTTTAGGACAAGACCTGGGACAGGAAGGAAAATGAAAGTTTCTAATATTGGAGTTTTAATTTTCTAAGCACCTGGAATGAAATAATAGATATTTAATGAAAACATCTTCATTTCTTTCTGCTGAGAGATATAACTTGTAATCCTGGGATTTAATTAACCCTCTGACACAGAAAAGTGCTTTTGCTGAAATAGTCTTGAGCGATCATTGAGCATTCTTGGTGTAATTGATCAGTCGTTCAGAAAGTCTAACTATATATATCAATCCATATTCACACTCTTCACGGTAAGTTTTATTGTCTATAAGTGCCGCACTAGTCACTATTAACAGTCCACTTAGAAAGTGTCTTTTGTGTCTTCATAGGAGCTTCATTATCTCTCTGTAATATTAATTACAACCTTTATTTTACATAGTTATTTCATGACAAAAGACAGTACATCAGAGCAAAATCTCCAAATATTCAGTGTGATGAGCACAGCAAGACAAGCCTCAGAGTGTCTGTGGAGTTCAGTGTGATGAGCACAGCAGGACCAGTCTCAGAGTGTCTGTGGAGTTCAGTGTGATGAACACAGCAGAATCAGTGTCAGAGCGTCTGTGGAGTTCAGTGTGATGAATACAGCAGGACCAGTCTCAGAGTGTCTGTGGAGTTCAGTGTGATGAATACAGCAGGACCAGTCTCAGAGTGCCTGTGGAGTTCAGTGTGATGAACACAGCAGGACCAGTCTCAGAGTGTCTGTGGAGTTCAGTGTGATGAGCACAGCAGGACCAGTGCCAGAGTGCCTGTGGAGTTCAGTGTGATGAACACAGCAGGACCAGTCTCAGAGTGTCTGTGGAGTTCAGTGTGATGAGCACAGCAGGACCAGTGCCAGAGTGTCTGTGGAGTTCAGTGTGATGAATACAGCAGGACCAGTCTCAAATTAGGAAAATATTTAACTGATAAAATAAACTTTCATTGTATCACAAAACATGCTCATTCCACCCCTTACTGCATAGCCCCACTGCAGATCACTCTGCTCTCCCACTGAATGCTGCATGATTGTGTGAGTCCTGTGGCAGCCTGTTTGAAATGGGCAGGAATTAGCAAGAGTCTCAATTCCCCGTACACTTCCAAACCTGAAAAGCATGAAATTGGAATCGGATTTTGTCGTCTCTTCAGAAGAATGTTTATGACAGCTGCTTCATAAATGTAGCACAGTCACCGTTTTAATTTACAATGGGAGACATGATTACCTGCAAGATCTCCATGAAGTGAAGAGCTGTCTCATTATCGTGATATGGGTGCTTCATGTCACTTTTTTTGTGTGGTATCAAATGATGATACAAGAGTTTATTAACAAACCAGTATTTAACATCAGTTATTATGGGTTCAATAAATTGTGCGCACTAAATTGTCTCCAGACAACAACAATACATCTATAAATAATAAGAAGCATTTTCTCTAACCTCAGGGTGATGTTCTTCTGCCACCCTTCCAATATTTCAGCACAACGGTGATTCAGAACCTTCCAGGACTGATCCTCCAAGTGACAGAGGACCATGAGAAAGGTACAGAACCACAGGAACATTCGACCCATCTAGCTCAATCAGTTACTGAGTGGATGCCTGACCCAAAGATCTCATCCACGAGAGGGCCTCAGCCTCATCACCAAGCCTTTTCCAGTGTCAATCCACCCCTCTGCAGCTTGCACTTGTGTCCTCTGGTTTCTCTGCTTATTCTGAAGAAGAGCACTGGGTTGACTTTACTGTACTTGTATCAGGTGCCCTTGTAGTCTTCTCTTTAAAGAGTCTGAGACTGAAAAAGTTCGGGACAGTCCTTTAACCCCAGAATGTATCTGGTTGCTCTTCTCTGCCATAATTCCAGAGCAGCAATCTTATCTTTTCTGTAATGTGGCCACAATACTGTTACAAATGGGGGGCTTACAAAAATGGGGGAAAATCAGGACCTGACCAAGCAGATTAGTCACTAATAAAATAAATGATCCTAACCCCCAGCTTCTAAAGATTTCTGCCATGAATACACCTGAGCGCTTGGTATAGTCTGAGGCACATGAATATTTATTTTCTAACACAGCTTTGGCAAAGGAGTAATAATCCAGGCACACTTGGTTAAACATATATTTATTAGCAATGACAATACAAACACTACACTACGCTACACACAGCACAAACATACAGTACAACACACACCCTATTTCTGTATGTATATACTGTAGTATGTAGTATGTATAGACAAGGCGTTTCAGAGATCGATGTCTGTTTCACCAAGAAAACCCCAGACTGCTACCAAGTACTGTTTGACTCTTACAGAATGCTTACAGAGATCAAAGAAGAGATACTTCAAGAAGGTGACTGCGTCAGCATGCATAGGCTGCAAAGGAACAGGTAGCAGGTTTATTCCATGCTGAAAAGAAAAGAAAGGAAACACAACGTTTTGACTGTGGAGCCTTCCTCAGGTGTGTGCGTTTCCTTTCTTTTCTTTTCAGCATGGAATAAACCTGCTACCTGTTCCAAAAAAGGGACATGCTGCCTTCTGACCTAAACGCAGTACAGCCTGCAGTTAAATCTCTTTCCCTCTCTAACCTGGATGCCACAAAACAAATGGGAGCCCATCTCCCTATTCTAAAACACACCCAATGAACAGGGGTGGCAGTTTTAAACTGTGGGATTCTTCACTCAAGAACTCCAAGTTCCCTAAAAGCTACAGCATATCAAGCTCTCTGAACCAGATTCCATTAATGAGCTCCGATCTGTTTTTTCTTTGGATGATCACGAAGAAGGGATTCTGGCCCTGGCACAAGCTTCAGGCTCCAGCCGCTCCTGACTCCTCCGTCTCTTGTAGTTTGACCTTCCTTTTCTTCCTTTCTCGCCCTCATCAGATCTGATCTTACATGGTGTCTTTGTGGATTGCTGATTGACACTTTATCATTTTTCCCCGGATCTTAATTAACTAAGGTAACCAAAAGTAAACTTTATGATGACTTTAATCACAAACTCTGAATACCCTACATTTCAGAAAACATTCCCTGTGCTTTGAAGCTGGAAATGTTCACAGGTGTTACACACTTTATCTAGAGTCTTAGCCACCCCTCCATTGTCCCCGACCTCACCTCTAACAATCTCTTCAATATAACGCCTCTTGATTTCAATTCTACTCTTGTATCTATTTATCCTTACAATCAAACAAGCCTTTTTTATTGTTTCTACACTGTCTAGAAGGTGTAAATGTGTCTTCATAAACACCTCAGGCTTTTCCCTAAACAGTTTACTTCCAGCTGGGTTTTCACAATCCTACATTTACAGTTTATACTGTTTTTCTACATTAAATACAATCTGTCAGGTTTTTGTCCAGTCTTGAATTTTCTGTTAATCTTTCTGAATTTCCTTAGTAGCTTCTCCAGATTTTGCTAATCCTCCTATATTTGCATCACCCGTGAACTTGACTGTCCTACTAGTTGTGCCAGAACCTAGTTCCCTGATATAAATGAGGAAAAACTTGCTTTTGTAGGCAGATATAGCTGATTTACAAGAAAAAAAACAGCCAGATAGCTAAAGCTGACCGATCACAGCAGATACAAAAATGACACCCGCACACCTGTATCATCACAAATTATGATTTTAAATATAGTATTATGATTAACAGACAAGGCACGCCTCTAACAGTTTGTACTTTGGATAGGATTATTTTTTGAATTTGTCAGTTCATCATTTAAAATTAAGAGACAGTGGATTGTGCAGATTAAAGAAATGCAGGTTTATAACTATTATTTCAGTCCAGCAGTTAGTGGATGGCAGTCCTCCCATCACAAGACAAAATGGAGTTCTGACTTCGAACTACATTTGATAAAACTATTTGCATAAGAAAAAAAACACAGAGGTGCACAAACATCAGTTCATAACCAAACCCTGACATACTCTACAAAAAATAATAGAACCAACTACTGTCAACGTGGTCATTTAGAACACAGTTTCATCGCCCTGGATAATCGCTCTTTACTCTACTCTATGTGCTCAGTGTTTTAAAAAGTTTTTCACTGAACATCATCGGAACAACATTTTTGTTGAAAGAAAATAACACAACAATATTTTCTCTACCGGGATAACTTTTTGAAACCAGTGGAATGGGAAATTACTGTACAGTACCAAGAGATTTTACAAAGAGTGAGAGAGACAAAATTCGAAGATCTTACCTGCACAAAACAAAATGGAGCTCTGGCCACATGGCAGTGCCGCCAGTTGTGAAGGCATGATTATCATCTCTAACACAGAGCGCCCCCTAGTGACACCCCCGAGTTAGTCCTCCACCCCTTCATTTGTCTTCTTCAATTGCCGCCTGCTGTATTCTGAACAGATGGTTTTTGCTGTGGGTCTCCTGCTGGTGAGGAGGCTGGAGTCTTCTTCTGTTCACCAGGTCCCCAGCCATTCTCTCCAGAACTCCTCCAGGAATTCACCTTCGATCGGTAGAAAACCCCTGAAAAACAACTGCCTGCGTCCTGCTACTGGGTGAGTGTCAAAAGGGTTATTTCTATGCCTAGCCAATGACGTTCTGCAGAAAGAAATAAAAAAAATGTAAAAGTAGGCCGAAAGTAAACACAAGATGAAGACATTCAAACGCAGTAGACAAAGCAAGTTAAAATACCGCTGGCAAGAAAGACACACCAGTGATTCAGGCCTGTGCTGGAGGTTTGCTGGGGTTAACTGTGAAACAAGGTAGGCACTCACTGCTCACAACAAAGGAAGAGTGCCATTGTGATTCACTCTAGACAGGGCTGGCTGCTTTCTCAAACACAACAATAATTACACTTTGTGGATGGACAGGTGACGGTGGGTGTTTCATCATTCATTTGTACACGTACTTATCCCTTGTGAGTTTGCTTGCATACGCAATTTTGATATAATATGGATTCAGTCACCACTGCTGATAACATTGGGTTTGTTGATCTCAGCAGACCAGCTGAGCTGTGTGAAAGAGAGAACTGCATTAGACATGATCTGAGGAATTCACTGAATTACATTACATGGGAACGAATTTCTGTTATATAGTCATTAACAAGGGGTTAGAGTGCGTCATATGGTGCATCATGTGGAGCACTGTGGGAGTGAACTCACTCTGGTGTATCGTTTGATGGTGCATTCTGGGAGTTACTGTAGATCACTCTGGTGTGTCATATGATGGTGCATTTTGGGAGTAATCTCACTCTGGTGAATCGTATGAGGGGGCACTCTGGGAGTTAGATCACTCTGGTGTATTGTATGATGGCAGACATGACAATGTGTCGAGAATCATCCGTGGACATGAAGAATGTTTGGAATCAGGAGCAGGTTTTAAAAAGAGTTGGGTAAGCTGTGAGACTGGGATGATCCTGAAAAAAAGCATTTGCTGTAACAGCATTTAATGTGTGGAAGATTGTTTTTTTTAATTTTTGGATATCAATGTAGACTGGGTCACATCTACGTGGTTACTCTTAGTCATAACTGGGTCAAAACTAAGATGACAAACAAGTGGAGGCAGAAGGTTATCTTGTGCTTAATATAGTCTGAGAGATACGTGGGCTGTCAGCCTGTCAGAGGAAATATTTCGGAAGGTTTGAAGATGCTGCAGTGCTGAATCCCAGGAGACATTTCTAGAAGGTTTTTTTTTAGCTTGAGTGTATAGTTTAATAATTGCAGCTCGTCTTTCTTGAGTACTTAGTCATCTGATTGGAAGATAAAATAATGGCTTTCAGGCAGATGAATGATGCTGTTAAATTTAGAAGCTGCCATACCTTACCATAAACATGCATTTCGTTTTGGTATGTGTATCAGTCTGTTGTGAGATGAGGATCTGGGCTGAGAGCAGGATATTTAAATGAAGTTGTAGTTATAATGTGCTGAGGTGGCTAAAGGCTTCTATGGAGGTCTGAAATATTGGCACTGCTGTGTGAAAGCCGACGTATCCGACACTACACTTTCCATTCAATGTTTATCTTTCTTTATGCAGAAACACAGTTGCACTGTGATCTTCTAGTGCATTTCAATTCAGTTGGACTTAAGATGGCGGTTAATTCCTAAAGCCTTTTCTCTTTCTGGGCGTGTAGAGAGGAACACGCAATGTTGATGACGAAGAGCCCTGGAGCTGTCAGTCAGGTTTGGCTGGTCAGTGTGATGGATCAGCAGCAGCTCTGGCTAGTTTCGTGATCTCCGATCAGTTAGGGAGCCCTTCCTCGCTCTCACAGCGCGGAAACAGGCCGCACATCGCAGCCAGCATGAGGGCCCTCAGTCTTCACCTTCTGCCACTGCTTCCAACATAACTAAGACCCAATCCAGAAACCAGAGTTTAGAATACTATCACTGATCCCGATTTTGTCTCAAGTGTGTTTTTTCCTCATTATGTGTTCTGTGTAGTTTGTGTTCATCTGGTTGTGAGCACAGGATTTTGCATGTAGCCTTCAGGTCAGGATCTGCTTTCTGGTACTCAGTTTGGCATGATTAGTGTGTGCTTCCACATCCACAGTGCAGAGAGGAAGAAATTCACCTGTCTCTGCTGCATGATCCCGCAGAAAGGGAGAGAGGGCTGTCATTCAACACTGACCCCTCAGCACTGACCTCTGAGAACTGACACCTCAGCACTGACCTCTGAGCACTGACCCTTCAGCACTGACCTCTGAGAACTGACCTCTCAGCACTGACCTCTGAGAACTGACCCCTCAGCACTGACCCCTCAACACTGACCTCTGAGAACTGACCCCTCAGCACTGACCTCTGAGCACTGACCCTTCAGCACTGACCTCTGAGAACTGACCTCTCAGCACTGACCTCTGAGAACTGACCCCTCAGCACTGACCCCTCAACACTGACCTCTGAGAACTGACCCCTCAGCACTGACCTCTGAGCACTGACCCTTCAGCACTGACCCCACAGCACTGACCCCTCAGCACTGACCCTACAGCACTGACCTCTGAGCACTGACCCTTCAGCACTGACCTCTGAGAACTGACCCCTCAACACTGACCTCTGAGAACTGACACCTCAGCACTGACCCCTCAACAATGACCTCTGAGAACTGACCCCTCAGCACTGACCCCTCAGCACTGACCTCTGTGCACTGACCCTTCAGCACTGACCTCTGAGAACTGACCTCTCAGCACTGACCTCTGAGAACTGACCCCTCAGCACTGACCCCTCAGCACTGACCTCTGAGCACTGACCCTTCAGCACTGACCTCTGAGAACTGACCCCTCAACACTGACCTCTGAGAACTGACCCCTCAGCACTGACCTCTGAGCACTGACCCTTCAGCACTGACCTCTGAGAACTGACCTCTCAGCACTGACCCCTCAGCACTGACCTCTGAGAACTGACCCCTCAGCACTGACCCCTCAACACTGACCTCTGAGAACTGACCCCTCAGCACTGACTCCTCAGCACTGACCTCTGAGCACTGACCCTTCAGCACTGACCTCTGAGAACTGACCCCTCAACACTGACCTCTGAGCACTGACACCTCAGCACTGACACCTCAACACTGCACTGACCCTTCAGCACTGACCCCACAGCACTGACCCCTCAGCACTGACCCTACAGCACTGACCTCTGAGCACTGACCCTTCAGCACTGACCTCTGAGAACTGACCCCTCAACACTGACCTCTGAGAACTGACACCTCAGCACTGACCCCTCAACAATGACCTCTGAGAACTGACCCCTCAGCACTGACCCCTCAGCACTGACCTCTGTGCACTGACCCTTCAGCACTGACCTCTGAGAACTGACCTCTCAGCACTGACCTCTGAGAACTGACCCCTCAGCACTGACCCCTCAACACTGACCTCTGAGAACTGACCCCTCAGCACTGACTCCTCAGCACTGACCTCTGAGCACTGACCCCTCAACACTGACCTCTGAGCACTGACCCCTCAGCACTGACCCCTCAACACTGACCTCTGAGCACTGACACCTCAGCACTGACCCCTCAACAATGACCTCTGAGAACTGACCCCTCAGCACTGACCTCTGAGCACTGACCCTTCAGCACTGACCTCTGAGAACTGACCTCTCAGCACTGACCACTCTGACCACAGTGGTGTGTCAGTGTTGTGACAGAAGAGCAGAGGGCAGCTCCTGTCTGTGTGGGCTATTCTACAGCTGGACTAAAGAAGCTGTCTAGTTCTCACACTGGGTAGAAAAACCTTTTCACTGAGGCAGGGGAGCGAGTTAAGAACTAATTTACCAAGCAGTCATCCTCAGCTTTTATCATTATAGAGAACTACACTAGAACTGGTACAGAGCCACTATCGTGATGCAGTTCAGACAAAACAATCAACAATGCCAACACAAACACTACACTACACACTGCAGCTGACAACTCCCTGGAGACCCTGCAGACAAGCCCAGGGGTCACACACTCCACTGATATCAGTTCCCCAGACATTTGGATCACATGTGATCTGAGTGCCGCCATCCTTACAGTAAGGTCTGCTCTGCTAGCTGCAATCATTTGTTTGATCTCCCGACAGGGATGAGTATTTAAAAAGCTGAGAGGACACGTTCGACTTAAATCCACATGATGCCTCTCAAGAAGACCTGATCTTCCTCTGCTGTCCTTTTCCTGCAGGGCACTTTAAGAGTCACAGCAGAAAGGATCTGGGCACGGAAGCACAGTTACTGTATGTGACTTTGACGTGCTCAGAGCTCCTGTCGCTCTCTGAGGCCGTGACCCCTCCATCCTGACCTGTCAGTTTCAGCTTCAAGCCCAAACAAATGGAGACAGAATTGTCAAACACATAAAGTTGTTCTTTACTGCGGTGTCTGTATGTTAACAATTCTCAAGAACAAATCTGGTCCACTATGCTACTGGATGAGCTGGTTTACGCCAGGTTAATTGTCTCTAAGCTCTGAAAAAGCAGACAGGGGACCTGGGCACAGCAGTATAGCCTGCAGATCCAGTGCTAATGGGCACAACAGTACAGCCTACAGCTCCAGTGCTATTGGGCACAGCAGTATAGCCTGCAAATCCAGTGCTAATGGGCACAGCAGTACAGCCTGCAGCTCCAGTGCCATTGGGCAGAGCAGTATAGCCTGCAGCTCCAGTGCCATTGGGCAGAGCAGTACAGCCTGCAGCTCCAGTGCTATTGGGCACAGCAGTACAGCCTGCAGCTCCCGTGCTATTGGGCACAGCAGTACAGCCTGCAGCTCCAGTGCTATTGGGCACAGCAGTACAGCCTGCAGCTCCAGTGCTATTGGGCACAGCAGTACAGCCTGCAGCTCCCGTGCTATTGGGCACAGCAGTACAGCCTGCAGCTCCAGTGCTATTGGGCACAGCAATACAGCCTGCAGCTCCAGTGCTATTGGGCACAGCAGTACAGCCTGCAGCTCCCGTGCTATTGGGCACAGCAGTACAGCCTGCAGCTCCAGTGCTATTGGGCACAGCAGTACAGCCTGCAGCTCCCGTGCTATTGGGCACAGCAGTACAGCCTGCAGCTCCAGTGCTATTGGGCACAGCAGTACAGCCTGCAGCTCCAGTGCTATTGGGCACAGCAGTACAGCCTACAGCTCCCGTGCTATTGGGCACAGCAGTACAGCCTACAGCTCCAGTGCTATTGGGCAGTCTGCAGCTCCAGCACCATGCAGGAGACCTGAGTACAGCAGTCCAGCCTGCAGTTCCAGCACCATGTAGAGGGCTGTGTTTCTCTTTAGAGGTGATAAAACAGCAAAATCTACAATCCGATTAAAGTCAAAAGTAATGAAAGCTTGCAAGTAATTGGAGAATTAAAGCTCATCTATAACTCATATTAGTTTGTAATTTAACAGCAATCACACAAATCTTGGGGGGCTGAGAGGAGTGTTTGTTTTATGGTCATATATATTTGAGTACTTCTAATTAAGTCTTCAAGTCACCTCTTTTATTACACTCTGGCTGTAGACTGCTGGTAATAATTATAGTCAACCCTCTTTTATGAATGTATTTTATCCTGAAATTTAATTACTTTTATTAATCAGAAGAAGAATATCTCTGTGATGGCTTGCTTATTTGTGCTGGCTTTAAGACTGAGGATATTGCATTTTGCTTTGCTGGGCTGTAATTGGATCTAATAATGATAAATTATGAAACATTTGGAGGAGATAAAACATTGCCCAAGCGCTTGTTTGAAGCAGGAACCTCATACATCAAAGTGAGAGGTGCTAGACTGCCGCCTCCCCGGCCGGGTGGAGACTGGAATCTCTTAGGGCTTTATGATCAATTATTTTTATTCATTTTATGGTCGGAAACGAAACCAGCAGTAAACAACAGAGCACTGTGTGCACATCTGACCGGGAGGAGTAGGAGGGATGATGATTGGAGTCTCAGCCCACAGGTATGATTAGAAGACACTCTTCACTCTGGGCTGAGTGCTCTGGACTGGCAGTGTGTTCAGGGCTCAGATTGGTCAGAGGACACTCTTCAGACTTACCCTGCAGCGTTCCTTCAGGACCCTTTGCAGACAGCACAATCCGGGGAGGTGGCGAGAAAAACACAGGGGAAAAAGCATGCAAAGGGGCTGGAAGGAAAACAGGAACGTGTTCTAGGTACGCTGGTGTTCAGGGGGTGTCCAGATCAGTGTCCGTATGATCCAGGAGATTCCCGAAGCAGAGCAGAATAAGGCGCAGATCCTGTGAGGATGTCACAAAGCGTCTTTCAGGACCCTATGCAGACAGCACAATCTGGAGAGGAGTGAGAAAACACGGGGAAAAGACTTGGTTAGGGGCTGGAAGAAGTACAGGTGCGCTGGTGTCCGGGGGGGTGTGCCCAGGGCAAGCAAGTCCAAGGGAGTCCGTAAGATAAACCAGGGAAAGCCAATGTCCAAATCCGGGTGATCCATCCAGACACAGACAAACGGAGTTAAAAACTCCGGCGAAGGGTCGGGGGAATAAAAGGGGGGTAACGGGACCAGACACTCCCAGCCCTGGACCCAGAAGGTCAGGACGCCGTTGTGAAGCCGATGCCGTCGAGTCGCTCCTGGACTCGCGGGTAGGCGGTCTTCCGGGCGTCCATCTTCCAAAGCTGAGCCCCGATAAGCAGGAACGTCTGGCTTTTATAGGACGGGGGCTGGAACCGGAGGCAGGTGCAGGAGATGAGTACAAAACTAGGAAGGGCTGAAGCATCCTTAATAGGAGGGGTTTACGAGAGTGACAAGACTTCACTCTGGGCTGAGTGCTCAGGACTGGGAGTGTGCTCAGGGCTCAGATTGATTAGAGGACAGTGTTCAGAAGAACATAGCCACAAGAGGGAGAGGAGTCTGTTCTGCACTCTCCACGGTCCTCCTGTCTGTAGCTCCCTCGCACGGCCCTAGGTGAGATCCTCCTGTGCCTGTGAGGTGACATTTCACTGTTGTCACGTTGTCTTTGTCTTTGCACTGCGCCAGGCGGCGGGTGAGGGGTCAGGTGTCAAGGGCTCTGAGCGGGTAGCTCACGCACGTGGCACACGCATGGCCTCTGAATGCATGTCACAATCAATACAACAACGACTGAAATTACAACCTCTGACGAAGAGATGGTGGAAAAGCACTATGAGATGTGACATTACTGTGTAAAACACACCAGGGGAGAGCCACTGAGCCTGTCTCACAGCAGGTACACCCCCTCCTCCCCGACTGAGACTGGTATCGGGACCCCAGGCACCACCCCCTCAGTTGTGCACAAAAGGATTTTTGAAAACTTTCACTTACTTAACTTGTGCCCTACAAAATAGTTGGACTTTGTCAATGGTCAGATAACTACACTAACCCCGAATTCTGTTACTCGGACTGTTTGATGTGCAGGAGGGCTATCCGTTCAGGAACAGATATATTACATAGTGTCTACATTATTGGGTTTTGAAAATATGCCGATCTTGTTTGCTCAGGTGGACCGATTCCTTGCAGCAGTTTATCCTTATACTTACACTCGTTATGTAACTAGGACTGTAGTAATAGAAGTTTGTGCTTTCTGTTGGTTTTACAACTATTTCTCCTTAACGATTCAGAACCTCGTTACCATCGATGTACAGTAGCTGCGAAAATGAACGCATGTGGTCTTTTGTCCCTCCCAGCAATAATAACCGCGAGAGTGCTGATGAACGTGAAACTGTACTTCTTCGCTAAATGCCAGATGGCTCGTCGTTATCTTCTGTCATGAAGCACTAATCAGTGGCATGGTTGTGAGATTTCACTTGGGTAGTTGCAACGGCTCTGATTCAACCGAAATATCACCGCCCCCCCCTAAGAATTTCAGACGCCCCCTACAGGCTGTTCCCCTGGCGCCGGCCCTGCAGGACAGGCCGCGCTGGCAGACAGCAGGGCAGGGGGCAGGCCTCTCTCTCGCCCTGCTTGCAGTGCCTGACGGGTGTGAGGCTCTCCACTGGCAGACAGCAGGGCGGGGGGCAGGCCTCTCTCTTGCCCTGCTTGCAGTGCCTGACGGGTGCGAGGCTCTCCGCTGGCAGACAGCAGGGCGGGGGGCAGGCCTCGCGAGGCTCTCTGCTGGCAGCTGGACACGGAGGTCTGACAGCTGCTCTCTGGGAGGCTGTGCTTGGGGACCCGAGTATCGCCAGGCCGCGCGTCGCCAGCTCCTCGTTTGTCTTCCTGCTGGAAACCCAGTTAGCAAGGAGTGAAGCAGTGATCCGTTGAGAAAGGGCACAGGCCTTGACGTGTGGTGTTTAGGGGGAAAGCCAGAGGCGGCCACTTCACTAGAAGTCCACCACAGGGCTTTACAGAAGCCCTGCAGCACTGCCTTCAGGCTCACACAGAATCTGCTGGCATATAAAACAAAAGCATTACTGCCCGCTCTGCAGCTGGATCACAGTTGGCAACGGTTAGCAGTGATCTATTCTGGGCAACACCGCCTGTGTCCTGGCCACCGCCAGCAGCATAGGGTCATGTGATAACCCTGCCTGTCCCCTGGGGTCAGCATGGAGAGCAGCCCAACACAACGGTCAGCAGAGGTGTCCACTGGCAGCACACTGACTGACTGTTGAGCTCTTTACTCCAGCTGGGCTGTGCCCACAGAGCTGTTCCAAAGAGCTAAACAAAGCAGCTTCCCAGAGCTATCCTGCTGGGGTGTGTCAGTCTGATCTATCCTGCTGGGGTGCGTCAGTGATGTCTGATCTATCCCGCTGGGGTGCGTCAGTGATGTCTGATCTATCCTGCTGGGGTGTGTCAGTGATGTCTGATCTATCCTGCTGGGGTGTGTCAGTGATGTCTGATCTGCCTGCTGGTCCAGGTCATTCATTGGACGTCAGTGATAATGACAATTAGAATGACCGGGGGCTGCATGCTGCAAAGCTTGACCAGCAGGCTGGAGAGACAGTGACCAGTGGTCAGGCGTGAGAGTAACTGGAGCTAACCAGAGTGACCTTGACCAGCAGGCTGGAGAGACAGTGACCAGTGGTCAGGCATGAGAGTAGCTGGAGTTAACCATAGTGACCTTGACCAGCAGGCTGGAGAGACAGGGACCAGCGGTCAGGCGTGAGAGTAGCTGGAGTTAACCAGAGTGACCTTGACCAGCAGGCTGGAGAGACAGGGACCAGTGGTCAGGCATGAGAGTAGCTGGAGTTAACCATAGTGACCTTGACCAGCAGGCTGGAGAGACAGGGACCAGTGGTCAGGCGTGACAGTAACTGGAGTTAACCAGAGTGACCTTGACCAGCAGGCTGGAGAGACAGGTACCAGTGGTCAGGCGTGACAGTAGCTGGAGTTAACCAGAGTGACCTTGACCAGCAGGCTGGAGAGACAGGGACCAGCGGTCAGGCGTGAGAGTAGCTGGAGTTAACCATAGTGACCTTGACCAGCAGGCTGGAGAGACAGGGACCAGTGGTCAGGCGTGACAGTAACTGGAGTTAACCAGAGTGACCTTGACCAGCAGGCTGGAGAGACAGTGACCAGTGGTCAGGCATGAGAGTAACTGGAGTTAACCAGAGTGACCTTGACCAGCAGGCTGGAGAGACAGGTGCCTGAGCATGACTGTCAAACATCCTTGATCCCTTCCTCTCCCTCCACTGCACAGCTGTGATGAAGAAGAACACTCAACATTGAAGACTTTCACTCTGTACAAGGTCCTACCTTTTCATAAGCCTGTATAGGGCCTCAAAATAAGGAATTACAACAAGCAGAAAGTGGAAAAAAACTGCCGTCTGCTTTTTCCTGACTTGCTCGGTGCTTTTCGAATGAATCGATTTTGTTTTATGAAGTGGCTTAATTTGCTTCCTGCTGCTTGGCAATAAGAGTGTGGGAATGAATAAGAACAGGATGCAGCCGTCTGCTGCTTTAATCGTGACTCTGGAGAAGCTGGGAGATCGCAGCAGCTTTTCTCTCCCTTCCAGTGAAGCCTCCCTGGGATCACACGTTCCTCCGGACACGTGACACGACCCAGGAGAGCGAACGATCATTTGTTAATGAGGCGTTTAACATCATCAGTTTTTAACAGCAGGAATTGTAGCCCTTGACCTGTTACAAGCAAAATGAAGTCAAGAAGGACAGGCCTGATTTTATAGGTTGCGCCTGTAAAGAGAGATCACAGAAAGGGTCTAAAGGCTTTTCACCATCTGCAGTTAAACACGCGGTTTGCTAATAAGAGCCCCGGAGGTTTGACTAAATAAGGCTCAGGGATCATCACTGTGCTGCCCGAGTGAGAGGTGGAGAGGAGGAGAGTGAGAGAGACACACCCACTGCCAGTGGGGAGAAATAGAGACAGAGGGGCACTTCCTACTGCACTGTGACAGATACTCTGGGATTAGAGAAACATTCTTCCCTAAACTCAGAAATCTAGTCCCAGAGTTCCCACACCTGCCAGAATCACAACGGGTCCCAATCCTACTGGGAGAGGGAGGAGGGAACTCAGTTGAACTGTGATCTCCTGTCACAGCCTGAGGAACAGTGAGTCTGTTTCCCAATAATGCTCCATCCGCCTACAGTATATGTCAATATTTTATAATATGTCTTTGTTGTAAATGTCTGTAATATGTCTGTAGATTTTATTTTACTTTTATTTTTTGTTGTGTTTAATGTAAATATCATTACTTTATTTGCTTTGGCAACACTGATTTTACCCATCGGTCATGCTAATAAAGCACCTTGAATTGAATTGAATTGAGACAGGAGACAGTGAGAGTGAAGAGCGAGGAGAGGGAAGGTGAAAGGAGACACACTGAGAAGAGACAGTGAGGTCAGAGGAACAGAGAGAAAGGAGAGGGAGGCAGAAAGGAGACACACTGAGGAACAGAGAGACTGCTATTCTTACAGCTGTTACACTAATAACATACAAGCCAAAGGTTCAGAAGCCAGCAATTGTTTCCCATAAGAGTTTCTTTCCTCCTACGTAACCCGAGTTTTATAGAAATGTTTCAATGCAAATTCCCACAAACTGTAACACAAACTCGTTCTGCGAGTCAGTGCAGGTACCCACAGTCTGCCTTGCCTGGCAACAGCCCAGCCCAGCTCCAGACTCACCTGCGGAGGAGTCGGACTGCATCACTGCAGCAGCCCAGCTCCAGACTCACCTGCGGAGGAGTCGGACTGCATCACTGCAGCAGCCCAGCTCCAGACTCACCTGCGGAGGAGTCGGACTGCATCACTGCAGCAGCCCAGCTCCAGACTCACCTGCGGAGGAGTCGGACTGCATCACTGCAGCAGCCCAGCTCCAGACTCACCTGCGGAGGAGTCGGACTGCATCACTGCAGCAGCCCAGCTCCAGACTCACCTGCGGAGGAGTCGGACTGCATCACTGCAGCAGCCCAGCTCCAGACTCACCTGCGGAGGAGCTGGACCGTGTCACCGCAGATTCACCTGCGGAAGAGCCGGACCGCGTCACCGCGGACTCACCTGCGGAGGAGTTGGTCTGTGTCACCGCGGACTCACCTGTGGAGGAGCTGGACTGTGTCACTGCGGACTCACCTTCGGAGAAGTTGGTCTGTGTCACCGCGGACTCACCTGCGGAGGAGTCGGACCACATCACAGCGGACTCACCTGCGGAGGAGTTGGTCTGTGTCACCGCGGACTCACCTGTGGAGGAGCCGGACCGTGTCACCGCGGACTCACCTGCGGAGGAGTCGGACCACATCACAGCGGACTCACCTGCGGAGGAGTTGGTCTGTGTCACCGCGGACTCACCTGTGGAGGAGCCGGACCGTGTCACCGCGGACTCACCTGCGGAGGAGTCGGACCGCATCACTGCAGCAGCCCAGCTCCAGACTCACCTGCGGAGCACTGATCCCAAGGGAACAGACTCCAGTGAGCAGAACAGGCCATTAGAATGATGGTATCACTTCCATTCCCTGATGGATCCTACAGCACTGCCTGTGTACAGATACATTATATCCTGGCTTCGTGAGACCCTTTTCTTGCCTCTATAGGTGTTGTGTACAGTCCTGCTCGAAAACAAAAGGAAACTCCTCGCATGCAAGATTTCATTTTTATGAGTCAGATACTTTCTTGTTTCCAAATTGTCCCATGGCAATAAAAAGTAAAATGAAATCCCTAAAAAATTACCTAGTTATTAAAGCTCCAGAAATTTAATGTATGGGGAAACCATCTGATTATGTTTATTGATTCCACAGGGTAAAATATCACAAAGCTCTTTGGAGAAACAATACAGACACTAAGTAAAGTAGCAGACTGTTTGTGGAACAGGGCTGGTAGTCTAAATCAGCTCTGCTCAGTACAAAGAGAACAAAAGGGGTGGGATCTCACTTACGGAGAGAGGTGTATCACCAAGCACAGAGCGTGCACAGCACCACAGTACAAACCTGTTACACTGCGGAGAACCAGGGACTGAGGCAGACAGATTCCACAGACGTCTGCTCTTTGTTGTGCATAACTCGCAACTGACACAGAACGGCAAAAACCTGCCAAGGCACCCAAGTGCCGTAAAGTGGTAACCCCCCAACCCAAAGCGCAACAGCGTTGTAAACCCCAAAAAGACGCCGTGTGCGACATAACAAGACCCTGTACCAGAACACATAGCAGAGACAGGAGCACAGCACCAGCCCTGTACCAGAGCACAGAGCACAGAGCGGAGACAGGGGCACAGCACCAGCCCTGTACCAGAGCACAGAGCACAGAGCGGAGACAGGGGCACAGCACCAGCCCTGTACCAGAGCACAGAGCACAGAGCGGAGACAGGGGCACAGCACCACCCCTGTACCAGAGCACAGAGCGGAGACAGGAGCACAGCACCAGCCCTGTACCAGAGCACAGAGCACAGAGCAGAGACAGGGGCACAGCACCAGCCCTGTACCAGAGCACAGGGCAGAGACAGGGGCACAGCACCAGCCCTGTACCAGAGCACAGAGCACAGAGCGGAGACAGGGGCACAGCACCAGCCCTGTACCAGAGCACAGGGCAGAGACAGGGGCACAGCACCAGCCCTGTACCAGAGCACAGAGCACAGAGCGGAGACAGGGGCACAGCACCAGCCCTGTACCAGAGCACAGAGCAGAGACAGGAGCACAGCACCAGCCCTGTACCAGAGCACAGAGCACAGAACGGAGACAGGGGCACAGCACCAGCCCTGTACCAGAGCACAGAGCGGAGACAGGGGCACAGCACCAGCCCTGTACCAGAGCACAGAGCAGAGACAGGGGCACAGCACCAGCCCTGTACCAGAGCACAGAGCACAGAGCGGAGACAGGAGCACAGCACCAGCCCTGTACCAGAGCACAGAGCACAGAGCGGAGACAGGAGCACAGCACCAGCCCTGTACCAGAGCACAGAGCAGAGACAGGGGCACAGCACCAGCCCTGTACCAGAGCACAGAGCACAGAGCGGAGACAGGGGCACAGCACCAGCCATGTACAAGAGCACAGAGCAGAGACAGGAGCACAGCACCAGCCCTGTACCAGAGCACAGAGCACAGAGAGGAGACAGAGGCACAGCACCAGCCCTGTACCAGAGCACAGAGCGGAGACAGGAGCACAGCACCTGCCCTGTACCAGAGCACAGAGCGAAGACAGGAGCACAGCACCAGCCCTGTACCAGAGCACAGAGCACAGAGCGGAGACAGGGGCACAGCACCAGCCCTGTACCAGAGCACAGAGCACAGCACCAGCCCTGTACCAGAGCACAGAACAGAGACAGGAGCACAGCACCAGCCCTGTACCAGAGCACAGAGCGGAGACAGGAGCACAGCACCAGCCCTGTACCAGAGCACAGAGCACAGAGCGGAGACAGGGGCACAGCACCACCCCTGTACCAGAGCACAGAGCGGAGACAGGAGCACAGCACCAGCCCTGTACCAGAGCACAGAGCACAGAGCAGAGACAGGGGCACAGCACCAGCCCTGTACCAGAGCACAGGGCGGAGACAGGGGCACAGCACCAGCCCTGTACCAGAGCACAGAGCACAGAGCGGAGACAGGGGCACAGCACCAGCCCTGTACCAGAGCACAGGGCAGAGACAGGGGCACAGCACCAGCCCTGTACCAGAGCACAGAGCACAGAGCGGAGACAGGGGCACAGCACCAGCCCTGTACCAGAGCACAGAGCAGAGACAGGAGCACAGCACCAGCCCTGTACCAGAGCACAGAGCACAGAACGGAGACAGGGGCACAGCACCAGCCCTGTACCAGAGCACAGAGCGGAGACAGGGGCACAGCACCAGCCCTGTACCAGAGCACAGAGCAGAGACAGGGGCACAGCACCAGCCCTGTACCAGAGCACAGAGCACAGAGCGGAGACAGGAGCACAGCACCAGCCCTGTACCAGAGCACAGAGCACAGAGCGGAGACAGGAGCACAGCACCAGCCCTGTACCAGAGCACAGAGCAGAGACAGGGGCACAGCACCAGCCCTGTACCAGAGCACAGAGCACAGAGCGGAGACAGGGGCACAGCACCAGCCATGTACAAGAGCACAGAGCAGAGACAGGAGCACAGCACCAGCCCTGTACCAGAGCACAGAGCACAGAGAGGAGACAGAGGCACAGCACCAGCCCTGTACCAGAGCACAGAGCGGAGACAGGAGCACAGCACCTGCCCTGTACCAGAGCACAGAGCGAAGACAGGAGCACAGCACCAGCCCTGTACCAGAGCACAGAGCACAGAGCGGAGACAGGGGCACAGCACCAGCCCTGTACCAGAGCACAGAGCACAGCACCAGCCCTGTACCAGAGCACAGAACAGAGACAGGAGCACAGCACCAGCCCTGTACCAGAGCACAGAGCGGAGACAGGAGCACAGCACCAGCCCTGTACCAGAGCACAGAGCACAGAGCGAAGACAGGAGCACAGCACCAGCCCTGTACCAGAGCACAGAGCACAGAGCGAAGACAGGAGCACAGCACCAGCCCTAAGCACAAAGTAGAGAATGTAGCACAGTGCTAGCTATCCACACTTCTCACACAGCAGAGTATTAATGACACTGCTGCAAGCCTCAGCCATGCAAGACAGAAACACCTTTACAGCTGGACCATCAATAAATACTGGAACAAACAGGCAATTAACAGCCCAATATTCCTTCCTTTTATTGCATTGTCCCAATTAACATGCAGGGTTATGTATCCAATAGTGCCTTATTTGTATTGAATTACTACTCTAAACTGGAATTTAATTCAAGCATGGAGCAGCTGAAGATTTAGTTAATAAGCAGATGGAACTGAATGCAGGAGGATGGATGAACGGCTGAGTTTAATTTCATTCTCCATTCTCTGCCCCAGCAGCCCGGCCTGACTCAGACAGAGCTCTGCGTGTCCTGGTGGCTAAACGGCAGCAATCGAGTCTTCAGGAGGCTTGCAATGTGGAACAGAAGACAAATAACAATTATGAGAAGACTTAGTGACATGGGATCATCCCAAAGTTATAAGCTAAAAGAAGCCATTTGTCCAGAGAACTGCTGCCTGGTTTCCAAAACAGGATCGCAGCAGGATTTCAACACAGATATAAGAACATACGACCATCAGACAGGCCTGCAGACAAGAGGCTACTGTTCAGCCTGTTTTGTCCATCTGGTAGTTCTGGTAAATCTAATATTTCATCCAGTTGTTTTCTGAAAGAGTTTGGGTCTCAGCCACATGGCTGTTCCTGACACTCACCACTATTTGTGTAAACATGTGTTTCCTATTCTCTGACCTAAAGGAATTCCTCTTCAGTGTCCAAGTGTAACCCTGTGTCCTTGTTTGTTTAATGAGTGTGAAATGAGTGTGAGTCTCCTGAGCTGAATCTATTCAATCCCCTTAGGATTTTCTATACCTCGGTCACATCTTCTCCTGTCGAGACTCATGTGCAACAGTCCCCTGACACCAGGAATCATTCTCGTTGCTCTTCTGTGAACTCTCGCAAACAACAACAGACAAGGATGATCCGTGTACTTTGTCTCTGCTGACATTCATGCCTGTAATGTGGTCTGTTTCTGAGACACGTGTGCCACATGTACAAACGCAGATTGACTTTTGCACAGCTCTGTGTCATCAGCACCTGTGAGTCTTCATTTACTGGGGGGAGAAAGAAAGTGGAGAATTCCTGTACAAGCCTCACTGCATACAGTACCTGCATACATATTCTTGCTTTTAAATGCACTGGTTCATGTTTCACTGTTCACTCTAAGAAATCCACTGGGTTGGGTTTATCAGTTCCTTAGAAGATTTTGAATACTTAAATCAGGTCTTCACTGTTCAAGACTAAAGATACTCAGTTCCTTCAGTCTGTCAGTGTAGGACAGTTCCTTAATACTTGTATCAGGTCTCCTCACAGTCTTCTCTGTTCAAGACTAAAGAAACTCAGTTCCTTCAGTCTGTCAGTGTAGGACAGTTCTTTAATGGCAATATAGTGCCGGCTTTTCTACAAGGGGAGATACAGCCTGTAACAAGTGTGTAAAGGGAGAGTGAGCTCAAATTCAGCCCAAGTTGTTTTAGTTCATCTGATCTAACTGAAGCAGACAAAATATACTGTATCTGCCAAATGCACTCTGCAGTTCTGTACCACAGATTCACATGGAGCAGGAGATCCAGGGATCTTTGCCCAGGACCTCCCAGCCTTGCGTGCCTGGGGAAGCGCTCCGGGTTGGATGCGTGCCCTGCAGAGCCTTCCTCCACGGAGGACTGCAGTGCCGCTGGCTGGCCTCCAGGAGGGAATCTCATTAAAGCCGTTGTCTCTAGCGGTGTTCCTGTGGTGTCATGCTTCAGCAGTGTTCAGTACCTCACAATGGCATGTTCTACATCAGCCAGCTCCAATTACCCCTGTCATGCCTCGGCAGGTTCAGGCAGGAGCCCTGCTGCTTTCAGATGCAAATGACAGCGCGTTTGTTCGGCATCTTGAGCCACTCCAGATCTAATTGCTTTATTGACCTGATTAGACATGGTGTCAGCAGTAGCTGGCTTTCATCCACACAATGCATCTGTTTCATTCATACAATCATTAGCGCGCTTATTTTTTTTTTAAAGAGATTTGTAGCAAACGCAAGGCAGGGAATTCCTCACGTGCTCTCAGAGCAGCAGCAGAAAAGAGTTGTATTGTTTGTGCCTAAAAGGGGCTGTGAACGAGCTCTGGAGGTGAAGAGACGCAAGCAGGGCAGTGGGAGAGCTCAGCCACCCTCTTGCCCAGCACACAAGACAGCCAGCAGACAGTCTTCACATGGTGAAATTGAACTCTCAGAGACCTGAGAACAGCTGTGTGGAAACTTACAGTCAAGTGAATGGCACAGTGGAGTGTCCAGATACCTTCTTTCTTTCCTTTCAATCAGAAGCATGTTCTTTCTCAACTGAAAACCCTTCTTTATAAATTAAGAATGTTTTTTAAATCAATGCTTTTTTTCCACAGGTGGCTACATCTTCCTGCAACTCACAACTGGCAGCCCACTGAAGCTCAGCAGGTGTGAGCCTGGTCAGTGCCTGGATGGGAGACGTCTGGGAAAGCTAAGGTTGCTGCTGGAAGAGGTGTTAGTGGGACCAGTAGGGGGTGCTCACCCTGTGGGCTGTGTGGGTCCTGATGCCCCAGTATAGTGATGGGGACACTATACTGTAAACAGATGCCGTCCTTCAGATGAGATGTAAAACTGAGATCCTGACTCTCTGTGGTTGTTAAAAATCCCAGGGTGTTTCTCGAAAAGAGTAGGGGTGTAACCCTGGCGTCATGGACAATTTTCTCCCTGGCCTTTACCAATCATGGCCTCCTAATAACCCCCATCTCTGAACTGGCTTCATCACTCTGTTCTCCTCACTGAGAGCTGGTGTGTGGGGAGTGTACTGGCGCACTATGGCTGCCGTCACATCATCCAGGTGGGGCTGCACACTGGAGGGGTGCAGGTGGAGGGGAGATCCCATTACTTGTAGAGTGCTTTGAGAGGAGTGTCTATATAAAAGCGCTATATAAGTGTAAAGAATGATTAATTATTAAACATTACCTGGAACAACCTTGCATTTCACTAAGCTCATCTATTATTCCTCCTTTTACTACAGAATAGACATGTATAAACGAATTCGTTGAGGACAGCTGGTCATCACATTGGAATTCATTAACAAGCCCCAGAGGCTGTGGCCTGTGCTGCAGGTGTCAGAATAGCCAATTAAAATCCATTTATCCAGATTTGTGAATATGGGGCTCTTCCCCAGCAGCCTTTTCTCAAATCTAAATGACTGTTCTGGACAGTGTGAAGCCCTGAGCTGTCAGGCTGAATGAAACAGTGAGTAACAAGTAGACTGGCAGTGACTGTACATTACAGTAAATTATGCATTTTGGGAAGTATGGGAAGACTTGAAGTGCTCGGCGAAAATAAAGGCGCTGTTAGTCGGAGGTGACAGACCAGCTGAGCATGTGTTAACCCTAGCCACCCTCCTGCTGCCAAGACTGGGGTGTGTCTCCCTCATGTTCCTCATGCTACTGGGCTAAAAGCCCCCAGAGTTTCACTGCCCTGGTAGCGCAAAAAGGCCGCAGTTTCTATTAATGTTTGATGGCGTTTTTACTCTTGTGGTCTTGTAATGCTGGTGATGGGAACATAAGGACTTCAACTGAAAAGGTTTTCCACATCTCGGACACAACCAGGAGCGACGAGAACTGGAGTTTTATTCAGGAGCCAGATGATCGAACCCTTATCTTGCCCACTTTCTCATGCTGGCGTGTAAATACCCCGCTCCCTGCTGACTCCCTGGTGCGGTTTAGTTGTGTCAGAGCCCAACCACACCGGGCCGCTGTCTGAAGCTAATCATCTCCTCCCGACTGCTCAAAAGCAAACCCAACTGCAGCTTTTCCACGTTCGAAGCTGTGCCCCTTCAGAAAAGACGGTTTCCTGTTTGTTAATAACGGCTCTGTCCACGTGCGGACATGATCTTGGGTTCCTGAAGCTTTTCAATTCCGAACCCACTTTCATGACAGACCTTTTCAAAAACCTTCTCTAAGTGGTAGTGGTTCATGTCCTGTGCTTTAGCTTCTATCCTAGCTGCTTATTCAAATAATTCTAGCAGGATAGTTAGCCAGTTAAAATGCCATTTAGATTTAGTATTCCTCACATGGTCCTGAAATGTAGCTGTACTGTAACTATTGTTTCTATACGTGTACCTGTAACAGAAGTAAGACCTAATGGGTCCTTAGTTTCCTGCTTGGATTTTGTCTCTCTTTTTTTCAATTATATCTGTAATTCGGTAGTCCGTTGCAGCTCCCATCCTAAGAGCTGGAGGTCTGCAAATAACACCCCTCATATCCTTCTAGGTGACAGGGAAAATTGATCATTACGTGTTACTCTTATTCGTTTTACTTCCCATAGGAGAATTAACCTATCAGTATAGTCCTTCCTCAAAAGAATGTGTATATATGTGGTCAATATTTTGTTGCATTTCTCTCTGAAGGATAGGGAGCTCCCTCCAGGTCCCAAGCGCCACGCAGCACAATTGATGACGTACTACTGCCATCCCGTGGGCACAAGAAGCATTACATGAAGTGCTAACTGCTGCAGGGTTGGAGAGAGGAATTTCTTGCACTCATAAAGCTTTTAGTAATGCATGAGGGCAGCATATAATCATTAAAACTGCACAAAATCAAGTCAAAGCCTGTAAGATCAATCTGTGCAGTGAGTTCATGGTGAAGAAATTACTTGAAGAAGGAACACGTTGTAGCGTCTCCCACTTGCCTTGGGAGTGCTGCAGCCAGAGGTGGGTTACACTGCGTACACTGCTCACGGGGGGTTATTGCTTTTAATCTTCACAGTAGCATGCTGGATACGGACAGTCAGGTGTTGGATTGCATTCACTAGAACCACATGAGACAAAAAACAACTTTTCATTTTAATTAGCTGGGGTATTTTTAGAATCCTTCTGTACCCATTGGTCTGAGGTCACATTTCCAAAGAGATGAGACTGTAAAGGATGACCTTATCCTCCCAATACAAAGCAGGTACATGTGGTGATGCTGTAGTCAGGGAGGACTCTCCTCCTCCAGACACACAGCAGGTACGTGTGGTGATGCTGTAGCCAGTGAGGACTCTCCTCCTCCAGATGCACAGCAGGTACGTGTGGTGATGCTGTAGCCAGTGAGGACTCTCCTCCTCCAGATTCACAGCAGGTACCTGTGGTGATGCTGTAGTCAGGGAGGACTCTCCGCCTCCTCCCAATACAAAGCAGGTACGTGTGGTGATGCTGTAGCCAGTGAGGACTCTCCTCCTCCAGACGCACAGCAGATACGTGTGGTGATGCTGTAGCCAGTGAGGACTCTTCTCCTCCAGATTCACAGCAGGTACCTGTGGTGATGCTGTAGCCAGTGAGGACTCTCCTCCTCCAGACGCACAGCAGGAACGTGTGGTGATGCTGTAGCCAGGGAGGACTCTCCTCCTCCAGATTCACAGCAGGTACATGTGGTGATGCTGTAGCCAGGGAGGACTCTCCTCCTCCAGACACACAGCAGGTACGTGTGGTGATGCTGTAGTCAGGGAGGACTCTCCTCCTCCAGATGCACAGCAGGTACCTGTGGTGATGCTGTAGCCATGCTTCACGCTCTCATTATTAAAAGAAGTGATACTGCAGAGGAAGCTAATCTCCTCTCTTTCCTTCAGGTTCTGCACACTGTGTTGAACTTTGAGGATGCTCTGACAGAAAGTCTCAGCTAGTGTGATAGCACACTTATCAGAGATTCGGAAGCAGGCAGGTACAATTACCATAGGAAACACGAACTCACCTGATATAGTTTGGCCCTTCACATAGCCCCCAGTTAATCTAAGAAATAATATGTTTTCATGAAATTCGATAGGGATAGAATAAATACTTGTAACACAGCCATTTTATTAATGTGCAAGTGCATACACACCAATCTCCAGCACCACCAGTCACTTGTTGTTTGCTGTAGTGGACAGCAGAGGGTGGAGCAGTATTGCAGATATTTCATGTTTCCTCAGTGTGTTGCCACTAGGGACTGCGTAGCTGATCATTGGTTAAAGGAATATTGTTTAAAAATACAGAGCACTGATAATCAACATGCCCCTTCATTAAAATCCAGGTCCTGGATCTCCTCTAGTGCTCTAACAGCCTGCAGGCTGGGTGTGCTCCACCCACAATTCAGAGCAGTTATTTTTCTGTAAAGACACAGGTCTTGTTCACACCAGACACGGTTTCTGGGTCACTGAAGCTGTCATGTATGAGCTGCACAGAGCTGCGTGAAGTTGCTTGGAAAGTAATCCTTCAGTGGTTTCATCTTGCTTTTGCAAACTGGGTAATTCTCATGGGAGAGAATGCCCTGTGCCAGACTGAGGATGTTACAAGGCTGTCTGTCCTGTATCTCACTCCGGTAACAACGCCTCGCTGGGACTAAAGTGCCAGCTGGGCTGCTGCAGGGTCGCAGGCAGAAACATGAAGGATGAAACCCAGGGAGGTTCAGGGCTTCACTCACAACGACACACAACGCCTGAGGCAGAGCTGTGGCTTCGAGCCCTTGGACACCTGAGCGTTTTCTTTTCTGTACTCAGCGTTCACAATAAAAACACATCGGAATGAGACTTTCTCAATGCTTTATTAGGTACAGACGCAGTCAGAGCCGGGTGCAGGGACGGAGTCACAACTAGGAGCTGGCCGGAGCGAGGAGGCAGAGGACAACCCCAGAGAGACAGTCAGCAGAGCAGGAGCATGCACAGGGTCAATAAGACAGCAGGGGTCAGCGGTCAGACATACACATGAACACATACAGGCACATTGGAGAGCACAGCATCAGCTGCACGTAGCTGTCAGCACTGCTCACAGGCCTGGGGCCCCGCTGACGGCTGCTGAGTCCACTTTAGCTGAAGACAAAGATCTTTTCTTTTGGGGTTAAAGATCGCTGTTACGCATTAACAGTGGGCCTGGGTGTCAGCAGCAGCACTGTCAGGGATATTGTCAGGGTCACGGGAGGGAAGGGAGTCAGTAACAGGGCCAGTATTGAGGTCAGTGGCAGTACTGACACCAGTAGGCAGGCTGTGTTGTGTGGTATGCTGCAGTGTAGGTGTCAATATGCAGTGCGATGTCCTCTAGTCTTAGATCACTGCTGTGCTCAGGCTGCTAGTCAACAGCCAAGTGTTTGAGGATTAAGGGTCATTGTTAGAAACAGTATGGGGATGGGGATGAGGGTCAGGGATAGCGGTCAGTAGGGTGGACAGAGCGAAGGCCAGGACAGTTATTTTCAGCAGCAGTGTTAGGGTCAGGGATAGCGGTCAGTAGGGTGGACAGAGCGAAGGCCAGGACAGTTATTTTCAGCAGCAGTGTTAGGGTCAGGGATAGCGGTCAGTAGGGTGGACAGAGCGAAGGCCAGGACAGTTATTTTCTCTAACCCTGGTTGCACTCTGCTAGGCTCACGCTCCTGGTCAGCGGGGAGCTCAGTGCTGGGTGGCTCAGCTGGCAGGAGAAGGAGTGCCCCGAGCTCCACTGGGCAGCGGTCAGTGACATGAGGCTGGTGAGAGAGAAGGTGCCGTCAGGCTGGCGCTGGGCCGCACTGGTCTGGACCGCGGAGCCGCTGCGCGCCTGGCCATCCTCCGCCCAGGACACGCTGACCGAGTCAGGGTAGAAGCCCTGCGCCAGGCACACCAGGGTGGCACTGCCATGCTCAGACAGCTCCCGCTGGGAGGGGGGCATCAGGGTCAGTGTGGGGGGGCTGGAAGAGTGGCCACCTGGAGGAAGAAACCATACGCTTCGTCATCATGCTTATCATCATCTTCATCCTCACCACCATTATTATTTGCTTTGTAAACCTACAGCAGTCAAACAGCGACGAAGGGCTTTCTGATTGGCACTACTCCCAACAGCCAACAGCTGGTTTGCACGTAATTTCATTTTGTAATAAAAAAGTCACTGAAAACAGAATCACAATGAAGTACAAAAAAGGTTTATACAGGTAAAATGTTTAGCCAGACAATTCTCACCTTACCAAAAATATTCATCACGTTTATTTTTCATTTTTATTACTCATTAATATCATGGCTTCTCAATGTACACATCATTCTTTCAGTACTAAGAGTGGTCTCAAAAACCTGAGATCTCACCTAAAATCACAAAGGATAGCGGACAATGAGCACAGCTTCCACATTAATTAGACATGAATATTGATGTGAAGCTCTTGAGAGACCGAGTGCCATTTCATGTGTGAACTACCTGGCAGAAAACTGTCCCGTGTGTGTATTAAAAGGGGAAATAGACTTGGAATATATTTATATTATGTACTATATAATAGACATTATATGTTATATTTTATAAATTATACAGTTTATGTGCTGCATCGAACTTCTTTCAACATCTCAAGAATACACATAAGCATTGACTACGGGCTGTTTTCCATGTGGTGGCGCTGGAAATGGTATGAGACACAAGCAGACTGTTTCAGGTCTCGTCAGAAGACCGAACAGTCACCCTGATGCCTCTGGCCATTGGCTGTCACTGTCCTGTGGATTAAAGATCGGCCACAGCAGGAGGGCTCTCCAGCGCCAGCGACAGGGCTTCGATACGAGACACAAACATCAATCGAATTGCATTTCCTAGTCATAGTAAGGTTAAGGTTTTGAGGTGGGTTCCAAATGACGATTACAAACAAACTCTCCTTTCCTAGTGTGGATAGACATTCCCATACAGTGAGAAAAACAGCTTAATTTCAGGGCTAACCGGTCTAAACTACTAATATCTGGTGTCCGATCAAAAGCTAGAACCACCTCTTCAGAGTAAATTTTAAATATAAAAATGGAACAAATAAAACTGTCGGTTTTCTATTGTCTTGGGTTCAGATTGTGGGACCCTCAACAGCCCTGCTGAATGCTGAATAACTGAATGTGTGTGGTTTTTGGAGAAAGAAAACAGAAAGGGAACATCCAGACTTAGAACAGTACAAAGGTGAAACGCCTCTCTGCAAAGTGTGTTTAGAGTCTTCATCTACTTTAGAGTCATGACCTACTCTAACACTGGCCGTCGAAAAGCAGAAAATCTTGTAAATTGCTCAGGGACAGATTTTGTCTCTGTTTCTGGCACTCCTGTGGAGATCAGGCTCAAGCACTGGGCACGCTCACTCACCAACATCAAGCCTCGTTCCTCCTCCAAAGACTGTCACCCCCACAGTGACACAGAGCCGTACAAAAACCCTCAGACACAGATCAGGCTGCACCTGTCTTTCATGAGCTCTCAGCACAATGCATACACTGGGCATAGGCAGATTCAGACCCCAGATACCATCTCTCTTCGTGTTACCAACACTTGCTCACAACAAATGGGTCGCTTGCTCCAGACCCTCACAAGCCTTTTCCAGTGTCAATCCACCCCTCTGCAGCTTGCACTTGTGTCCTCTGGTTTCTCTGCTCATTCTGAAGAAGAGCACTGGGTTGACTTTACTGTACTTGTATCAGGTGCCCTTGTAGTCTTCTCTTTAAAGAGTCTGAGACTGAAAAAGTTCGGGACAGTCCTTTAACCCCAGAATGTATCTGGTTGCTCTTCTCTGCACAAAACAAATGGTAACCTATCTCCCTCTTTTCTAAAAATGCACCCACTCAGCGGGAGAGGCCATTTTAACCAATTCTGCACTCAGGAAATCCAAGTTCCCTAAAAACTAAAGAATAAAAAGCTCTCTGAGCTAGGTTCAAATACTTGGCTCCAATCGGATATTCCCTGGTAATCTGGAACAAGTACCTCTTGCCAGGCACATGCTCTATGTTCTGTTATGTTCCTCCTGTCTCCTCTCTCTCTTGTGGCCTATTCTTCCCTTTCAATTCAATTCAATTCAATTTTCTCTGTCTTGATCTGATCTTATATGGTGTCTCTCTGGACTGTTAACTGACACTTAATCATTTACCCAGAACTTAATTAACTAAGGTAACCCAAAGTAAACTGATTGCTTTGATCACAGACTCTGAACCCTGCTACATCTCAACAAACATCCTCTTTGCTTTGAGGCTGGAAATGTTTATGCTGCCAGCTGTTTACACTTATCTATACTCCAATAGACACTTCCTAGTCACCTTTAGCTGTAACAATATACAGTACATTTATACACCGCTGTTGTAAATTCTTAGAAATCGTGCATTGTCCTTCAAACAGAAACACACTCGGTGCCCCTGTCTGTGTGGAGTCTGCATGTTCTCTTTGTGGTCTTGGGATTTCACTACTAGAGTCTCCTGCCCCACAGCTCCCAGGCTGTATTCCAGCTTTGAGGTCCTGTGTGTGTGGAGTCTGCATGTTCTCTGCATGTTCTCTCCATGAACAGGTGCTCCAACAACCTCCCACCTCCCAGAGACAGATTTCATGACCAGTGACTATGGCATTGACTAAAAGCAACAGACCCAGGAACAGGTTCTGATTCTGAGGTTCTGGTGGTCCGGTGACTTTACTGATCAGCTGACAATGAGTCGATTAGCAGTGTGAAGTAGAGGTAAGGTTTTGGGCCCAAGATCGACAGATTTGGGTTCATATCCTGGGTGATATCACTCACATTATTGTACCTGCTAGTAAACGCCCTCCCTTGTTAATTAAAGTTTTTTCGAGTTGTCATCGTAAGTAAGACTCTGATAGCAGTGTAAGTTGTACAATGTATTTTAAAGATGGAGAGGGTTGGTCAATGTAATGGTTTTGGATTATCTACTACATCACTTCATATTGACTCTTGACCTTGAGCTGCTGTGACCACAGATTTGTGAAGACTGCAATCAGTCTGTAAATTGCTAGATGATAAGATAGGTTTCTCCTCACCCTAACTATGCTGTATAAATAACAGTGAGTGTTATGATAGTACAGTACACCACAGCAGGCTTTGAGTATGCTGCTGATGCTCCTAACACACCCATGTTGTAAATCCTGATTGTGTTTAAGATTAGTGCTCATGAGTGTACAGTACATATTCGTCAGGTTGTTAATGTTAAAGAGTGTTAATATTAACAACAACAGAAGCAATAATAAATATCACTCACCCAATCTGATCAGTTCACAGCAATCCCCAATCCTGTGACAATATCCGCAGTGCAGGAGCTGGCTGTTGCGGAATTCTTATTACTAGGATCTGGAAGGCCTTCATCCTTTGAAGGCCTGAGGTAGGACCAGTACAGTCTCAGCAAAGGCTCTGTCTTCTCTTCATTGTACTACTGCAGTCACTTTCTGCAGGCTGTGTGTTTCTCCATTGTACTGCAGTCAGTCTCTGTAGGCTGTGTAGTCTTCCCCATTTCACCACCCTGCTGCAGTCAGTTTTTGTACGGCCGTGTCTCACCGATGTCACACTGTGGTAGGATGAGGGACAGCCATGGCAGGCACAGTAGTAGGTGGCCTCGTCCTCCTGCTGAACGCTGGCGATGTTCAGATATTCCATTTTGCCAGAGGACTCTTCAGAAGCAGTAAATCTCTCTGGCGTTCCAGACCCTCGGGTTGAGTCATACAGAAGGAACCGAGGAGCACTGCCGGACTTCTGCTGGTACCAGGTAATAACCCAGCTCTTGTGACTATCAATAGCACAGGATATTTTAGCCGAAGCTCCGGGAGACACAGACAGAGATTTCTGCTGGGTCATCACGAGTCCCTGTGAGCCTGTGAGGGAACAGAAGTGGTTTTAATTCATAAAACATACATCACAAACTCACAAACCTTTCCCATTACCCTGTCAGTAAATGTCACAACAAGAGGCAAATGAATGACCTACTGGCCTTCTGAAGAAAAACCAGGGACGCTGAAGAGTCTTTGTAAAATGAGTAAAATGTTGGATAATGCCCAGGTAGCTAACCAGGAGTCACAGTTCATGCCTCTGTAGATTTATATTCAACACAGTTGGAGTTCAGTAACTAGCAGTCAATTGCTTGCTGTGAGATTATAAATGTAAGATTGAGTGTAGAGCTAGCTCTTACCAGGGAGAGTGAGCAGCAGGGCTGTGAGGAGAGCTGTGCTGAAGACCATGGCGTCTGACAGGACTGCTGAGGCTCTGGAGCTGCGATGGGACAGCAGGACTGATACACTGCTTATTTAAAACAGCTCAGCCCCCCGGGAGCACAGACAGACCCTCCCACCCGGGGTTTCGCAATCTTCCACCAGGTTACAATTCACTGATTTTCCACATGGGGAACTGAATCAAAGACTTATTACAGAAACCTGCTATCACACACTGCTAAATTCACATTTTAATCAGACAAGGGGAGTACCAGGATAGTCAACCTGAAGCCTCTTAGCTAGCAGGACTAGGGGCTATCATGCTGTGAAAGAGAGCTGTCATCCATAATATTGTAATGCATACGGCCGACATTACAGGTTGTGCGAGCCGGCTTGCCAGCGTGGTGACGTCACCGCCCTTCCCTGTGAATAGCAGGGACCTCAGCCGTTGGGCTGACGGGAGATCTCCCTTCACTCGACGCTGGAGGCCTGGGTTTGAGTCCCCAGCGGTGGAGGGCCAACCTGAGGTGGGAGTGGTGAGGGTGCATACCATGTAAACCTGAAAGCGCTACAATAATAATAATTCCTTATACTTACATAACACTTTTCTGGACACTCCACTCAAAGTGGTAATGGGGACTCTCCTTCACCACCACCAGTGTGCAGCCCCACCTGCCATAATGCATCAGTACACTCCCGCTGAGCCAGTTCATAGAAGGGGGTTATTAGGAGGTCAAGACTGGTAAAGGCCAATGGGACATTTGACCAGGAAGTCAGGGTAATACCCTTACTCTTTATCAGAAACACCCTGGGATTTTTAATGACCACAGAGAGTCAGGACCTCAGTTTGACATCTCATCAGAAGGACGGCACCTTTTTACAGTATAGTGCCCACATCACTATACTGGGGCACTAGGACCCACACAGATTGCAGGTGAGCACCCCCTACTAGCCCCACTAACACCTCCTCCAGCAGCAACCTTAGTTTCCCAGGTGGTCTCCCATCCAGGTACTGACCAGGCTCCCACCTGCTGAGCTTCAGTGGGCTGCCAGTTGTGAGCTGCAGGGGGATGCGGCTGCTGGCATACTGTATGCGTTCATCCTATGGGTCCATATGGCTGCATCGATGGGTTCACTCATCTAATTCTACAAGTTACAGTGCTTCCCTCTGGTCTGGAGGTATACAGTATATCAATAGAACCGGCTGTAAATAAAGGAAATTGGTGTTTTTAATCTTGTAATACAGAACAAAAGGGCCAATTGACACGAAATGTTTCAAGAGAAAGGAAGCAATTCAGCTAGTCTTGCTCATTTGATAACTAATGTCTAATCCATCTCAATATATAATCAAATTGTGTCTTTGCTCCGGAAGCAAAATTCAATTAAATGGCTAATAAAGTTTTTATTTTCTTAGCAAACTCCCTTATCCAGGGTGAAACACAATATTTAAAAGGATGTGCAATAAGGGTTAGGACACACATTCCAAAAACTACCATAAAATAACATGATAATAAAGCTGCATTAAGGTATTAATAACAGAATAATTTGAGCATGCCCTGGTAGTGTGGAGTTAAGGCAGTAATGTAGACACCTCAGCAATAACAAAAAAATATGCATATGCCCAGGTCATGTAGAGCTAAGGTGGTAATATAGACAACCCCATTTGTCAGTAATAGAACAATAGAACATGCCCAGGCAGTGTGGAGTTAAGGTGGTAATGTAGACAACCCCATTAGTCAGTAATAGAACAATAGGAGCATGCCCAGGCAGTGTGGAGTTAAGGTGGTAATGTAGACAACCCCATTAGTCAGTAATAGAACAATAGGACATGCCCAGGCAGTGTGGAGTTAAGGTGGTAATGTAGACACCTCATTAGTAAAAGAACAATACGAGCATGCCCAGGCAATGTGGAGTTAAGGTAGTAATGTTGACACTCTATTGGGAACTGTCCAGTGTTCACTGTGAATACTGTGAAACTGTTTCACTAGGTTAATTAAGGGGGGAGTTTAGTGAGGTCAGATTGCACAAGGCAAGAGTGGGGTTCAGCCAAGGTACAGGGGTTAACAACCTTCTTTTACTGCTCTTATGATCAGCCCTGGGATCCTAAATTATCACACACAGTAAATACATTGGTTTAACTCTCATTTCAAAGACCTCCAGCATAACAGTCCCTGGTCTCCATACTGGGGCACTAGACTGGAAATTCTGCTCCAGATGGAAGAGTGCCACCTACTGGTCCAACAAGACCCCTTAGAACAGCAACCTGATCTTCCTTGGAGGCCACTTGTCCCAGTATCGACCAAGCCCAACAGTAATGACCAGGCCCACTAGTACCAATCATGCTCATCATAACTGACCAGGCCCACTAGTACTGAACAGGTCTATCTGTACCAACCAGACCTACCAGTATCAACTAGTCCCATCTGTAGAGTCCAGGCCCACCAGTACTGACCAGGTCTGACAGTACCAACCTTGATCACCAGTACAGACCAGGCCCACCAGTATCATCCTGATCCACTAGTACCAATCAGGTCCACCAGCACTGACAAAGCCCACCAGTACCGATCATTTTTCTGCTGGTTCTGAAACAGTCTATACTCCTGTTGCTTCACATGACTCAGGACGAGCTGTGGGAGGTGTGTTGGGCAGGGCGAGATCCTGTTCTTTCACTGTGGACTGAGGATCATCAGAGGGGAAGAGAATACTATGGATCAGGACATTGGAAAAGCAATTGGCTCAAAAAATAACTCAAAAGAAATGCCACTGCATGAAGAAATGGAAAAGAATGCTGTAAGTGTTGTGGCCAGAGCTGAAAGCCCAGACATCCAAGCTTTATGTCTTATATGGGGTGAGAAATGACGGTTCATATCTTTACTGGTGAGCGATGACAACAAGACTTTTTATTTTATTGTTATAATTAAGTAATTGTGGTCCAATCAATGACATATCAGTCAGACCCTTACCTCTCTCTTCTGTTTCTTATCTTACAAGGTTTTTATGGCTTGAATAGGGGAGGAGGCGGGAGACCCCAGCTTGTCCAGGGTGCAGATGGACCCCAAAGCTAAGGGGGCAAAGGGTACGAGATGAACAACCACCGCTGAACTCGGCACCTTATTCTCAGGGGGATTTTCCAACTCAGGAGCTGTGAAATGCGAGCAGGTCAGCGATCCAGCTGTGGGTATGGCTGTCAGAACATGGGCGCGGAGTGTCAGTTCCTCTGTCGCTCACAGCTGCTCTCTCGTTCTGGAGTGTTTCTGGCAGGGGGCAGTCCCCACCACAGCCACCGTGCCAAATATAGACCAGCTTCCAAGACTCTGTGCAAATTAGGGGCAGCAGGTTGCAACAGCGGACACAAGAATAAGATTTATATAACTATATTCACTACATTTTATATTCAGGACAAGACAAGTTTGTTTTGTTAGCACCATTCCTGCTTAGGAATGTCAAAAAACTCACAATATTAAAAACAAGAGTCTTAGAAGGAAAAAAGCATGCTGCAGTTACAACGCATTAAACAACACATCGTGATTTCTTACACGGAGTGAACATTCATTCATTAATCGTCTGTCCCTCTCTCCCATGGCCCCCTGTGACTGACTGGAGCAGGAGTGTCTCGGGAGACGTCAGGCTCGGTACTGATCCATGCGCTCTCCAGTGGTCTTGCCTTACTTCCTGCCAAGGGCCTCGATCTCTGACAGGCTGATATTGATCTTGCTTTTTTCCGCAGGTTTTTTCCACTTCTCGGAATGGCCTTTAACTTAGCTGCACTAGACAGCACTAGGCCCTCACTAGAAATATCACCGGATTGAGGCACTGCGTGAGAGAGATTACAGTGCTCAGCCATCGACGTGTCCAGGCACAAGAAGCAGTCAGAGGCAACTGAAGCAGCCCTCTCACACAGAGGGGAGAGAACTAGGACTTGCCTGTTGTGTCTGGAGCTCTGCTAGCCTGGAGCTCGGCAATGACATATATATATATATGTATGGGAACAAGTAATAGGCTTATTCCATGCTGAAAAAAAGAAGAAAGAAAACACAACGTTTCGGCCGTGGAGCCTTCTTCACACCTCACCACCCGTGAGCCTTCTCTCACACCTGAAGAAGGCTCCACGGCCGAAACGTTGTGTTCTCTTTCTTCTTTTTTTCAGCATGGAATAAACCTATTACTTGTTCCTTTGCAGCCTACGCATGCTGACGCAGCTACCCACCTGAACTACTATAACTGAAGAGGTCTTGTGTTCAAATTATATACAACTGCACTATCAAGGTCTCATTTACAGTATTGCCTACAATTTTTATCACCACATCAGAACGATATTGACGCTGAGGAATAAATTCTAGAGAAGAGTAAACACAAATGTTTTATACAAAGAGGCTGAAGGAAAAGAATCTCTTCAGTCTTTACATAAAGTAGCATTCTCTGTAATCGCTCCGCAATCATGTTCTTCATATTTAGACCCTCACCAACATGGCTGCGCACACACGGCATTCTGGGAGGTGGGAGTGCTCCGCTCTCTACGTGTCTTTATTTACACACCAGTGCGGGGAGCCTACTGCGGATAGCATGGCGAAAAGGAAACAGGAAAAAGTCAGCATTGCCACAGAGGTCAGTCAGCACTGGATTCTGATTCGGGGGAAGGCGGTTTACTCAAAGACTTTAGCCTTACAACTTTATTAGCGCGTTATTAGTGTTTCTGCTGTAGCCACATGGTCACAGCACCAGCGGAGAAGACGAGGTGAAAGTCGGAGCAAGGATAGGCAAGCAGTGTGTGTATGTACTCCTTTCTCAGATGTATTTAATGCGAACCGCGTGTCCGTAGATGTCTGCCTTGCATATAGCAATGCAACACCTGGTGTATCTATGTTGCGGTGTGAATCCGGAAGTGTTGCTTCGCTGCGGTCAGTCCTGAGTCAGCTGAGGAGATCCGGTGCGGCCGCACTGTGCCTGTTTGCAGGAGGCGACAGGGCCAGTGTCCGGTACAGCGAAAAGTCTCTTCATAACAGTAACAACTTAGCTTCAGATCCGTGTTTATCTGAGCAGTTTAACTCAAGGCAGTAAGCAAAGCTTTAGACTGTGATCGGCAGTGTATTGGAAAGACAAGGTCGCCCCCCAGTGGAATGTCTGCTAATTGTTGCTCCGAGTAGGATTCCTCTGCCGGCTGCGGGATTTGAACCAGCAACCTTCCAGCCACAGGCGCAGATCCTTAGCCCACAGAGCCACCGCTCCGCCCAGACTTATGGCGACAGCAGGGCTTGACCCACAGACCTCAGACATATAAGGCACAGGCTTAAGCCATCACGCCACAGACGCGTCACTGACCTATGTTACCAGTAGGTCAGATTCTTTCGTGACATCAAAACTGATGTTTTCACAAAACCTGAGAGTAATCAAGCACTACCTGCTCTTAGGTTAGATGATGATAACCAACAGATGTAATGTGATGACAGGACTGAAGTAATTGGATCAGTGCTGGTTCTTCGGTCAGGAATCTGGGGGTCACTCTGAGTCTTCAGGAGGTCGTGTTGATTGGCTCTCCTCAGTGTGACTGCTGATGGAGTCAGGACTGGTTCTCCAGTCAGGAATCAGAGTGGCTCTGACCTGAGTCTTCAGGAGGTCGTGTTGACTGGCTCTCCTCAGTGTGACTGCTGATGGAGTCAGGGCTGGTTCTCCAGTCAGGAATCAGAGTGGCTCTGACCTAAGTCCTCAGGAGGTCGTGTTGACTGGCTCTCCTCAGTGTGACTGCTGATGGAGTCAGGGCTGGTTCTCCAGTCAGGAATCAGAGTGGCTCTGACCTGAGTCTTCAGGAGGTCATGTTGACTGGCTCACCTCAGAGTGACTGCTGATGGAGTCAGGGCTGGTTCTCCAGTCAGGAATCAGAGTCACTCTGACCTGAGTCTTCAGGAGGTCGTGCTGACTGGCTCACCTCAGTGTGACTGCTGATGGAGTCAGGGCTGGTTCTCTGGTCAGGAATCAGATTTGCTCTGACCTGAGTCTTCAGGTGATCATGGAAACTTATAATTATTGTTTTTAGACTCTTTACTACCTAATCTGATAAAGAGTTCTGATTGAGCGATGTTGAAAGTCATTTTGTATTATGGTATTGTACCTTTTTTGTATTGTATTATTGTCCTATATATGTTTATGAGCTCTTGACATGCTCATAAAGACAAATTCCCTAAGGAGCAATAGAGGTTAATTCAATTTGTTTATGCCATGAAAGATGCTAACTAAAATACTAAACATTAACACAAATTTGACTTGCTATTATGTAGTTCTCAAGTAATGACTTGCATAAACAAAAAATGATACATTTAGAAATATTATTACAAATCCCTTTTGTTGAACAGAGAATATTAGTGAATAAGTAGTTAGTTAATTATACAGCCAAGAGCATTAATGTTTGAAATACTGCCAGCGGCCATATCACCCTGCAACTCACAACTGGCAACCCCTTAAAGCTCAGCAGGTGTGAGCCTGGTCAGTACCTGGATGGGAGACTCCTGGGGAAGCTAAGGTTGCTGCTGGAAGAGGTGTTAGTGGGGCCAACAGGGGGCGCTCACCCTGTGGTCCATGTGGGTCCTGATGCCCCAGTTTAGTGACGGGGACACTATACTGTAAACAGGTGCCGTCCTTCGGATGAGACTTAAACCCAGGTCCTGGCTCTCTGTAGTTATTAAAAATCCCAAGGCGTTTCTCGAAGAGAGTAAGGGAGTCCTGGCCAAATTTCCCATTGGCCTTTACCAATCATGGCCTCCTAATAATCCCCATCTATGAATTGGCTTCATCCCTCTGTTCTCCTCCCCACTGATCACTGATGTGTGGTGAGAGTTCTGGCGCACTATGGCTGCCGTCGCATCATCCAGGTGGGGCTGTACACGGTGGTGGTGGAGGGGAGTCCCCATTACCTGTAAAGCGCTTTGAGTGGCGTGTCCAGAAAAGTGCTATAGAAGTGTAAGGAATAGTTATTAATTATCTCCTGCTGCCCGTGGTCTGTGAGGACAGACAGCTGCAGCCCCTCAGGTCCCGCCCTCTTTCACAGATCGACCGTGTGGAGGAGCGTCGTGCCCTCTGCCGGGACAGTCTGGACAGGGCGGAGTACCGGCGCCGCCGCGAGGACCTCTGTGAGCAGGACAGGTGAGACGCCAACACAGGATGGTGAAACTCTCTCTCAACCTGCCTCGGGCGGGATGCGCTGTCTTAGTGGGCAAGGATGGGACTCGCAATTCATGAACATATGGTTACAAATGAGAGGAGGTCATCTGGCCCATCTAAACTGTTTTTGACAGGTAATGGCTAACTGATCTGCGTGTTATTTTATAGTTCTGGGAGTGTGGTTACCACTCTCTCCAGCAGTCCTCCTTACAGTACAGCCACAGGTCTATGTAGGTGCAGGCGAGTGAAGATGGGGCAGTGTTATTTATTAGTATTACACTGATGAAGGAAAGAGGGACTTGAAACCCTGCCTGTCTCTGCACATACACTGAGAGCTGGAGTACAGGGCAGCATCTGCAGCTGACAGCAGCCTAACCTTCAGCTCAGCACACGGACAGGCAGATAAGCTGCTCTGAATCGCTTGGTCACGCCTCTCTCTTTTCAGACAGGCGCTGGAGGAAGAGATGACCATTCTGAATGGCAGGCTTTCGAAATACGGTGAGGCATTGCCGTGTTTTCATCTCTCATTGTGTTGTCAGTATTGTGGCGCTGCTGCTTATTTCATAATGCTAAAACTCAAGATTTTTCATATAAAAATTGAAATGGGTGTCAGTATAAAGGCCCTGTATCTGTGGGTGTCCTCAGTATAAGGGCCCTGTGTCTGTGGGTGTCCTCAGTATAAGGGCCGTGTGTCTATGTGGGTCCTCAGTATAAGGGCCCTGTGTCTGTGGGTGTCCTTGGTATAAAAGGCCTCTGTGTCTGTCCTCAGTATAAGGGCCGTGTGTCTGTGTGGGTCCTCAGTATAAGGGCCGTGTGTCTGTGGGTGTCCTCGGTATAAGGGCCCTGTGTCTGTGGGTGTCCTCGGTATAAAAGGGCTCTGTGTCTGTCCTCAGTATAAGGGGCCTGTGTCTGTGGGTGTCCTCAGTATAAGGGCTCTGTGTCTGTGGGTGTCCTCAGTATAAGGGGCCTGTGTCTGTGGGTATCCTCAGTATAAGGGCCCTGTGTCTGTGGGTGTCCTCGGTATAAAAGGGCTCTGTGTCTGTCCTCAGTATAAGGGGCCTGTGTCTGTGGGTGTCCTCGGTATAAGGGCCCTGTGTCTGTGGGTGTCCTCAGTATAAGGGGCCTGTGTCTGTGGGTGTCCTCAGTATAAGGGCCCTGTGTCTGTGGGTATCCTCAGTATAAGGGCCCTGTGTCTGTGGGTGTCCTCAGTATAAAAGGGCTCTGTATCTGTGGGTGTCCTCAGTATAAGGGCCCTGTGTCTGTGGGTGTCCTCAGTATAAAAGGGCTCTGTATCTGTGGGTGTCCTCAGTATAAAAGGGCTCTGTATCTGTGGGTGTCCTCAGTATAAGGGCCCTGTGTCTGTGTCTGTCCTCAGTATAAGGGCCCTGTGTCTGTGTCTGTCCTCAGATCAGGAGCTGGCGGTGCTGCGGGCAGAGAACAGGAAGAACATGCTGCTGTCGGTGGCTCTGCTGGCTGTCTGCGCTCTGATCTACTATTCCCTGATCTACTGAGCCCAGAGCCCTGGTGCAGCAGGCTGCGAGTATCAGCGCCAGCTCCCCCTGGAGGCCTTCTCCTGCCCGCGGTCCCGGTTCCCTAGACAGGCTTCCTGGATCCGCGGGCTCCTGAGGACATGAGCAGGGCTGATGGAGGAGCGGAGCTCTCACCTGGGCCTCAAGGTCCTTCGCTCCTCCATCTGCTTCACAGGACTCAGGTCTTCTGGAGAGAGAAGATCAGATCTGTCACCGCTGGGCTTCTGGGCCAGGTTCTCTGTGCCCACATTTTATATGTACTATGTATGTCCTTAGAAGAACTTGACCTGCCACCAACTTTAATGTGTTAGAATCAAATAAACTCTTCCCCTCCACTGGTCAGGGAGTAATGTAACGTGATGTAAAGGGTCGTGCTTGTGGTGGAGTAGTAATACAAGTAATGAACATCCAGGTCTCTCCAGAACTGGAGTGAGTTCTTCACATCAACACAGTGCGTCCAGCCTTCACTTCAAAACCCTGAACGCGGAGCCCCGGGGGACAGGAGTGTCGAGGGGGAGTGGGGCTGCTTCCTCGCCAGACCCTGAACACTGAGCCCCGGGGGACAGGAGTGTCGAGGGGGAGCGGGACTGCTTCCTCGCCAGACCCTGAACACTGAGCCCCGGGGGAAAGGAGTGTCGAGGGGGAGTGGTGCTGCCTCCTCGCCGGACCCTGAACACTGAGCCCCGGGGGACAGGAGTGTGTCAAGGGGGAGCGGGACAGCCTCCGCGCCGGACCCTGAACACTGAGCCCCGGGGGACAGGAGTGTCGAGGGGGAGCGGGGCTGCCTCCGCGCCGGACCCTGAACACGGAGCCCCAGGGGACAGGAGTGTGTTGAGGGGGAGCGGGACTGCTTCCTCGCCAGACCCTGAACGCGGAGCCCTGGGGGACGGGAGTGTGTCGAGGGGGAGCGGGACTGCTTCCTCGCCAGACCCTGAACACTGAGCCCGGGGGACAGGAGTGTCAAGGGGGAGCGGGACTGCTTCCTCGCCAGACCCTGAACACTGAGCCCCGGGGGACAGGAGTGTCGTGGGGGAGTGGGGCTGCCTCCTCGCCGGACCCTGAACACTGAGCCCCGGGGGACAGGAGTGTGTCAAGGGGGAGCGGGACTGCCTCCATGCCGGACCCTGAACACGGAGCCCCAGGGGACAGGAGTGTGTCGAGGGGGAGCGGGACTGCTTCCTCGCCAGACCCTGAACGCGGAGCCCTGGGGGACGGGAGTGTCTCGAGGGGGAGCGGGACTGCTTCCTCGCCAGACCCTGAACACTGAGCCCGGGGGACAGGAGTGTCGAGGGGGAGCGGGACTGCTTCCTCGCCAGACCCTGAACGCGGAGCCCCGGGGGACAGGAGTGTGTCGAGGGGGAGCGGGGCTGCCTCCGCGCCGGACCCTGAACACTGAGCCCCGGGGGACAGGGGTGTGTCGAGGGGGAGCGGGACTGCTTCCTCACCGAACCCTGAACGCGGAGCCCCGGGGGACAGGAGTGTGTTGAGGGGGAGCGGGACCTCCATTAGATTTGAACTTGGAGCTCGATTTGGCCAATCTGAGTTCTCACTCGTTTGTCCTGATGAATTCCTTGGTTGCGTTAGTGATGGCAAAGAAGCGCGTGTAGAGGCAGAGATCGAGGAGCTCTTGCACATGTTCTGTTCTCCCAGCCTGTCTGCTGCTCGGGCTCCGACATCAGGGACCCACAGAAGCGTCAGGCAGCAGTGTTAAGTGTGGAGTGAGGCTGTCAGGCACGCTTCGGTGAGAGAACGTACAGCGAGGCTCCAGGAGAAGGATATCTACACAGAGTGGAGTGGAAGTGGGCAAGGTTAGAGGCTGATCTTCTCCTGAACTCTGGTTTAAAACTGGGCTGGTGCCACAGTGTGCAGTAAGCCTTTGAGATGCACCTGAGCCAGACAGCAGGCTGGCTCGGTCTATAAGATGATAAAATGGGTTAGTGGGATTAACTACCCACAGCTGCACCCTCCAGACAGGTGTAGTGCTGCATATCTAGGACTTTTGGGACCAAGGGCCAATAAAGTCCTTCATTAAGAAGAGAATTTAAACAAAGGGAAGTCAGGCATTTGTTACAACAAATTTGGTGTTCAGTTTGGTTACTGTGGTACAAAAAATATATTTCTGGTCCAGAAAGACACTCCTGAGCAGAAAATTAGCTCAGGAGAATTGAAGATCATCTGCCCAAAACAAAACGAATTTTAGAATCATTCAAAGCAGACACTTCTTTATACAGAGGATTGTGAAACCATCTCCTCAGACATGTTGTCGATCGTGACTCCTAAGGGTGCTTTAAAAAAGATGGATCTATGTTATAGAGGAACAAGTGAAGGTTAATTCCACACTGAAAAGCATATAAAACAAATTCAGGGTTTTTTCAGGTGACAGGGACATAAGTCTGTGAAGGAGAGAGAGGAAGGTAGCAGGGATATAAAGCACAGGGGAGCAGGGGACAGAGCCAGATTGATTCTCTCTCCTTTTCAGGGTGGAAGTAACTTGTATTTGTTCCTCTGCAGTCGGCACATGCTGATACAGCTCCTCACTGGAACATTAAGGTTCTTGCAACCAGATGAGCAAGAAGGGTCAGAACTGGAATGACCTGCTCTCTATCCAGCCTTCATTATGTCCAGTAGCTTCTTACTGAACAGGCAATCCTGACACTTGGAGAACTGCTATAAGAAATTAACACTGCAGGTAAGGGGAGGCCAATTCAGCCCATCTAGCCTGTGTGGAAGGTGCTGTAATTGGTCTTGACAGCCATTTCGCGATGGAAACCAGTGTTTAAGCTTCAGAAACCAGGTTTCTGGCTTTCCTCACTGTTACTACCTGCAACCTGGAATTGTGAGTGCTCCTCTTTTAAAAAACAAACTTTCAAAGGTTAAGAACACAAAGGATTTTATTTCTTTTTGACTAGGCCAGCCTTTTGGGACTGGCTGCCATCAGCTTCAACACACTCTGCAACAGAAAGGAGAAGAGGTCGGACGAAGCACAGCAGCGTCTGCGGTGCTGTGCTGCAGTCTCAGGGCGCTCGGAGAGGGAGGGCAGCTGCTTGCTGCTCAGGGGGAAGGCCAGGACACAGAAGGTCTCACCACCACCCCCCTAAAATAATACACAGTCACTGCTGCTCAATGCTCTGTCCACACTGGCACTGTCTACAGGTCAGAGCTGAACTGACGTTGCAAGTTCTACCACCATCTCTCCATAGTGACGTAGCTCGATACAGAGTACTACTGACAGTCACATCTGTAAATATATAAAATAAAAACAGTGCCATCAGCACATAGTATTTTTCCATTATTACATAAACTATGAATCAAATGCAATTAATGATACATAAAATATTTTCATAGTTGGGTGGGTGGAGATAAGACCTTTAAGAGCAACACAATAATACTACCTAAACCCAGACAGGACATTCAGAGGAATCCCTGTCCCAGCTACTGGTCATATTGAAAAGGAGCAGAACAGGGTCTCAGCAGTGTGTACCAATGCGTCCCATCAGACCCAGAACAGCCGCCACGCTGTCGGAAATCACTTTGGTGAGCAGCGCAGTTAGTCAGGGCTTTAACAACTGAAGCAGCCAGGGCTGATGGGATAGTTATACCGTCAGGACTGGGGTAATCTCTCTCAGGACTGGGACGTCTGGTGTCAGGGGTAATTATCCTTTTAGGGCTGGAACAGTCTCTCGTAGTGCTGTGATATCTGGTGTCCGGAGTAGTTATCATGTCATGACTGGGGCAGTTTCTCTCAGGGCTGAGATGTCTGGTGTCGGGGTAGTTATCCTATCAGGGTTGTGATGTCTGATGTCGGGGGTAGTTGGCCTGGTGCAGTCTCTCTCACAGTTGAGACGTCTGTCAGGGGTAGTTATCTTGTCAGGGCTGTGACGTCTGGTGTCGGGGGTAGTTGGCCCGGGGCAGTCTCTCTCAGGGTTGAGACGTCTGGTGTCGGGGGTAGTTGGCCCGGGGCAGTCTCTCTCAGGGTTGAGACGTCTGGTGTCGGGGGTATTTGGCCCGGGGCAGTCTCTCTCAGGGTTGAGACGTCTGGTGTCGGGGGTAGTTGGCCCGGTGCAGTCTCTCTCACGGTTGAGACGTCCTGTGTCAGGGGTAGTTATCTTGTCAGGGCTGTGACGTCTGGTGTCGGGGGTAGTTGGCCCGGGGCAGTCTCTCTCAGGGTTGAGATGTCTGGTGTCGGGGGTAGTTGGCCTGGTGCAGTCTCTCTCACGGTTGAGACGTCTGGTGTCAGGGGTAGTTATCTTGTCAGGGCTGTGACGTCTGGTGTCAGGGGCAGTCGGTCCGGGGCAGTCTCTCTCAGGGTTGATAGTGCTGGTGGATGAAGGAGAGTATGTCCTCCTTGGATAGCTTCTCGGGGTCGATCCGCGTCTGGGAGTCATGAACTTTCACACCGTCCTCCCAGGCCCAGAACAGACGCTCGAAGTGACAGATACTAAGGAGTGACAAGCAGAGAACAGGAGACCATCAGTCATAAGCATGATACCCATAGTAAAAGGTGTAGGCAGAGACAGCTGGGATCCACCCTAACCCACCCCCAAACAGGGTACTCACTGAAAGGGGGCCACTGCGTTAGCAGGAAGGTCATAGGTGGACTCCTTGCTCAGTCTGTTGTAGAAAAACTTCCTCTTGGAATTCTTACTGTAGGCCATCGTCCAGGGGTCTGCAGGCAGGGAGAGAGAAGTGCGTGTGATTGTGCGACTATCATACAACAGACGTGGGATCTTGTCCACAGTTACTGCAGCACACTGATATTGCTGACTAACTTTTTCCCCGCCCTGTGCTCTAAGATCACTTCATTTGATTAATTCTCCAGCAAATATTTTCAATGCACCATGATAATAAAAGAGATAAATGATAAGCTCTTTATAAAAGATTGAAGTGAGAATTTCCAAATCATTACAGTGTCTTACTTGAATTATTAAACTTGCTCTAAAGAGGAGGAATATAACCATGATACTACAGGACTTCATTCATTTTATAAAAAGGGTGAAAACAGAATTCATAATGTTAAATTATGCCCTGTTTAAGGATGAGGGTGTTTGCATTTCTCACCTTGATCGCCTCATTCTGAAGGTTTGGATCAAAGTGTACTGTGTCTACACGGCTGTCTTTGTGAGTTACAGATGATCAAAGGGTGTTCCTAATAATCATCGCAAGTCACTGTTGGATCATTTGTTCAGACAAATTAACCATTAATATTCAACAGTGAGTAAAACATTCCTTGTGAGGTCATTAAGCCAGGCCCCATAGGAAAGGGCAAATCAGAAGCAGCAAGAATAGGAAAAACCAGGACATCACCATCATCATCGACCCATTAGTTTGTCAGAACCAAGAAAATACAGTTTTCTGTTGCTAGAAGATTGTAGAACTAAATCGGAAGAACGTTTTTAAAACAAAGTCATTTAACAGACAGCCAACATGGGTTTAGAGAGGCAAAGGTCTTGTCAAACTAACGTTTTTAAAATTCTTTAATTGAGCCAGAAGGATTAGATACCACTAAAGAAAATGACATATTGAGTTTTCCAGAAGGAGTTTGGTAAGGTCCTCATAAAAGCTTGATTCCCAGATTAAAAGCCACAGGAATAATCAAGATACATTCAGCAGTGGGGTGGAGAACTGGTTAACAAACTGGAAACTGTGTGGACTGAAGGGGTGGAGCCTCACTGGAAGATGTGGGTAGTGGTATAACTGGGATCCATTGTAGACCTCTTGCTCTTCCTGAACTGTATTAACAATCAAGATGTTAGTATAGTTAGCAAACTAGTCAGAAGTTTCTGATGATATTTAGCAGGGGCAGAGTGGCAAGCACAGAAGCCACGTTCCACTTGTCCTACAGGGACCGTGATGAATGGCAAGCCGAGCTCCAAGTGCAAGCGCTCAGAGAGACTTCAGGGGTGGCAAAGTTTGGCTTAGTTCCTGAGGCAGATGAGCTGAGGTGTTCAGAGGAAGCAGGGCTCAATGGGAAGGCAGTGTGGAAAAACAAAAGTTCCCTGCCCCGAGGAAAGAAAGTCAAGTAGGGCTTCGGTTAGGAGAAGAGAAACTGAGCGTGGCTCAATGTCAGAGCACTGACCAGGGAATTGGATGAGGAAGGTGTTCCTGATTGATAGAGGAACAGGGGCTGGGAGATGTGTCCCGAGAGAGTCTGTACAGGGTTAGATGCAGGCTGAGTCCCCTCAGAGGCAACAGCAGGACATGAGTCGCTCTGACCACTGGAGTAACAATAGCCTTAGAGATGTCAAGCAAAAGCAGCAAAACAATTCCTGCTCTTGGTATAGTCAGGTTGAGGGAGCTAAATCTCTTCTATTTATAACAGGGGAGACTAGATCCAGGTATACACTGAGTTTTAAATATTGACGCATAGTGTAACAGTTGTTTATATTATAACTACTGTTTATTTACTGTCAGTACTCTACCAAACTCCACCAGTGAATCAAAGAGCACATATCACCTAATACTTGGTCTTCCCAGATTTTGGGGATTGAAATATTAATCTTTATAATTTTCCTGCCTAGCAAGCTGGTTTTTATATTGCTTTGATTATCTCCCCGTTTTGTCATTTGAACCCCCAGGGGTGCAATGATATATAAACAATTTAATAAAAGTTATTCTTACGATGGGCAGTACTTTTCTGCACGCAAAACATGGTAAAAACTGCTTCCCTTTTAAAGGCAGCAGGTCAAGCCCATCCACACCTGCAAATCACTTTCCCAGTGGGAGCTTCTCAGTCAGAAGAAGTGACGATTTCTGTGCCCGTGCTCATGGGGAGACTGAAGCACTGGGAATCACTGACACTGAACTCCTGCCTCCCTCTCTCCGACGCCGCGCCCAGCTCAGTCTCCAGCTCTGTGCTCTGCCTACGTACCCACCTCTCTTTCTACTGTATGTCTCTCTGTGTGTCTGAGCGTGTCTCACCATTGACAGTTTTGATGATGTACAGTCCGGTGGGAAGGAAGTGCCGGTCGTCCCTCCCTGTGTAAGAGAGGCGCGGGAAGCCCCCGGAGCTCTTGGTCACCTTCATCTCCAGCCTGAAACAACGGGCAACAATTCACGAACATGCGTGTAAATCAGTATCCTCCCACCGCCTCGTCGGGACCTGCACCAGGCAGCTCTCTCTCTGGCTCCGAGCTTCGGGCCCTTCTGCCTCACTCTGGCCAAACTCTCAGCTCTTAGCCAAAATGCGCACTGCTTTGCTCTGCATCACCCTGACAGGCTGGTGAAGCTCAGACCCTGGGAGTCACCTTTCCATTCTCTGGGTGATGCTCACGCATCACCTCCAGTTCCCCAGGCTCCTTGACTATACTCTCGACACTCCTCTTCCTCCTCTGACCGCTCTCTTACCTGACGAAGATCTTCTCCATCTCCTCCAGCCTGTACACCTCCTTCACTCTGGAACAGGAAGAATGAGAATCACAGCTGCAGCTCACAGACCGATACTGTAACACTCCAACAAGGATCTCTTTCAGACGCACAGCAGCGCACGCCGGCACAGAGCTGTATTTTAGTAGGCAACCGATACAATGAGTGATGAAATTGAAACTCTTGCAGTAAAGCGCACAGGGCTCCACCAGCCTGCATGTACCAGGTGCTGGAAATAATTTAATTCTGGCTGCCCCAGCAACAATCCTGCACTGAAAGACAAACAGTTCTACAGTAACATTCAGAATTCATGTACCGTAAATTTGTTTTTCTGCATTGCCAGTACAACTGGCCACGTGGACAACTGTGGAGAGGGAGCCCATAGTGACTCAGAACAAGGGAGGTCTCAAGTCTCACCTGATGGGGTTCATGTCTGGCCGGCTGGGTTTGGACACGGCTCGCACAAACTTCTCTGCCATCTGGATCCTGAGAGACCGGCAAGCACAGGCAGAGAGGTCAGCCACTGGGCAGAGGCGAGCAGCAGTCTACACATGCATGGTGTGATCATCATGCTGGATTAGTCCTGCTGCAGCTCACTGGGCTGAGGGGCCATTAATGAATGGCATTGTCATCTGATCAGTATAGCACGATGGTGAATCTCTGCTGTCTTTATGACTGTGAAATAGGAGACTCTGCACCTTCACAATGAGCCCGACTCTAGTTGCGACTTGCGCACAGTTACATTGGAGAGACTGCACACTTGGAGAAAGAGTGGGTGCTCACCTCTGGTTAAAGTGCTGGTCCCGCACATCTGTCCCATTCAGTACCAGCGCATCCAGGACGTGCACAGCACCAATCCGGCGCTGTGCCTTACCCTGCGAACACACGTGGCACAACAGCAGGCCGTAAGAGTCGCGGAACGGAAGGGTTCATCCAGCAGGCCTTGCTCATTCACTCGCCCAATTCCAATACCCCCTAAGCTGAAGTCCACACTTTGCACTCAGTGCCCAGGTTCATTTCTCCCCCTTTCCCACACCATAGAGAGAAGGACCTGGCTCTCTAGATTCAGGCCACCCAGTACTTACCGTGAACAATCCTGCCACCTGCCTGCAATAAACTCTAGACAAAGTATTTCTTAATTTCTTTGTAATGTGACCAAACCTGTACACAGGGCCATGTGTTTTAAATTAAGTCATATTCATGTTTTGCACAATTCTACCGTAAGATCTCTCTCCTAATCAAATTTTGCCTATTTAACTATGTACCCTACGATTCTGATGGCCGTGTTCCCTTCCCCACAGTGTCTGGGAATAGTGGGTTCAGTCCTGAGGGACCTGTCCTTACAAACCCCTTGTCCACTCATTCCTACTCAGCCCTTAATCACTGGTGGATAGGCATTTCTCTGGATTCTGACCTCGGTGTCAAAGGCACCCTGGCTGAAGTATGTAACTGCAAGAGGGTCAGCAGACAGGACATTCTGCAGTCTCTCCTAAACTTGCCAATTAAGAATTTGTTTCTTTATTTCTGACTAAAAGGCCCTCAATGCCTGACCAGTTTCTGATAAACAGATACAAAAAGTGGGAGTCTGTCCTTCTGCTGAAGTCCAATTGGTCGCACCCCCAAACAAGGGCAGCGCTGAAACTCGCTCATCAGCGCTGACGCTGAGTACGCTTCCACTCAGCTTGTAAAGATGCGAGAGCCTTGCGGAGTCAGTACCTCTCCCTTCAGTTCCTGCACGATCTCCACGCTCAGCAGCGTGTCCCTGGGCAGCTCCATCTTGAAGTTCTCCAGCTTCTTCCAGCGTACAGGAGACTTCCCATCCCATGTGTAGATCTGGGATTTCTGACAGGCAAGTACAAGTGAGCTTGTTAACAGTTCTGCGTCTGACAATGACACAGGCACAGGACCGGATTCTTGTATCTGGTATAGGGAAGGTTCTGATCCCGGGTGAGACTGAGGTCACCAGGGATTCTGCACATGTAATATGCAAGAATGCAGCAGTGCCTGGACTGTAATCTTCAATCTCCAGTGCAGATCAGAGGGAGCCCGATGCTCTGCTTCAGGATTGTGACTACAGAGACAGTCTGCAGGGGATGTTAGAAACAGGTCTGGCTTATGAAGCTCATGTTTAGATGGAAAAGGAACTCGATCAGTGTCAAAGAGGAGCTAACAGTGCGAGTTAACAGGCAACCCCCTCCACTCACCCCCAGCCCCAGCAGGAAGAGCTGCTCCCCTCCTCCCACAATGCAGCGGTAGTCCAGCACATGGTGCATCTTGTCGAGTGTCCGTGAGGTCAGAGGCGTGGGCTTGTAGTTAAAGGACTCAATATCAGAGCCCTTAGGGGACAGAAGGAGACAAGCACTCAGTATACACTGTGTACGATTATCAGGTCTTCCTTTACAGAGACACACTACATGACACAGGCACAGACTCACACATATAGACAGCAGGCAGAGACAGAGACAGGGTTAAAGACAGAAGGACAGACTCACAGGCAGGCAGACACACAGAGAGACGGATGTCTCCTGACCTTCATCAGCTCAAAGAACTTGGCCTTGGGGTCCGAGGGGGAAGGGGCAACTCTGGCCTGGTCAGGAATCTGCAGAAAGGAACAATGTAAGAAAGAAAGATGGATAGAGAGGGAATAATTGTCTTGATAACAATGAGAAAGGCAATTCTGCGGTGCACATTCAGTGTCAGAGCTCTGTACCCAACCCTGCAGTGTGTGTGTGTCAGCGTCAGAGCTCTGTACCCAACCCCGCAGTGTGTGTGTGTCAGCGTCAGAGCTCTGTACCCAACCCCGCAGTGTGTGTGTGTCAGTGTCAGAGCTCTGTACCCAACCCCGCAGTGTGTGTGTCAGTGTCAGAGCTCTGTACCCAACCCCGTAGTGTGTCTGTGTCAGTGTCAGAGCTCTGTACCCAACCCCGCAGTGTGTGTGTGTCAGTGTCAGAGCTCTGTACCCAACCCCGCAGTGTGTGTGTGTCAGTGTCAGAGCTCTGTACCCAACCCCGCAGTGTGTGTGTGTCAGTGTCAGAGCTCTGTACCCAACCCCGCAGTGTGTGTGTCAAGTGTCAGAGATCTGTACCCAACCCCGCAGTGTGTGTGTCAGTGTCAGAGATCTGTACCCAACCCCACAGTGTGTCTGTGTCAGTGTCAGAGCTCTGTACCCAACCCCGCAGTGTGTGCGTGTCAGTGTCAGAGCTCTGTACCCAACCCCGCAGTGTGTGCGTGTCAGTGTCAGAGCTCTGTACCCAACCCCGCAGTGTGTCTGTGTCAGTGTCAGAGCTCTGTACCCAACCCCGCAGTGTGTGTGTGTCAGTGTCAGAGCTCTGTACCCAACCCCGCAGTGTGTGTGTGTCAGTGTCAGAGCTCTGTACCCAACACCGCAGTGTGTGTCAGCGTCAGAGCTCGGTACCCAACCCCGCAGTGTGTGTCAGCATCAGAGCTCGGTACCCAACCCCGCAGTGTGTGTGTGTCAGTGTCAGAGCTCTGTACCCAACCCCGCAGTGTGTGTGTGTCAGTGTCAGAGCTCTGTACCCAACCCCGCAGTGTGTGTGTGTCAAGTGTCAGAGATCTGTACCCAACCCCGCAGTGTGTGTGTCAGCGTCAGAGCTCGGTACCCAACCCCGCAGTGTGTGTGTCAGTGTCAGAGATCTGTACCCAACCCCGCAGTGTGTGTGTGTCAGCGTCAGAGCTCTGTACCCAACCCCGCAGTGTGTGTGTGTCAGTGTCAGAGCTCTGTACCCAACCCCGCAGTGTGTGTGTCAGTGTCAGAGATCTGTACCCAACCCCGCAGTGTGTGTGTGTCAGTGTCAGAGATCTGTACCCAACCCCGCAGTGTGTGTGTGTCAGTGTCAGAGCTCTGTACCCAACCCCGCAGTGTGTGTGTGTCAGTGTCAGAGCTCTGTACCCAACCCCGCAGTGTGTGTGTGTCAGTGTCAGAGCTCTGTACCCAACCCCGCAGTGTGTGTGTGTCAGTGTCAGAGCTCTGTACCCAACCCCGCAGTGTGAGTCAGCGTAGCGTCAGAGATCTGTACCCAACCCCGCAGTGTGAGTCAGCGTAGCGTCAGAGATCTGTACCCAACCCTGCAGTGTGTTGGTCAGCGTCAGAGATCTGTACCCAACCCCGCAGTGTGTTGGTCAGCGTCAGAGCTCTGTACCCAACCCCGCAGTGTGTGTGTCAAGTGTCAGAGATTTGTACCCAACCCCGCAGTGTGTTGGTCAGCGTCAGAGCTCTGTACCCAACCCCGCAGTGTAAGTCAGCGTCAGAGCTCTGTACCCAACCCCGCAGTGTGTTGGTCAGCGTCAGAGATCTGTACCTAACCCTGCAGTGTGTGCAGCTCTTTTCAGGACTCACCCCCCATAGCTTCAGACACTCCTTTCGTATATCTGCCTGTTTTGGCTCCGACAGCGTGCTGAAATACAGACAACACAGTCAAGCAGCACGTAGAGACAGACACTAGGGGCAGCTGGAGAGAGGCAGGTGACAGACAAGATGGGAAGACTGGTACATGAGTTGACACACAAATGACACATACTGCACAAGAAGAGATTCTGAAGGCCCTTTATTGTGATCTGACAAACTGAAATGACAGTTAGGTGAGAAATATGTTAAACTAAAACAGTTCTGAGCAAACGCCAGTTTTGAGCTCTAAGGCCAGAAGAGAATAACGAGTGCTTACATACAGGCGGTACTCACGTGTCCAGGACGAAGGCATGGATTTTGGCCAGAGATTTAATCTGGACTGCACAGTGGCTATAGGAAAGAGCACAGTAACACTGTTTATTTTTAGTTTGGATGACATCTTTATCCAAAGCACCTTAATATTTGTTCTAACTTATATATGTGGGTTAAGGGTACTACAGAAGTGACTCACTCAGAATTTGAACCCACAACCCTCCAGTTACAGGTCAAGAGCCTAGACTGCTTCCCCACACACAGTACCCAGTCAGCACAGCTGCACAGAGGTCACACAAGATTAAGAAAGCTCCTCTAGAGATACACACAACTTTCTGTACCTGCCTGCTTAAAGAAACACAGATTTGTACAAACCATTTTAGATATCACACTCAATTCCAAAGCTATTTGACTCTTCTGTTACATTCTGAGCACAATTACAATTAAGTAGGGTAAATATTGGTATGATTCTAATTATTCGCTAATGGGGAAAAAATTAAATGGCATCAGCAATCCGATAGTAAGAGCTTAATGCCTTGGTACCACACTGTTCACGCTACATGTATTCACTGCACATTGAAGACGTGATAGGAGCTATAGTGATGTGAAAATCAAAGCATACTACCTCACAATTCTATGGTTTTATTTACACTTAAGACATATCTGGCCTTCACTTGTCCTCACCAAGTCCTAACAGTAGATAAATCTAACCTCATGTGACAGATAACACAAATTTTGCTTTGTTATTATGTATTTAACAAATACATCAGCCAACATTCAGTAGTCTTGTGTAAAACAAATATTAAGGGAGTGTCCTACACTGACAGGCTGAAGGAACTGAGTCTCTTTAGTCTTGAACAGAGAAGACTGTGAGTAGACCTGATACAAATATTAAGGGACTGTCCTGCACTGACAGACTGAAGGAGTCTGTCATCCTAAACATCTACAAGCAGAAATGGACTAAACTTGACAGTAATGTATCAATGGAAAAAATCTGATTCTGGATTTTTGTGATTTTAAACAAAAATAATTGCATAGGAAGTTGTACTTTCAAGATGGCTATACTGTCAGTATAAATATAAATATAAATGACAGTAATGTATCAATGGAAAAAATCTGATTCTGGATTTTTGTGATTTTAAACAAAAATAATTGCATAGGAAGTTGTACTTTCAAGATGGCTATTCTTAACCATCTAATAAATCCAGTTAATTGTGGGACAAGTTTTACTCTGATAACATTTCCATTCTTCACACAGCTTCACAATAAACACATACCTCACCTCATTTTATACAGCTTGAGTCCCATCCACACCCCTCTCCAACTCTCAAACTCTCAACCAACACCTGCTCACGGGCAAACACGTGACCTTACAGCATTCAATTCAGCTTCAGTCCCAACCACACCCCTCTGTCACTGACAGGCTTCCTTGGGGCCTGCAGGCCCACAGCAACGTCATCACTCTCCCCCAGAGTGCAATACTGCAGTCTGTCCGCCTGTCACAGGACTAGCCTGTCTTGTGCCCCCTCATTCTCCCTTTAAGTACGGGGGTCCCCAAGAGTGGCAGTTTCAAACTGGGTGGATTGGTAATAAAAATAATTGGCAATTCAATATTTATACACCAAGTCCTCTCACTGCCGCCTCTGCTGAATTGTCTCTATGCGAGACAAACAGCTTTGGATTACAGTAAAGAACAGGACCGGATGAAAGTGGCTCAGAGCCGAACGGCAGGGAACCTCAGTGTCCTGACCTCTCATTGGAGCGGACCATGTGCTGGTAGAAGTCTGTGTCTCCCTTAATGATATCCAGAGGGACGACCTCCGTCACGTCAGAGGACGAGAGCCTCAGCTGGTTCAGCTTCAGATTCACAGAGAACAGGTACTCCCTCACCGGATCGGAACCGGGCTTCAAGCCCCGGCACACCACGTACCTTCGAGACAAGGAGAGGCAGAGGCGTCAATACTGCGTCTCTGCAGAGTGGAAACCCTGACAGACTAGCCTCTTCAACAGGACCAGACGGCTGGCCGCAGACGCCGAGACTCACCTTCAGCCTAACAAGGGCGGGTGGGCGGACGGACACACTGACCTCTCAGAGTTGGCCGGCCGGCTGGTGACGGGTTTGAAGAGAGACACCCTGTCGAAGCACAGGTACAGCAGGTACACCAGCCCCACGCTGAACGGAGTGAAGAGATCGAATGTCTTACACAGAAAATGACCACCTGGAGGCAGAGGGAGAGAGAGGGTGAAGGAGGAGAGGGAGAGAGAACGAGCAGAGGTGGGAGAGAAAGGAGGAGAGGGAGAGAGAGCAGGAGTAAGAGTGAAAGGAGGAGAGGGGGAGAGAGAGGGGGGGGGGAGAAAGGAGGAGAAAGCGAGTAGGGGTACGGGAGAAAGGAGGAGAGGGAGAGAGAGCAAGCAGAGGTGGGAAAGAAAGGAGGAGAGGGAGAGAGAGCAGGAGTAAGAGTGAAAGGAGGAGAGGGGGAGAGAGAGAGAGCAGGAGTACAAGAGAATGGAGGAGAGAGAGAGCATGGTTAAGAGTGAAAGGAGGAGAGGGAGAGAGAGAGCATGGGTAAGAGTGAAAGGAGGAGAGGGAGAGAGAGAGCATGGGTAAGAGTGAAAGGAGGAGAGGAAGAGCGCAAGCAGGGGTACGAGAGAAAGGAGCAGAGGAATTCCAGTACCTGTCCTGACCACAGACAGTGCAGTGAGGAACTGACACAGCAGTAACTGTTTACTCAGGATTTCCTGGATGTTCTCCTGCCCCTCCACTGAGAATCCCTGCACAGGAAACACCCAGTTAGAGCACAATAAAGCATCTGTCAGCAACTTAGGGCACACAAACCCAGCAGGGTATCACCGAATCACACTATCAGACACGCCTGCTCACACAAGGACAGAGACAAACACACATCCACTGCTCACACACGGACACACCGCCCCGTAACAGGCAGACAGCCCGGCTCCGCACCCCATCTGCCATGAGGAAGTGCACCCCGCGGCGCTCCGTACTCTCCAGGACAAAGTTCCGGAACGCGCTGATGTTCTCGGGGCGAGTGATGTCCCCGTCACCGTCCACACCCCCCTCGCCTGCAAAAGATTACCAGTTAGACAGGGAAGCCGACAGAAGGATTTCTAAGATTGAGAGTAGGGCTGGGCGATATACCAAAAATGTACCGACACTGACATTAAGACCGGCCTAATTTTGCTTATCTTGGTATGTTTGATCAAAGCTTTCTCCACTGTGAGCTTTCATGAGCGGTCCCCTTAAAAAACAACAACACCCGGTAGTCATATCCAGTCACATGCTTCTGCTTCGACCACCCTTCGCTCTTCATTCAAAACACAGAGAAGCGTGCCGGGCGTGAGACAACACGAGCGCTCATGCTGAACCCCAGGCAGGCAGGGAAGACTCAAGTACAAATGAAGACGAGCTGGTATCTAAAAAAGATGCGGTGTCGATCGTTTGGTCAATATTCGGCTTCAGCAAACAGCAAACTGAACAAAGAGAAGTCAGATGTAAACTCTGTCGGAAAACCGTTTCTGCGCCCAAACGTCACACGAGCAACTTGTTTCATCGCTTGAAACACAACCATGAGTGCGTGGCCAAAAAAAAGAGACTGACAAACACACTCATGGCCAAAGTGATTCCCCCAAACAGCTGTCTCTAACACAAAGCATTTACTAATGCCACTCAATATGCAACAGATTCACGCAGATGAAACGAGACAGCTAACGCCATTACATACTACACAGCGAAGGACATGGTCCCCATAGCTACAGTGGAACACAGTGGTTTCAAGACTCGTTCAAAGCCTTGACAAGAGATACATTGTGCCCTCGAGAAAATATTTTTCTCAAACTGCGGTGCCCGACATTTATAAAAAATGAAAGGATAGCTGCTGAGCTAAAATCAGCCACAACAGATCTCCGGTCAAGTAGGCCGATGGAACCATACTTGAGCCTTACTTTGTGCTCTAGTGACGATGAATGGATCCTGCGCAGCAGATGCCTTCAGACAGCATGTTTTCCTGATGATCACACGGCAGATATGAGTGCACAGGGCCTGAGAGATGCCCTTTCCGCGTGGGACCTCCCGGAGGAGAGGCTGCTGTCCTTCACGCCAGACAACGGTGCGAATGTCGTCAGAGCCACAGAGGTTAACACATGGACACGGCTGCAGTGTTTTGGCTACAGATTGCACCTGGCAATCGGTAAGTTAACAGCGTCAGTTGAGTAGACACAATGCTACAACTGGGTTAGTTCTACCTTTCATTAAGCAGGCTTAAATGCCATAATGTGTGTTAATATTAAAGTATAATTAATAGAAGAACAAATAATAAATCATATTTATATAGCACTTCTCATATTCAGAGTGTAACACTGTGCTTTTTACAAAAAGTACTCCCATATACGATACATATGACCAAAATATATATGAAAAAAATTCATTAAAAATACCAGAAAAAAACAAAAAAGATTATCTATCTTTCCTGGGCTTAAGAATAGTAAGCAATATTTTTTCCACCCCCAATATTTATTAGTCAAGGGGAAGCACAAGAAAAAAAAAAAGACATTTCTCCTCATCTGTTGCTCATCTGTGGCTGGTCAACACACCAGTGTGAAGCATGACTGAACCCTCACTATAATACCTCAGTTTTGTATGTGTATTGCGTTACAGACGAGGCTGTGAAAGGTCAGCGTGTGGAGTGGGCAACAGGATTATGTAAGAAGATTGTCAGCGCCTTCTCCTATAGCTGGAAGAAAAAGAAGGCCTTGGTGAAGGCACAAAAAGTACCCAATCTGCCACAGCACAAGGTGAAGACTGCATGCGTCACAAGATGGGGGTCAATGCAGATAATGACTGAAAGGGTCCCTGAGCAAAAATAGCAAGCCGTCACACAGGTCCTCACTGATGACAAGACGTTAAGGCACCTTGTCCCGTCCTGGGCTGACCTGGGTGTCTTAGGGGCTGTCAACAAAGCTCTCTCCCCCACTGATGGAGTTTACAGGTTCACTCTCAGGAGAGGAGTATGTCACCGTCTCATTTGTGAAACCTGTCCTACAAATCCTCCGTTCACGAGCGCTGGCTCTGGAGGAAGATGACACAGAGCGTCCCATCACAGAGGAGTTACTGGACATGGCCAGTTTTGTCGATCCCAGATTTAAGATGACGTCCCCTGCTTCACACCACGTCCCCACCATAAAGGAAAAAGTGAAAACAGAGACGGAGTCAGCCGCAGTCCCCCAGGAAAGTACCACAGGGAGCGCAGAGCCCCATACTTGTCCACCAGAAGGAAAGAAGCCAAGGATGTCATTAGGTACAGCAGGTACACCATGTCATTAGGTGGTTGAAGGTGTTGCCTCATTTCAAAGGAAATGAGGCAACACCTTCAACCACCTCCACTGTGTCAGTCCAGCAAACAGTGGAAGCAGAGCTGAGCAGCTGCTTGGTGTCTCCCATGCTGGATAGTGAGGAGAATCCATTGGACTGGTGGAAAAAACATCATGTAAACCTTCCCGCTCTACGCAAGGTAGCAAAGAAGTTCCTTTGCATACCAGGCACCACCTCCCCACCAGAGCGGGTTTTCAGTTCAGGTGGAAACATTGTTGCATGCCTCTGGTCCTGCCTGAAACCAGAAAAGGTTAACATGCTGGTGTTCCTGGCTAAGAACGTCGAGTAAAAGGCCTACAAGTGCTGCATGGACACCGAAAGAGCAACATAAGGGAGGATTTCATTTATTTACATTATTCACTTTAAAAAGTTCACAATGGATGTGAAACATTATTTTCTATTTTTCTTAGTAATTCAGGCATCTTCAACTTGCCTTTTTACTGTAAAACAATGTATAACTGTGATCTTTTTCCATAGGATGTATATCTTGATTTCTAGCATAATTTATATTGAAAATTTGGAAGATGGGAGACATTTAGATTTCGTTTGCATTTGATACATATTCAAAGTTCTATATTTTTCATAAATGTTCATTGTGCAATATGTTAAAATGTTCAATAAATGTTCATTAAAAGTGTTTCCATGAACTATGTCCTTAAATTATTTGTAAGACATTGAGATAAGATGAGGTGTGTGCAGCTTTAATAGCTTTACATATTTAAAACATGATCTTTCAGCATATCATGTCATCATATCATTCCAAGGGTTTCAAAAAAAATTATCATTAATTTATCGTTACCGTGGTAAATGTGTGAAATTAGCATGATATTGATGTGAGGTCATATCGCCCAGCCCTAACTGAGAGGTTTGAGAAAGAAAGGCACAGTGAGGTGACCTTCTCTCACTGGGGTCCATACGCCCCCAGAGTACATGGTCTCCCAGTCACGGGGACACAGGAGCAGAGCGCTGACAGGGCTCGCAGTGCGACGCGATACAGAGCTCAGTGTGAGGACAGGCTCCCCAGGCCTGTACCCAGCTTGGTGTCCCTCTGTACAGAACAACCAAAAGAACTCAAGGTATAGTGCTGTGTCCGGGCTCGGTTGGCCACAAAGCCAGTTGGGAGTCTGGGACACTGCAAGAGGCTATTTGACCTCACTGTCTGGAGGTCTTGTACAGATCCTGCCCCCACCCAGAGAGCCCAGTCAGACTCGGGAGCTAAAGTGGTAAATAAGACACCAGTTTTGAACAAAGACAAATGCTTACTGATTGTAGTAGATTCTGGTTGTTTAGATTAAATTTAGATTCATCGATTTTTTGTATTGTCCAATCAATCTGGAATCTTGTGTTTTTATATCTTGGAATGAAGTTCTGAACCCTTGTGACCACAGTAGATAAAGCCCTGTACCAGAGGCTCAGGTCTGATTGGAGGACAGGAGTGTCCTCAGTCCCTTTATCACAATTCATCACAGGAGACACAGCCCTGTACTGGAGTCTCAGCTCTGATTGGGGGACAGGAGTGTCCCCAGTCTCCTTATCTCTCAACACATCAGGAGACACAGCCCCATACTGAAGTCTCAGCTCTGATTGGAGGACAGGAGTGTCCCCAGTCCCCTTATCTCAACTTATCACAGGAGACACAGCCCTGTACTGGAGGCTCAGCTCTGACTGGAGGACAGGAGTGTCCCCAGTCCCCTTATCTCAACTTATCAAAGGAGACACAGCCCTATACTGGAGGCTCAGCTCTGACTGGAGGACAGGAGTGTCCCCAGTCCCCTTATCTCAACTCATTACAGGAGACACAGTGTGGGAAGCTGTTTGCGCGATGATGTCTCTGTTCTGTCTGATGTCATCTTACCGTAGTACGGTTCGAACAGCTCACTGGGCGCGGAGAAGAAATCCTCCAGCCGGAAGTCGTTGGGGCCACGCAGGGTCATCCCGAAGCCTTTGGCGTGCCAGCGCCGCCGCCACAGCACGTACTCCGAGAACCCGCCAGGCCCCGCGCACACATCCCCGAAATACAGCAGCTCGCCATCTCGGTCCCGGGTCAGCTGCTTCTGCAGCGAACAGAGAGGGACAGGGGAGGAGTTCAGAGAGGGAGAGAGATCACAGGGAGAGACTGGCGAGGGGGTCAGAGAGGGACAGAGATCACAGGGACAGACAGGTGAAGGGGTCAGAGAGGTAGAGAGATAACAGGGACAGACAGGTGAAGGGGTCAGAGAGGGAGAGAGATCACAGGGACAGACTGGCGAGGGGGTTAGAGAGGGAGAGAAATCACAGGGACAGACTGGTGAAGTGTTAGAGGGAGAGAAATCACAGGGACAGACTGGTGAAGTGTTAAAGGGAGACTGGCAAGGGGGTCAGAGAGAAAACTCAGACACAAACAGATGAAGACAAGCAGCCTGAGGTTCCAGAAGGCAGGTCATACCCCCTGGGCGTCACGGGGGTTGGTGAACATGCAGTCGAAGACATGGTCGATGTTGGCCATCTTCATCGCAGCTCTGAGAAGAGGATACATAGTTAGAGACACAGGAAACAGTCTATACAAGACAAACACTGCGGTTTTCATGGGCCGAGTCACTTACTGCTTCAGTGCAATCAAATCACAGTATTCATGTCACTGAGTGAATGTAACTGAGTCTGTGTCCCAGAGCTCATCACCAAGTGAGGGTTACCAAGTCACAGAATTCACATCAACTAGTGAGTGCTATCAAATACAATGTTCACAGAGTGAGGGTAACCGAGGCACAGCGCTCGTCGCCGAGAGAGGCTTACCGAGCCCGGGTCCCGGAGCTCGTCGCCGAGAGAGGCTAACCGAGCCCGGGTCCCGGAGCTCGTCGCCGAGAGAGGCTAACCGAGCCCGGGTCCCGGAGCTCGTCGCCGAGAGAGGCTAACCCAGTTTGTGCCAGAGCCCATCCTCAACTGTGCTACTGAGTGAGTAGCAGTGAAATACCTGTTGAGAAAGAAGGCCCCTCTGATGGTTTCGTAGGGGTTCGATCGAGTCCGAGCACGGCGCATCTCCTCCCCCTCCAGGTCATCAAACACACTCTGCACACAGAGAAAGGCCGTTACACACTGTGGACAGATAGCGGAGTGAGCGCACACCTGGCAGACACACTGCTCAGTCAGAGGCCTGGTGTCAGTCACACACACAGGGCAAACCTCAGACAGGCAGCAGTACAGAATGGGGACACTTCCACAAGCCTTCACTCAAAACTGCTGATCGGGTGCAGCTCAAGATGGATTTCAGATTGTCTGTCGCATCGCTTTCACATCTTAAGACGGCTATGTCTCGAGCAAAGGGTTTCATTTTCAAAAATAATTCTCAAGATAAAGAACAAAGTTCTGCTGCTCCATTAACTGAGCAAGTCTGTGTTTGTCACAGGTTTTACGCAAAGCAGCGTCACTTCGAATACACACAGAATACCCAGTCATGATATTGATAAATGAAAACATGAATACCTTTAAAATTAAAATAACTCAAAATCAAATGAGCATATTTATAAAAGCATCCTAAATTCATTACACATCAGCATATATTACCTTTTTAACAAATTTAGCCTGTACCATATGTTTCTTTTTGCTAGACTGCTCAGTAACTAAAAGAGTTTGCATTACAAAGAAACAGCTGCAGGATTTTGTCCCACAGGGAAAAGAAAACTCGACTGCGGTCGTCTGTGGGGAGTATTCATACGTGCAAACACCCCAACCTTGCACTGCAGAAGGCTGTGTAAGAGCTCCTCACTGCAGAACTCGGTTTCATCGTCAATCTTCAGCTTTCTCTGAAAGTTCAAAAACAGAAAGGTGAGTCCTCACAAAGCATCGGATACGTGACCAAGCCCTGAGCACGTCTGCAGAAATGGAGTTTAGAATGAAAACAGGACATTCTGTTCATCAAGGGGCATCAGCACCCTTCTGGGATGGCTTTCACAGCCTTTTGGTACCTACCAAAGTATGTCCTGCTTTCTAAAAGTAAACTGCAATACACTAAAGAATCCAGTTTCTTTTCTCACGTCAAGACTGTACCGGGAAATTATCGGAAGTTTCAAAAGTTGTGGATGAAAAGTTGATTTCCTCGTCTCATTTTCATCTGGCAGCAACCAGCTGTATTCTTTGAGCTTAAAAGCTTATACTGTGTATTAATTACCCTGTGTGAAGACGTATTTCCTGGCCCCAGAGACGGAGCTGGTCTGTCTTCCTATTTCTCGTGGAATTCCTCATCTCTATCAGCACTGCTGTACCCGTCTACCTGTCTAGTGTGTCGTGAATTGACTCACGGCATGTTGGCCACACACACACTCACATATATTACTGCAGCACTTTTGGCTCCTTGCATGTTACAGGTTCTACATCTCTGGGTTTCCCTTCTGCGGGTACATTAACCCTAACAGACCTGCAGCGGCCGGAGACACAGGCTGGCTGCCCTTTGCCTCCTGGCTGCTAATACACACCAGATTACTAAACCAGGGAGTAGCCAGTTACACTCCGAGCCAATCGTGTTTGCTCTTTTCGTCATGTGTCTCACTAGACACCAATCATTTCATTTAGATAGATGTCTCTTTTTTATACTCAAATGAGCAGTTTTCAAACAAAGCCCCCACCCCCACTACTTTCTTGCTCCAGGTCTCCATGTCATATTTAAGCAAAGGAAACCCTTTTCACCAGGCTGCCCACAGTAAGCCAATACTAGTAAGCTAAACTAATTAACTGTGCCGGAAGCAGTACTCCCACAGCGGTGTGCGTCAGTGTAGCGCATTACTCCACTGTGTACCTGGCACTGCCCCCTCGCCAGTCCTGCCACTACAACCCGTTTAACTGGGGGTGACAGTGCGCCTGTACCTCTCCCACAGTCATCCACTCTCCCAGCTCCTCTGCGTCTGGGATCTCGGTGGAGCACTCGGGAAACCACTGCACCTCCTCCACTGCGCTGGCCTGGGGAGAGGGAGGAAGGGGAGAGGTGCGGTGAGGGTATGAGGCAGGGCAGGGCAGGACAGGGTTGGAGAGGCAGGTGCAGTAAGAGCACAAGGTCGGTTTTTGCAGTATCACCTTTTCAACTGTCCAGAACACATACAATCATGAAAGACAGCTTTAAAAATCTGCAAGAAAAACTAAAGCTGTATGAAAAACAAAAAAAAAAACGTCATTACGTAGAATTAAGAATACTGTGAAAATATATTTGCGAACATGTGAACGGCTGAAGGATTTGTCCCTCCAGTCGGCTGCGAGACGGAGGAGTCAGAGCCCCCCTCGGGTCTGACGTGATTTCCGTCACGTGATTTTAGGGCGGGGCGGTGGCTCTGTGGCTAAGGATCCGCGCCTGTGGCTGGAAGGTTGCTGGTTCGTATCCCGTGGCCGGCAGAGGAATCCTACTCCGTTGGGCCCCTGAGCCCCTTAACCCCAGCTGCTCCAGAGGCGCCGTATAAATGGCGGACCCTGCGCTCTGACCCCAAGCTTCTCTCTCCCCGTCTGTGTGCCTGTGTGTCTCATGGAGAGCAAGCTGGGGTGTGCGAAAAAGACAAATTCCTAATGCAAGAAACTGTACATGGCCGATAAAGTGATCTTGTCACCTGTGTTTGGCGCAGAGCAACAGAAACGTACCGCAGTGCTCAGGACCCTCACTCGGCCTAGTGGATGTGCTCGTGTTTCTGGACAGTGACGGCTCCGATCAGGCGCGTACCTCGGGCTCGTCCCGCCACTCCACGTTCAGCTCGCCCTGGAAGCCCCGCAGGGTCAGGCCCAGCCCTCTGCGCCCGCGCTGCGTGGAGGCTTCCACGATCTCCCGCCGGCCCTGGCCGAACTTCCCCAGGCCCTCGCCCTCCCGGAAACCCATCTTCGCCTGCGGGGAGGAGGGGAGGGAGACAGGAAAGAGAGAGCCGTAAGAGAGGGAGAGAGGGAGAAGGGAGACCGAATTAAGCAACAAAGAGAGGAACAAGAGAAAGTGAGCTTGGCGTTGCAGCTGATGTTCACGTCACTCTTCACACTCCAGAGGTTTCTAGAGGTTTCCCTGACTCCGAATGTTATACTACCTCATACAGCACATCCTTCCTTCTGCCTCTACGCAGACACAGACCCTATACTTTCTATACAGACAGCCCAGCCTGCTGCTCGCGCCGCCTTTAACACAGCAGGCTTTAATAATTAGGGACTCTATGCTACTACAAGTCGTTGTTTCTACACAGACCGAGACACAACCAGCCAGTTTACCATGAGCTTCTGGGAGACGCTGTTGTACATGGAGAAGAGACTGGAGGAGCCCTCCTGCGTGGCCCCCGTCTGTGAAGCATTATGGGACAGTGAGTGTGAGGCGAAGCCAGGTCTGTGGTCTTCGGAGTCACTGCCAGAGTCGCTGTGGCTGGAGTCTATAACAGAAAGAAAGCCTCGCTGTAAAACACACTGTATAAAAACATCCACATGGCATCACGTGACACAAAGGGCACCGCTGTTCTCTCAGTGTGATGTCTGCACCCTGCATCAATGCCCTGTTTCTGTGTGATCTGTGTACCCAAGCTCGTCGCCCTGTCTCTCAGTGGGACGACTGTACCCTGGCTCGTCGCCCTGTCTCTCAGTGGGACGACTGTACCCTGGCTCGTCGCCCTGACTCTCAGTGGGACGACTGTACCCCGGCTCGTCGCCCTGTCTCTCAGTGGGACGACTGTACCCCGGCTAGTCGCCCTGTCTCTCAGTGTGACGACAGTACCCCGGCTCGTCGCCCTGTCTCTCAGTGTGACGACTGTACCCTGGCTTGTCGCCCTGTCTCTCAGTGTGACAACTGTACCCTGGCTAGTTGGCCTGTCTCTCAGTGGGACGACTGTACCCTGGCTCGTCGCCCTGTCTCTCAGTGTGACAACTGTACCCTGGCTCGTCGCCCTGTCTCTCAGTGTGATGACTGTACCCTGGCTAGTTGGCCTGTCTCTCAGTGTGATGACTGTACCCTGGCTAGTTGGCCTGTCTCTCAGTGTGATGACTGTACTCTGGCTCGTCGCCCTGTCTCTCAGTGTGATGACTGTACCCTGGCTCGTCGCCCTGTCACTTAGATGTTCCTCATCTGAGCTGGGCTCCTCACAGCGCTTCCTCTTCTTCTTGTGTGGTTCCGCGGAGTCTGTTCTCCGCTTCATCGCTGCAACTGAAGGAGCAAAGAGATGGGACAGAGAATCACAATGGAGCTCACAGACATAAAGCAAAACTGAGGTCAATGCACACGATCAAAGCATGAAATGGAAAGCCCTTGTTCAAGTTTATGAGCTTCACAATCTTGAAGGATTCATCCTGAGCGAACAAAGAGCACAACAACGAGCATGACCATCTGTATGCCAAACATCGTGACCGGTTCCAGTCATCTGGTTTAATTGTCAATTGTAGATCCATGCCTACATGTTGCCCTCAGAGCTGTTTCTGGTCTCTGCAGGCTGGAAGGAATGGCAATGAATACTGTATCACCACATGAGTCAAGCCTTCACCAGCATCATCAACACTATCATTTCACTATTAACAGAATTTCATTACATTGCAGGGACAAGGCAGGCTGGTTTCTTAAAGCAAACTAAAACTTTGCAGATAAGAAGCAGAGACTTAACAGTCTAAGTGACATTTAAAGAAAATAATTCAGATGGATTTCAATGTATTTCAACCAAGGACAGCAGTCAGAACTACACTTCAGCTGTTTTCTAAATGTTACAGGGGGAGACTTTCTATAAAATAACATTGCAGACACTACTGTAAATGGAGTGGTGTGCATCCACTAACAACATTTTCAGCTTTATACAACTTTTGCCACCTTACAGAGTACAGGCAGCTTCCAGGAAATAAACTGAAGTTCCGGTAAAACGTGAGAAATGCAAGTCCTTTACATTCTGCAGCACAGTTCTGGTGAAAGAGTAATTAATCAGAGTCAAACGTGGATGGACCAATAAATATCATCATCATAAACATGACTACAACACAAACAACATTAAACAGCATATGTGCAAATCAATGCATTCCAGGGGCCTATGTCCTACAGTCTAAGAACACAGTATTCTGTGCCTGTAATCTGAAAATACTATACCTAAATACACCAACAACAAAAACAAAAACCTGCATCCTAAAAACAAATCCCAAATTAAACTAGATATCATGTTCTTTAAACTACATCCCCAAATGTGAAGCACATCTATGAACTGGCTTCATCACTCTGTTCTCCTTCGCACTTACTGCCGATATCAGTGACGGGGACACTATACTACAAAAAGGCGCCGTTCTTCAGATGAGATGTAAAACTGAGATCCTGACTCTCTGTGGTCATTAAAAATCCCAGGGCGTTTCTTGAAAAGAGTAAGGGTGTTACCCCAGCGTCCTGGACAAATTCCCATTGGCCTTTACCAATCATGACCTCCTAATAATCCCCATCTCTGAACTGGCTTCATCACTCCGCTCTCCTCCCCACTGAGAGCTGGTGTGTGGGGAGCGTTCTGGTGCACTACGGCTGCTGTCGCATCATCCAGGTGGGGCTGCACACTGGTGGTGGTGGAGGGGAGTCCCCATTATGTGTTAAGTGTTTTGAGAGGAGTGTCTAGAAAACATACATCACCCAACTAGAAGAGAATGTCTGAGGATTCCACAATACATTAATCTGAACTTCCTGAAATAAATAAAACCGCAATCTTCCTGAAACTACGTTCAGATTACTAAATCAGAATTTGGTCTCCAGGACTGATCAGATCAAGGTCCTAGTGTATGGCACAGCGTAGAGGAAGAGGGGGCTGAAGGGGATTTTTCTTCTCCTCTTTGTGTCGTTTCCTCTGCTTCAACTGAAATTCAAATAGCTTTATTCGCATGACCAATGATTTGTCACAGTGTTACCACTTAACAAGATATTTACAGACACCATATGAGACACTTTATGATGTTCCTCTATACCCATCTTCTTTCTCCCCTTCCCTTCCTCTCTCTGTATTGGTGCTGTGTTCTACGGCTGTTGAATGTATATTCTGTATTGGGATTAATCCGTGTAATTCGCCAGAAGACCCCCTTTGATCATCTGTGCTTACCTGCCCCTTGGCCCACACGCAGCAGGGCTAACGTCTCAAATGATGCCCACTGAGACATGGTTTCTGAGTGAGGCCCTGAGCAGTGCAATCAGGACGCGAACTGCCAACAACATAACCCCTGGCTCACAACCTCAGACTCAAACCAAAGATAGATAAAAATGTTACACATCTAAAAACGGTGTATTGTAATTGGAGATAGCTAGACATAGCAGAGTATTAAATATAATCTGTTAGTTGCTTGACTTGTAACAGGTTTCACATCCTTTTATCACTGGGTGCAGTAAAAACATCTGCTGCAAAGCCTCCTTGCAGCTGTAGGAGTGCTGCAGGTTCACTGCACAGCACTGAGACACGCTGCCCTTCTGCAAGATCACGAATCCTCAGACTCCCCCCAGAACAGTGGAACTGCCCAATTTCCCCCAGAGGCCCGTCCTGTCACAAGCATGGATATCTACCTTCTGCGCAACTGCCTGTATCAGGCCCTGCGAGATACACAACACTATCACCTACGCGTTCGTAGCTACTGTATGTCACAGGCATATCTATTTTATACCAAGCAGGCACACTTCACAAACTCAAATTCAAGTGCTTTATTGACATGACGGATGAGTTACAGGGTTGACAAAGTAGATGCAATTAATACAACGTCTACAGATATTTACAGTACAAACGTATTCTTGGATAGTTACATGCAACACATAAAACATCAAACATTACTGAGAGGCTCACTGTCTGTTCCTCAGGCTGGGACAGGAGATCACACAGTGTATTATTATTGAGAGACAGGCTCACTGTCTGTTCCTCAGGCTGGGACAGGAGATCACACACTGTATTATTATTATTGAGAGACAGGCTCACTGTCCCTCAGGCTGTGACAGGAGATCACACACTGTATTATTATTATTGAGAGTGAGGCTCACTGTCCCTCAGGCTGGGACAGGAGATCACACACTGTATTATTATTGAGAGACAGGCTCACTGTCTGTTCCTCAGGCTGGGACAGGAGATCACACACTGTATTATTATTGAGACAGGCTCACTGTCTGTTCCTCAGGCTGGGACAGGAGGTCACATGCTGTATTATGCTTCTGTTTCTCCCAGCTCGCAGTGGGAGCGCAGCCTGTCCTCTCTGGGCAGCCAGGTGTGCCTGTATCCACTTTCTATGCAGGTAGTAATCACTGAGCCTGTACTTCATTAGGGTTTGTTTTTCCTTGTTGTTTCTTATCCAAGATACTCAGCCAGTGTGTATTGCCAAAAGAGGTGAAGTAATATTGCTATGGTTAAACCAAATAATTGCTACACTCTTCAATAGCACAAGAAAATCAATAAGGATAAAGTAACATGTATCTGAGAGATAAAGATGGGAAACTTCTAGACAATTAGAGGGAAATGGGTGATGTACTAAATGAGTATTTCACCCAGGTATTTTTCTAAAGAAGGCCTCAGGTACAGACCACGGTTCTATATTTTACAGGACCAATACAAAAGAGGGAGAAGAGATGAATGTACTAAAAGACCTCAAGATGAATAAATCCCAGCACTGATGGTATTTTACAGTAGCAACTGTACTCCAGGACATGACAGCTGTGATTCAGAAGACACTGACACAGCTCTTCCAGCTGTCCCTCAAGACAGAGCTCGTACCAGGGACCGGAAAACTACTGGACAATATAGTCATAGACCAGTAACTCTGACTTCTGTTACAGTAGAGTCTCTCAAGACAGGGCTCGTACCAGGGACTGGAGAACTACTGGTCATATTAGACCGGTAACTCTGACTTCTGTTACAGTACAGTCCCTCAAGACAGGGCTCGTACCAGGGACTGGAAAGCAACTGATGTGGAGCCCATCCACAAGAAGAGTGACAACACTGACCCAAGCTATTATAGACCAATAAACTTGGATTATAGATTAAGCATGTAAGGCAGGTATTGTCTGACCAACATGTCAGAGTTCTTTGAACAAACAACAGCAGCAACAACAGATACACACGGGTGATAGGATATGGTGCATCTAGCATGCCAGGGTTATTGGTATTATTCACACATTCCTTTTGTAATTGACACAGAACAAAAGAGAGGTCTGGAAAGCTAAACAGGACCAGTTATAAGCCCAGATGAAACGGAACCTGCTCACTGTATTTCTTGGAATTAACACAAGGGAGTACACAGGATGGCCAGAAATCAAGCAGTTTGGCAAATGAATGGCTGAGAGTCAGAATCAGAGGGTCAGGACCAGGCACTCGTCTAGGTTGGCTCTTCCTTCTTTCCTGCCTCTCTCTGTCCACTCAGTGCATTACTGGCCAGCACCCCTCTCCCTTAGCTACATATCTGTCACTTCCATAACAGTGGAATGAGCTGCTAATGCAGTAGAGGCTCTTTCTTTCCTTCCTAATTCTCCTTACATTTTAGCATAAGCATTTATCCACCCTCCGTTACTATTTGTAATATTTTCATTGGACTCTTCCCCCCACGTTATAGCTTTTGAATGGCAATTTCTGTCCTTCTTGTAGTAAGAATACAGTCGTTTCCACATGCCGACAAGTGGGTACAAGGAAATTATTTTCCTAGTCAGTGAAACATAGTAATAATGCAAGTCAGTGGTACAATGAGTATAAATCGCTAAATAAAGCAATTAAGAAAGAGGAGAACGTTGTTTCTATTTGTATTTGCATTTTCTCCTCGACAATAACGAGCACATACCTTCATCCCCATTAAACGTACGTTCTTATTGGTACTAATTACCCTCTACAACCGAGCAGCCACTAGTTATCTAAAGGTGAAACGCGGGTGCGAACCCGCTCTGGTCCTGCCCTGACCAAGCACGACAGTGTAAACCTCAGAGAAAGTGCGAACCAGACAAGCGGTACCTCGTGTTACGGAGCTGTAGTCCCACTAGACCAGCCGTCTCATTCCCGCCTCGCTGACCCGGCTCGTAAGCAGACGAGTGCTCTTTTCCACGTCCTCTTGCTTCTCTTTGGCTCGGTTCAGTACTAAGCGGGCCTGACCGATCGTAAGGTGATTCACTCTCCTTCCGATCGGGTGCCCACTGGGTCAACACGTTATTTACCAGCCGCTTCTCTCACATAGCCTTAGCTCCCAGTCTCGAACAGTCGATTCCCAATGTGAAGTTAACTTCTGAAACCCTATACTTATGTCGCATTCAAAGCCGCTATCCCACAGAACAAGCAAAACCTCAGTTTCCAGTTTCGATTTTCTGCGCTGGTGTCGCTGGGGTCCTTTCAGTCCCGCGGCTGGCATTAGTGACGTATGTATGGTGTTCACTCTTGTGCCCGAATATTGCCATGTAAACGATACGACCAAGGTTGTAAGATAGAGATAAGGTAGAACCAATAGATTAAATAGAAAGTAGAATGTAAAATGTTGGAATATTTCTAAAAAAATATTATTTGGGTTATTTATTTTCAGTTACTGTCCTTTGGTATTCCTCATAGAGTTTTTACAGACTTTTAATTCAATTTAAGCTTTCTAATCCATTCACCCATCCACTTAATAACCACTTCATCCAATCCAGAGTTGTAGGGGAGCTTATCCCCGTAAGCAATGGGCGCAAGGTGGGATATAATGAGGATGGGACACCAGTCCAGCGTAGGGTACACACACAGCAGAGACAATTTTCCTTGAAGCCAATTAACCTACTGTACCAGTAATACTGGTATGTCTTTGGACTTTAGCAGGAAACCGGACCACTTGGAGGAAACCCATACAAACACAGGGCAAACAAACAAACTTCAGGCAGATAGCACCTCGGGAGTTGATCCTAGGGTCACAGGACTGTGAGGCTGCAATGCTAACCAGTGCGCCACCATGCTGCCTATTCATTATCCCCTGGAGGAATATTGTATTACAGCAGAGTTAAACACAACAATACAACAAAAACAGACAGATGTAATTGTGAAAACATACTGTACACAACACAGTAGTGTTTCAGTGGATAATTGAGTTATTTTACACGACTGTGAGAGTGAGATTGCAGAGGGGCAGAAAGATGTCTAGATTCTGTTATCGCTACAGCTGGGAACACAGAAGCACCTCCTAGATGAGAGGAGTGGAAATCCACAGTGGGGGGGGGGAGAGACACTCTTAGCCTTCTTTACTACCCTCTGCTTGTAGAGGGCTTGTCTGATATGCGCCCATGATTTTGCAGCTTAAACTTTAATTTTCCAATCTATATTACAATTTGTTGTACTGATGTTGTCCGAAAATCAAGTACTGTAAGACAACAGTATTGTGGTGACTCCCAGGTTACTTCGTGGAAAGACACACAGGCTTATGTAGAGAGGGCTGAGCTAGCCACTGCAGGGAGAAGCCGAAGGCCTGTGAGAGAGGGGCGGCAGTATTCGATACATGGACATGAGGCAAAAAGAAGAGGGCTGGGTCAAGGGCCATAATCTCGTGTCGTGTTGTGTTTGTTGTAATCATGTATCTGAACAGCCCTGGCTCCTCTAGAGAAGAGCCCCCTGAAATCCACGGGCCTGAAGTCCAACATCATGACCCACCCAGAGGAGCTGACGGAGGAGGACCTCCTGGGACAGAGCACTGATGATCTGAGTACGTCACATATTCCACATCCAGTGCAGCACCAGGGATCTGACTGCAGGCCTTGTAAATGCCTCTTGCATGTCACATAATCATTTCCAGGACTTGTTTCCCTGTCTGTCAGAGCTGTCAATGATATCTTGATCCGAAAGTAAGACAGTACCGTACCAGGATCTGACTCCTTTCACACGCCACCTGTACGTTGCTCAGATTGGTTTCAGTTTTGTGGTAGATTGCTCCTGCTGATTTCCTTAAGCGATGCTGGATGTCATTGTCCTTATCCGGCTCATTTGAAAGGAACAGGTACAGGTATGGGTACAGGTACGGGTACAGGTACAGGTACAGGTACAGGTTCAGGTACAGGGAGGGCTCTCTCACTGTGCGGCCGAGTAGACAGCATAGGGACAGCGCTGCTGGCCGGTGGATCGACTAACCACTGGACACCACTTTTCTCTGTATGGAGCCAGTGCATTTGGACATAAAAACCTGACTTTCACAAGTATGTTACAGCCTTTGTTAATGACAGGAAGAGTTTTGTATAATTATAGTTTGAGAGTGATGATGTATTTTATAGATTGAAGTGTAAAAAATTAAATCCTCACTATGGGATTGTCATGCCTCGTTGTAAAAGCAGAGATGTACACAGCATCTGTGCAGCTTCCACCGACGGCCACACACTCACTGTTGATCAACACATAGTGAGTATATGGATGCTGTTTCTGTGCTGGAGAATATCAGTGAACCTGCTACAAAAACACAGACTTGTTTCCGATAACTTTGTGAAGGTGGGGCAGTTGTAAGTGATAAATAAGATCTAATATAAATAAAATACTTGAAAACAGTATCTAAGAAAAGCAATCCAAGTAGTTCCATTTATATGACAGCATCAGAATCACTGGACAAAGGTGTTTAAAATTCATATCTATTACACTATGCTTGTTTATATAAAGTGTTTAGACTGTTTTTCAGGATTTTGGCGAAGAGATTACTTCTTCCCTGTCAGTCAGATGGAGAAAGGAGGCCTGAGCAGAGACTTTCAGAAACACCAAGCTCACAGGCAGCCCTGTTCTCCTGGAGCTAACAGAACCAGACAGATCGCAGAGACACAGCAGGTTTTGCATGTTGCATATTTATTGCTGCTACAGCCATGGAAACAGGAAAGCACAGAAGGACAAATGTTGGCTTGCTAAAGACGTTTGAGTGGACATTTCTCCGAATGTTACAGTATAAGTCCTCATTGTAACTTAAAGGGTCAGCTGAAGCTGTTGGACTGAAGTGGAAGACTGTCTTCCCCTGCTCTCTGGCTTTTCCAGGTTAAATCCCTGCGTGTAACAGAGATGAACCAGCCCTGAAAGGCAAGGATTTCTCTTCTCACTCTTTTCAAAACTTTTCTTTTGGAGGAAACTAGACTGCAGATATTGCAAAGATACTTCGATGCTGACTGATGATGACCCTGGATCACGGGCTCTGCAGATGACTGTAGGGCTAAGTTTAAGGTTAGGATAGGGGAATAGAGCTCTTTTTTTAAATTTTCTGCAAAAGGGGACCATCTGGGACAAAGAGGGCTGCACTCTCCTTCCAACGACTGAGACCCTCACAGTTTATGTTCTGATGGTTAAGGTTAGGGTTGAAATTAGGGTTAAAATAAGGTTAAATGTGGTTAAGTTAGCCCCTATGGACTCGAGGGTTAGCCCTAACAATATGAACTCTGAATATGAAGAGGTCTGAAGGGTTAGGATGAGGTTTTAGGTCAGATTAGCCCTGTCCCTATGAACTCTGGGGCAGAAGAGGACTGAAAGGTTATCATAAAGACTTTTGGGTTGATTAGTAATTTTCATGTGACATTCAACGGTTCAAAGGTGTTTCGGCTCTATAAACTGACAGACGTCCCGTTGAAGGCTTGATGGTCATGGCACTGCAAGACTGGAGGACAGGAGACACAGGACTGGCAGAGGAGCAGCAGTCTGTAGCGAAAATTAAGCTTGATTTTCCAGTAACAGATCTCAAGGGAGCCGAGTAAACACATCTTTGCCAACCCTGAAGTAAAAAATCAAAAGTATCTTGTTAAATTTTTCCAGCACACATTTAAAAACTGCACACTTTAAAGATAAATTTAACAATGAAATGTGTGCAAAAGGTCTAGATCTTGTGCACTACAATCCGTAGCCCGAGATACCTGTTGTTTCAGAGGAAGTACTGTATTTACAGTAACTCACTATTGAGACACCAGGGCCAGACCCCCGAGTCCGAGCGCGGCGCCGTAGTGACAGGACCAGGGCCAGACCCCCGCGTCCGAGCGCGGCGCCGTACTGACAGGACCGGGGCCAGACCCCCGAGTCCGAGCGCGGCGCCGTACTGACGGGTCCGGGGTGAGTCCCCCATGTCCGAGCGCGGCGTCGTAGTGACAGGACCAGAGCCAGACCCCCGAGTACGAGCGCAGTGCCGTACTGACGGGTCCAGGGTGAGACCCCCATGTCCTAGCGTGACGACTCGTCTTGATCCTCATTGGAGGGGAATGGAGCTGTCTGTCTTCCTCTCTGCCTGGCCTGACCCTGACTAGCACCGACCCTGGCCAGCGGGTACTGTATGGACATGGAGATATACAGGTATAGAGATGAACAGGGTCAGCAGGTCCAGGACTAGTGTGGATCGGGCTCTGTGAACCTGTCCATGATGTTTCACAAGTGTCATGGCTTCATTCGTTGCTTGAGCAGAGGGCGAGACGGTTCAAGAGGTTATATTCATTTGCGGATGATTTTTAACGGGAAAAACACCTAGTTTAAGAATAATAGCAGGACTGGTCACTTCAGAGTCCAGCAGCCAGCACCTGGTCCAGCCTGCAGAATGTGAGGATGTTCTCCGCAGTGTGATTAACTCTCTTCCGCCTGACACCTCTTCCTCTCACACACACAGTCTTGTCGTTTTCTGTCCTCTAATGTTTTGTATGAATGGCTCTTTTCATTCAGTGTTTGGTCGTCTTTGCGGCCTTGGTGTGAGCCTGTCAGCCAATGCGTCACTGGAAAGGAGTATCTTATCTTACCCGAAAAAATCATTTTCTCTACCAGCAGTCAGAGGTACCTGTGAAAGACACTGCTTACTGTACCTGCATTATCCCTGCCTGAGAAGCACTTCCCAGAAAGCACTTAGAGCTGAAAAACAAACGTCTCTGATGGTATTTGAAAGATCTCACACCCGAAGAAGGCTTCACAGCCGAAACATTGTGTTTTCTCTCTTCTCTTTTCAGCGTGGAATAAATGTATTACTTGTTCCTTTGAAGACCTCGGGATGTCAGGGGAAATAAGGCTTGGGGCTGGGTGCTGGTACAACTTTAAAGTAGATTCTTTAAACAGGACAGAACAGCATGAAAGGAACCCGACAGAGAGCAGGTCTGGAGGTAGGGAAGCTCGTCTTTGCTGACAGAGTACTGCTGGGCTAGCTTACTCAGCGATGCAGCCGGAGCCAGTAGGAGGTCCCACCTCCGGTCCTGCCGTGCCGCAGGAAGCTGAGCTCCTGTGCCCTTGCGTCCGAACGCTCTGCTCACTCACCGGGTCTGCGACCAGTCGTCGCCCTCAGTTTTTGCCTTCCCCCTCAGCAGCCATATGGTCTCCAGGCGCTCCTCCCCGGTCTGGCTCACAAAACACTGCCCGACCCAGGACGTCACCGACTCTGCCGAACGGAAAGGTCACCCTCAGCGGACGCGCTCGATTCACGATGCACAAACACACTGTTGTGCCTCCAAAATGGACAGAAGGAGGTGTGCTGTGTCATGGATACACAAGTGTGTGCTGAGACCCCTCAGCCTGCGGACGTTTTTGTGGGTGCTGTGTAGGTGGCTGCAAGAGAGAGGGGTTCAGATCGAAGTACGGGACTGCTCTGCTTGGGATTGGGTTCTACCAGTAGAGGGCGCCAAAGTATCTGCATCCATAAAAGAAGGAACCAAGAAATTGTAATGTCTAACCATGATAACTTTTTGTATTTGTATTGATTGCAAAAAATCTATTAAAATATTATTTGCTACTGTGTGCTATTGACTTTACATGATGAAACAAGTAGTTATCTCTATCTCACACCGGGCACACAGGCTTGTACAGTGTTGTCTGTAATTAATTGTTCATGAGCAATAAAAGGCAATATTGCAAAAGTGCGTTTTTACAGCATGTTTTTTGTGTGTAGGTTGATTAATATATGAAGCCATCTAGTGGGAGGAATTGTCACATTGGCTTGTGTTAGGCAGGTTAGACAAGCAGAAGTGAAGACATTATACTGTAAGTACTGTGGTTTGTGGTCTGTTTAAAGGTTTGCATAAGATGAAATATAGTTCTGTTATGTTGCCACATGACAAAAAGATTTAAGGGAAACCCAGAATCCTGCAAAGAACCAAAGAAATTGTGAATTCATGCTGACATTCATACTTTGTTTGGCTTGTTTACACGCTTTGCCAGCTGGGTGATCTTTAAAATAAATTGATTTTGCTGTTTGAAATTTGCTGGACTTGGTCACTTCCTTTCGGGGGAGCTCCGTGTTTCTTGGACCTTGACCAGCTTCGGCAGACTGGACAAACATGAGACTGTGGGAGGAAGCTGCTTTGTGGACCCTAAATACATGCAGGGCTGACAGCCTCTGAGATCTCCAGGATACAGACATCCACAGTCTGAATGCTACTTATTCCTGGAAAGAGTCACATAGTCTCATAGGGCACGAGGAAGGAACCCCTGGACAGGACACCTCACACACAAAAACACAAACACACACACACATAAACACACACTTTTTAGAGACACCAGGTAATATCCTGGATAGCATTCAAACTACACACAGAAGGTGTCCTTTCTGAAATCAAACCCAGAATCCAAGAGATGTGACACAGCACTGATACCCGCCAATGTCTATTATACCAGCAATGTAACACACTATATAGCACTGTACCAGTCACAAATGGAGACATGTTCGCTGCATTCACATGTTCTTAATAGTTTAGGTAACCTTGATCGTATCCTGTCTATTTCTCAAGAATGGTAATTAAGCAACAGGCCTGCCTCAGTAATATTTAATTGTAGTAGCGACAGAGTGCTTATAATCAGTAAAGTCAATGGCTTTCTTTAAATGACCATTCTGATTCAAATGAAGTTAAAATAAACTCAGCAGAGGCATAGTGATTTCTGGTGTCTTTCCTCTAGCTGGACCAATAATTCAGGCAGTTTGGAGGACAGCTCAGCTCCTGACGAGAGCCACAGACTGGGAACTAATGGAGAAAGACAAAAATAAACCACGAAAGACGGCAGCCCTAAATCAACAGCTCCTTACCCACAAAACTCCACTTAACGAGGAATCCGAACACAGGGTGTTTCGGCTGCACCTGTCCGGAAAGAGCCGACTCCTTGATGCGTGCCCCCTGCTGAGTGCTCACAGCAGTGAAGTAAGAGCCCATGAAGAGTCCGGATCCATCCACAGCCTTCACCGTCATGTTGGAACCCAGCTCGTTCTTCCAGCTCCCTTCCAGGCTGCACTGAAATGACACCCAAGACACGGGCTGGCTGAACCGCTGCTTTTGGCTGAAATCATTCCTTTGTTTGCTTGTGGCAGGCCTCGGGGCCGAAGGGCCTCATTCAGTTAAAATATCATTTTACAGGGAATAACAGCACCTGATAAAAACATAAGCAGGAAAAGTAAAGAAGAAATGAGCTGCTGTCCCTCCCAGACTTCCTTAGAAACGCATACAAGACAGCAAATACTCCAGCATTGCTGTCAGTGACTCCCCTTCAAGTGAAAAGACAAGGCAGCTGGAAATGTTCATGGCTGAAAACAGCTGGACGGAGCCGAACTACCCTCTGCTTCAGGGCGTCAACCTGCGAAGCCATCTGAACCAGAACTGGGCTCCCAGAACACAAATCCCACAGAAAGTCGGTTCCAAATGTTGCTATAGGTTTGTATTGATGTTACAAATTTGTTCAAATAATTAGTTGTGAAATCCAAATATCTGCATCCATACTTTTCTATTATTGCATGGGAAATATTACAAGTTTACTAACTATTGCTCCTGAAACTGAGGTGTAGGAGTGAACTGAAGTATGTTTGTTAACAAAACGAACGCAAAGGGAACTAATCAGAGTGATCCGTTCTGCTCTTCCCTCAGCACTACTCCCCGAAGCTATACCCAAGCCCCAATCACCCCCTGTCCCTGGCAGCAGTGATATTCTACTGTATGAGATTGTTCAGGGCCAGGAGAGGACACATTGTTATACTGTGTAGAACTATTGACTAGATGTATTCTAAAGTCAAGGAATAATTCATCAATAGCAATATTATTACTCGCATGTCTACTTTTTCTTTTTCTCCAGTTTGAAAACTCTGGAAAATCACCAAGAGTTCCTTAGATGATATTATCAGGAATATGTAGCCTGACTGCTGCTTAATATCATCATGCACATTGCCAGATTCCACTTTTTTTACAGCAGGGATGTAACTTTCAGTGAGCAGAATCAGTAGGGAGCAGCACCTCAGGAACAATCCTGAGATTCAACTGCGCTGAAATCTTACCTTTTGTTGCAGGAAGGCAAAACCAGATGCTTGACAGAGACACAAGAAACAGAAGAGAAAAGTCCTGCGTCTCATATTGAAGGACGGGGAGAGATTTTCTTTAGGAGTCAATGGACAATGGAATGGACAGCTACGGTGTGCGACCACGCAGGTGCCCGTCGGAATGCTCTGAATTCAGCTTCTCTCAGTGACAGAGTTGAATATCTCAGCTCACGGTAGCAAACCACAAGACCAGTTCAACTGTAGAAACATCAGAGGAAATATGAAAGCAAACCTGTGGTAACCAAGGGTTTCTACATTGCAAAACCTGTTACCAAACATTATTTTACCCACCACTGTCCTCGTATTAGAACAGCTTTATCCCTTGTGTTTTGAAACGAAACAGCCACAAGCGCTGCAAGTATTTTAATGTTCAGGAATGCTGCAGTATAGTTACAGCAGGAGTCATCACATCTGTCAATTCTGAATGTTTTATTGAGTACATTAGAATTATTGAATCATGCCTGATGAAGCAATATTCACATTTTGGTACTGTTATTTACCCAGAAAAGTCCTCTAGATAGGTGTAAGCAACCAGAAAGCACCTCAGCAGTACAAAAATAACTGGTGTTGCTACAGCTCCTCCTGTATATCCATATCCATTTCCATTCACATACACATATATTGTATAGTAATACACTGTCCTAGCTTACCACAGTATTTACCGCAGGGCTCCATGCTGATTATGCACCTGGGTCTTCTGCCTTGTTTACAGTTTCTGCTGCACATACAGTATGCGCTCTATAAGCACGGGCACATCTAGTGCTTTCCAGGAGAAGGTGAGGATATCCTCCCCCAGTTCCACCCCAACCCCCAGCACGGGCACCAGCAGCTCTCTGTATGAAGAGAACAGGTGATGTTATAATAGTGGGAGACATCAACGTTCCGCACACAAACTGGGACAGCAGTCGACATGTTCATTTTTTTTCTGTATTGGTTTAACTGTGACTTATCTTATCCTTACATGCTTCACTTTGAGCATTTAGGTTATGAGTAAAATATGAAGTTTAAGCATTTTACACAACGAGACACCATAGAAAAGTTCCAAATACCTTTACAAGACGCTGTGTGATTCAGGACCAATTTTTGATTGAATAATTTAGCAATTACTCTGCACATGTGAGATGCAGGTCCCAAAAACTTCTGGGAAAGATTTTTGTTTCTGCTGTGAAAATTGGATTGTGTTTACCTCGATGGGACTCACAACTGTTTTTTTGTGTCTAGTGCAGAAATTGGAAATTATTGTTTTGGAAAAATGTGTGTTCACACAAATGCATTTTATTGTGAAAGTGATCAAAAATGATTGTGTTAACTATTTTGAAAACATTAACAATGTCTTGAGAATTCTCTTCAAGTGTTGAGAAAAAAAAACCGTGATGATCCACTCACGGTGCTGTTCGGTCCTGGAGATCCACTTGTCAATGGCAATATGGCTCAGATTAGATCACTTATGATCACTTCATTCTAGTGTTTCCAAACCCACATATCTATAGATTGTGATGTTAGAGAAAACAAGTGACTGCTCATTTATAATATTTGATAATTCAGCATTTGTTTTCTACTTTCTAGTTTTACAGAGCATTTGATGTCTTCCTTATTAAAAACTCACTTTCAATACAGGCCTCCCTTATATTTCTATACAGATGTTTATTGAAGTTCATTACATGCTCCTCTGTGTAGACCTTTGTCCTTATGTATTTCATTTTACCCCAGACATCTACCTATAAGGTTCTAGACATTATTAGGTGGGCTGAACGGCCCCCTCTCAGTTGTAATTGTTCTTAAGCTCACTAATGTTCAGCGCGTTACTAAATATAGTCTTAACTATTCAAACGGTAGATGTATTAAGCCGGATGCAGGGCAAAAGATACATCTGAAGTGTACCTGAATTGAGCCACAGATGTGGTTTTAACGGCTTCATATTGAGAAACACTTCCTTAATGTTGCTTCCAATTCAACAAGAGTCACATCTTAAGTGATGCACTTACTGTAGGATTAAGAAAATGAGAAAATCAGATAAAGTGCAATATTATAAGGTACTGAATACTGCCACAACATTTTAATAAAACATAGGTTTAGGTCATGACTGACTAGAAGCAATCTCATAATGATGTGTCGAAGAAAAGTTTAGAAATTGTCGAAGAGAACTCTTCACTCAGGTTAGGTGTGGTCAGGCAGAGTCCTTTATTCATGGGCATGGGGAGGATACAGATCTGAGAGCAGCCTCATACGGATCTGAGTAACCTCTCTAATGAGATGATAAATGCAATGAGTTTTATACAGCAAATTCACACCAAAAAGCCCATTCTAAGTTTCCATATTAGGAGCTGTTTTTCTCTCTGCAAACATTTCTTTGTAATTGACCATGTTCTTCCTAAGAAGCAGTTTTACCTTGTATACAGACAAATAAATAAAAGGTGTAAAATGAGCTAGACATTCTGCAGTTGTAGCATTAATATCAAAAAGTCAAATAATATGTTTGCAATTGTTCTTTCATACTGTTGCCAGGTAGAAGACATTTTTCAAAGCCAACTAGTCACTATCTTATACACTTTAAAAAAGGTAAATGCTAAAATTCTTCCTCAGATGCTATACATGATTATTAAGTATTAAGGAGGCAGGGTTGGGGTTAGGAATGCAGTTCAGCATAAGGTCAAAAAAGCATTATGTTACCAACATGTACAGTATGTAATCTACTGTAGAAGTTTGTTGTAATCACATTGCTGCTACTTTATTAACACTTTAGCAAACTATTCCAATTTACGGTTGTGGTCCTCATCAGTTCCAGACTTTCTGTGCTGTTGAACAAGGCTTCCAGTGGGACTGCACCAGCACACCCCTATTCCAAAGCCAGGATCATCTGGAAATGATGAATTCCAGGGGGCTGATTCTCGGTCCCTGTGTTCCCCCTGGGGCTCTGAGATCTGCTTCCTCAGGCCAGCTGACAGTGCCATTGCTTGAGGGGCTGCAAGTCCCAGGCACAACACCTCTCTGTGCTGGTGGATAAGCCTTCATGTCCCAGTCAGAACTGTGGACTGACTCACCATCTCTGAGAAGAAACTGAAACTCCCCCTTACTGACTGCTCCTGCAGTACCTCCTGTCGGTCAAACAGCTCTGAAACTCCTTGGGACTGAGCAACATGCAGCACTTGATTAACACTGTGCTTCGTGTTCTCTGTGGGTTTACTGTTGTTTATTGCCACTGTTACCCTTCACCTGCCCTTCCTGACCTAATGTTATAAGTAACTTTGGACGTCAGTGTCTACAAAATAAATATGTGAACGTGAATGTCCATCTTTTCAACTCATTGAGGTTAGTTTTAGTTGAGGCAGCTTAGTAGCTAAATAAGTCTAAATTGTTCAAACAGCAATCAATCTAAATAATACAACACCTTGTAACAGTACTCAGACCCTCCCAATGTTGTCCCATTTTGCAAAAACTACAAAATTGTGCATACATATATTTTTAAACTTAATATTTTATTAAACAGCAGAATGCTCAAAACTGAGGACTTCTAAAGGTAAGATGAGTCACTGTAAATGTTAGCAAAAACACTGGTTACATAAGTATCCAGAACCATGAACTTAATATTGGGTGAAAGCATCTCTGGCAGCCATTCCAGCCACATGTCTTTCAGGTAGGGATCTACCTACTTTGTATACTGTCGTGATGTCATTTGTACCCATTTTTCTGGGCAGATTACTCTCAAATTGCTTGGGCATCCCTTATGGACAGCAGTTTGCAAACAATTTGCCACAGAGTCTCAAGAGGAATCAAGTCAGTATTCTTTCCAGACAGTGCAGTCTAACCAGGTAAGTGTAAGAGACATTTCTAAACCAGAATTAGATTTTGCCCAGGTTCACTGCTGTCTTTCAGGTTGTTTACCTCTCAACCCAGGAATACAATTTGAGAAGCTGTACCAACCAACGAAGACCACAACCCCTGACAAACAGACACGTGAGGACATCCCCACAAAGACAGTAAAAGACTTTTTTTAGCCAAAGAGCGCTTCCCTTTAAGTCTAAAAGTGCCATTGTTTGTCTGCTTTCACCTAAACAATGCACTTTTTTCAGTTTGCATAGTGTCTTTCCAGCTCAGCATAGAAACCGTGTGAACGTCAGTGCTAAATCCCCAGCCAGGAGCACACACGTGTGTGAGCGGTTGTATGTGAGTGTGTGCAGGAGGATGGCATCATACAATGATGCTGAGATAGCAGGTACTTTAACTACTTCACTCAAGTCTTCACACACCTATCCATGTGCTGTGTGCTAGAAATTCCCAGCTGCATTAAACAGTGCTGCCCATTGAATTAGGAGAGTCATCGGACACACCATGCTGCTGGAGAGATGCAGCAGGCGGAGCCTGAGCTGGTGCATGAGTCTACAGATCAACTCCTTCCACATGAGCTGCAGTGTGGTGAGATTATGGTGGTCAGACCGGCTGTTGTGTCACATATCAGGAATGTCCTCTTGGCTCAGTTTTTACCCCTTGGGTCACAGCTATAACGCTGCACAGCTGTGCATTGATGGTTTTATGAATTACTATGCATGAGCAAATGAAGCACAAGCCCACCAATCTACAGTATACCTGTATTTCTGAGGAATTCGAGAAGCTCTTGCTGACTGTATTCATCATCTTTCAGGTTGATGTCAGCACAGACAATGCCTCCCTCTTCTCCACTACAAGCTAATGGGCTGCCAGCACTTCAACCCAGTCTGGTAGCAGAAATGCTCAGATAGGGGCCAGGTATTTTCGGTGCGATGAGGAAAACTGTGCTTCATTTATTGCTTCAAAGGACAATAAACGATTTATTGTGCTGGGTTGAAGCCAACACTGACACACATAACAATGCTGCTTTTGTCTGGCTCAGTCTCCAAGCTCCTGGCTGAAGATCACTGGGGAAAGGAAGCTGGAACGGAACAATAAAAGCTGGAGTTCACAAAACCGATTCAGGCTCCGTACAGGGAAATTCCTGGGATTTTCATTCTCGGTTTTCCAACACAGCTGTTGATGTTGTCATGCCTGTGAGAAACACTCAGACCCCTAATGGAATCCTGCTGAAGACACATCAGCAGAGTAAAGAGACACTTCAGCAGTCATGGCAGGCTGTTCTGTGATTAATCACATGTCTTCAGACTCCTGTCTGGACACAAACAGGCAGTTGGCACATGACAGCCAGGGTTTCTGTTTGTCACCACGGTCAAACTGCTGGCTAACAGAGTCCCCCTGCCGTGTGGTGTAATGAAACATCTGGCTAATCTACTCAGGCTATTGGGCCCCCTGTCTAGCTCCAAGAAGGAAACGCCGAAGAGAGAGAACGATGATTTCATTTCTTTTTCATTTCAATCACAGCGGAAATCAATACGATGTGGACACCTGTGTCCCTGCTGTTGTTTCATTTTTTCCAGACGGTCTTGTCCCTTGCTCCGGACCCTCGGTCTCACAGACCAGTGGCCTTGATGGTGGGTGCCCTGGGATCTGTCGCGAAACAGCCGCCCAGAGTCTGGGATCAAACAGTTGCTGACAGTCACGAACAGTTCTTTCCGGGCCCTATGCAGACGACACGATCCAGAATTGTGAGGAAACACTGGGGGAAAAAGTCATGCAGGAGACGGGTATGGAGACAGGGGGCGTGTCCAAGGGGTGCAGGTGTCCAGGGGGAGTGAGTCCGGGGCGAACGACAAATGTAGAAATCCAAATGAGTAATCCAAGACAGGAGAGTAAGTCCAAGGCCAGGCGATCCATCCGGGGGATAAAGAACGGGAACCGGGTCGGGACCGGCTGGGGGGGATCAGGAACAGAAGGTTAAAACCATGACGGAGCCAGACGCAGCAGGGCCCGGGCTCGCACGAAACGGGATTCAATGAGGAGCCTCGAGTGACGTGAGCGCCTGGCTTTTAAGGAGGAAGTGAAATAGGGAACAGGTGTGGGTAATGGGAGAGAACGAGGAAGGGCTGGAGCGCCCTTAAGAGGAGGAGTAGGGTTCGTGACAAGAGTTAGGAGAATGGCCTTGTCTTGTTCCATTTATATAGGGGCCGTGGTTTAGGGAGCAGCCCCTGATCAGTCTGCAGAACTTCTCAGCTCTCAGTCACCTGTCCTAAGTTTCAGTTCAGTCCAGTCCAGTGTCACCTGCACAAGTGCAAGGAGATGCTTATTTGCATGTATGCTCCAAGAGAAAGACATTAAGGAAACACCAAAAACATAAACACAGAACAGCAGCAGCAGCAACAACAAGTTAAATAACATACAGTACAGCTTAGAAAATAAACATCGGTGTGGGCCAGTGGTAGGGGTAGATTTCAGTCATCTGACAGCTTGTGGAAAGAAACTGTCTGAATCTGGACGTTGGTGCCTCTATGCTCCTATAATGCTTACCAGAGGGAGGGGGGAGAAAAATGAGAAACCAGGATGACTGGTATCCTAAGCGATACCTCCAGCCTTCCTGAGACACTGAGTTGTAAAAATGTCCGCAACAGAGGGGAGCTGTACTCCAATGATTGACTGGGCTGATCGATCACCCCCTGTAACGCCTTCCGGTCAGACAACGAGCTGCTGCCAAACACACTAATCCCACACGTGAACACACTCTCAGTAGCGCACCTGTAAAATATGGTCAGGACGGCTGAAGATAGACCACATTTTTTCAACTGTCTGAGGAAGTAAAGGCGCTGTTGTGCCTTCTTTGTAGCTCCAGTTACATGCTGGGACCACGTTAAATCATTAGTGATGAATTTACCCAGGAACGTGAAGCTGCTAACCGTCTCTACAGCCACCCCACTGATGTGTATAGGGGGGTGGTCCCCGCCCTGCTTTCGGAAATCGATGGCCAGCTCTTTGGTTTTGCTGACACTGAGAGAGAGATTATGTGAGAGTTTCTCACTGCTGATCAAAACATACCTGGAAACACCAGATAACGCAGCCTGCTGAGTGGATTTCTGGAGTTCATCGCTGTGGAGTTCAGTTCATTGGAGTTTTGCTTTAAACATAAACAATTTGGAACTTGTGTTAAGAATGTCATTCATGCCATGGTCCCCTCTCCCCCTCCCAAAAAAATAATGATAACTGATTATTTCAAATCAGTAGAAAAAATCAACAACATGCCCGTGAGAAAATGAAAGGGCTAGAAGAGAGAGGATCAGGCATGCATGAGACAAACCTGTGAGGTGAGGAGTGTTTGTGTCAGGGCTCAGTGACTCTCTGAGAATTCAGTCAGGAAAAATCACACCCTCCCTGTCTCCACCTGTTCATGGTTTGCATTCTTGAAGAACAACACTCCTCTCTGGACTCAGCAGGAACACAATACACAGTGATTCAGTTTTCTACTAAAAAAAAATCGTATTCTTCCACAATCTAGACAAAACTGGGCAGTTAGTTTCATACATTAATCATAATGCATAAGCAGCTACTGTAGGTATTTTCAGCAACAACCGGTGTGTGAGAACGGTGATATGTTTGTGTCCAGATTAGGCAGGAGACACTAGTCTGTGTCAGAGTGCAGGGATATGTTTGTGTCCAGATTAGACAAGAGACTCCAGTCTGTGTCAGAATGCAGGGATGTGTTTGTGTCCAGATTAGACAGGAGACACCTCTGTCTGAGTGCTGTGATGTGTACAGTTCTGTATGTACCCAGATTAGACAGGAGATTCCAGTCTATGTCAGAGCTCAGTGATGTGTTGTTCTCTAGATTAGACAGGAGACACCACTCTGGGTCAGAGCAATGTTATTTAGTTGTGCACAGTTGGTCTTTCACAATTCCAAATAAAGGATACATTTTTGAAAACGTATATTTGCATATTGAATAATACACAGAAAACTCAGAGCTGACACAATAGAGCTCAGGTGTTTCATGGGGAATATGATGTGTTTTATATCTCTCCTTTTCTCTGATTTACATTCAGAGACTCCAGACTAGGATGGCGTTTTGATGCAGTGGTTAGCATTGCTGGCTTGCAGTTCCAGGGCTCTGGGTTCAATTCCTGGGGTACTATCTGCATTAAGTTTGTATGTTCTTCCTTCTTCACATAGGTTTCCTTCCAATACATTTCCAATAAACCCACCAGTATGTTTCTGGACTGTGGCGGGAAACCGGAGCACACGGAGGAACCCATGTGACCACGAGGAAGCCATGCAAACTCCACACAGATAGCACCCCAGGTCCGAAATTGAACGATGGTGACCGCTGCGCACCAGGCTGCTGTATTATCGCTGATCAGAAGCGCTAAACCGCGACACCTGCGCTGGTCTCACTCTGGGCGGAGAGCAGTCCCTGCTGTTGAAGCAGTATACGTGTTTCTACTTCTTAAGCAGACTTGCGATCCCTTTTTCTCGTTTCGATCTTCAGGGCTCACCGCTGGTTTTTCCTTCAGTCTAGATGTTTGCTGTCGATATTTTCGTCCAGCTCAATTCCGGCCCTTTTCGCAGGATCCCACTCCGGAGTCGGGAGTACGGATTTCGGATGAGCCGCTTCCTTCATTCCTGAGCGCCGAGTTTTCACACACACCCTCCTCGACAGAGCGAGAAACTCCCACCCTGGGGAGCGGGGAATGAGACGGGTAGCGGAGCAGACAGGACAGGGGAGGACGAGCAGCACCAGGGCTGATATCAACCCGAAAGGACGGGACCGCAGAAGCCGCAGAGGACCGCAGTCACCCCGCTGGTCTCTAGAGGTGTGTGGCCGTGAGCCCGGCGTGTTGCAGGACTTGCCGACTCGCTGTTCCGGGTGAGAGAACTTGGCGACCCTGTCAGTCACTTTCCTGCTGATTAGGACTCATAGTATTATAATAATCATCATAGTTTAGTGTGGAACGATGTAATATGGGGAATTTTAACGCTTGCCAGAGTAAAATATATGGTCTGCCGCTGGAAGGCTGGGTTTGGTCATTGTAGAGCTTCAGTGTGCAAATGTGTGAGCGGCAGTGTGAACTTGTGAACTAGAAGTGAAATTAGTTTTTATTAAGAGAACATGACGCTGGGATTTTATCACACGTCAGAGACAGAAACAGGAGACACTACACAATGCGGATAAAAAAGCTTCGAGAGCCGTTAGTGTCACACCGGGAAACACGTTCCAATTTGTGATTTTAAAAAGGGAAAGAGATAGGTACAATCCCAATTTCGGCATCCTCACTAGACAAATGTAGCACCTGGTAATGTTTTACTGGATGTTACAACAAAAAAGCGCCGCCCTGCTTGAACACCGTTCCAGGGACGCGTTTCTGAGCCTCTGTGCTCTTTCCTACTCCTTTCTGAGCCGGAGGGTCGATGAGCTCTGTGTCCCCAGGCGGAAACGCGGCTCGGCTGGCTTGCGTGGCCGATGGCAGGGTCAGAGAGGGTTCGCTAAACAAATTTCACCCGGTCCCAGTCTCGGTCTCCGTTCCCTTCTGGAAACCGCATTCAAATTTCAGATGTATTTTTACTGCCAGAACAAACCCTGGAGGTGCAGCACATCACTAGAAAATTGTGTTCTGTCTGCAACAGGCTGCTGGAATACGTTTCTATAAAATATAAATCATCCAATCATGGCTTAGAGTGATTCGGTGCTCAAGCAGGATTTAATACAAGACATGAAAACAGGTTGTCTTGGAGGGGGGGGAATCACAATTTTTTTTAAAAAGTGTAGCACATTGATAGATGGTGCGGGTGAGCAAAACAGTCCTGTTTAATTGTCTGTATGTGCTGTCCACTGCACTGACTGCAGCTGCTGTCTGCCTGGAGGACACACGGATCTACAGCACTGCTGCCTGGGCCTCTGGGAGGAGAGACAGGGGTCAGAGCTGCTGTCTGCTCTCAGGACAGACTGACGCTCCCAGACACACGGATCTACAGCACCGCTGCCTGGGCCTCTGGGAGGAGAGACGGGGGTCAGAGCTGCTGTCTGCTCTCGGGACAGACTGACGCTCCCAGACACACAGAGACACAGCACCGCTGCCTGGGCCTCTGGGAGGAGAGACAGGGGTCAGAGCTGCTGTCTGCTCTCAGGACAGACTGACGCTCCCAGACACGCGGATCTACAGCACCGCTGCCTGGGCCTCTGGGAAGAGAGACAGGGGTTAGAGCTGCTGTCCACACCACACTGTCCTCATGGGAAACTTCAATACCAAGGACGGGCTCCTCTCTGAAGGTAAGAGCCCGATATCTGCGCTCCTGCCCAGTGCAACCCTGTCCACAGTGCCTGCATGAACACGCACTGATAGAAAGCTTCTTCTGACCTTTGGACTCGGGCAGGGGCAGGGGCAGGCTCAGGCTGGATGAGGTGCTCATTGCAGTCGATCTATGAAGGAGTGAGAGGTGTATTTTACACAGTGTTGAGCCATCCACATTGAATAGCCATTCAGATAAAAAGATAAGGGTTTGTGGTAAAATGGTTAAGTGTATGATTCTATTAAAACTCTGTTTTATTATGAGCACTTTTAAAAACTGTTCCTGTACATAATGTACAGAAGAGTAAAATGAAGGAGAAAAAAAAACCCATGTGAATTAACCGAATAAAATGAAGAATGTAACCATATGATAAGGTTTTAGTGCTAAGTGAGTTAAGATGTAAAGGTTGCAGAGTGTCTAATCCATGTAAGCAGTGAGCTCCACACGTGTGGTCCTACACACAGGCAGTCCATCACCTGCTGGCTGGTCTTTGGCAGAGTGGAAGGGCCTGAATCTGCTGGGCTGGCCTGTACTCGCACAGTAAGACCATACGATGGCCTGAAAGGTGTCCAGGTCCTTGTACCCGAATAGAAGACTGTTAAAATGCACTTACTCTCAGGGGTAGCCTATGCAGTGTTCACCGGTAGGGGCTGGTGCCAATGCAGGGTGGTTTAGTAAAAACGGAAGCTGAGAAATTCTGCACCTCTTATTTGCCTTGGTAGATACACCCTATGTAATGGGGTAGTCTAATCATGATTGAGTAGGGAGCTGTGTCAGCATGCGTAGGCTGCAAAGGAACAGGTAAAGTTAATTTCATGCTGAAAGGTGAAGAAAAACACAAGGTTTTGGCTGTGGAGCGTTTTTCAGGTGTCACCTTTCTGAATGGAATGAACCGTTACTGTTCCTTTGTAGTCTAATTGTGTCAGTATTTCAATCACACATGCAGGGTAGAAGTCTTAACTGACCAGCGTTTCACATTTAGTAGAAAGATGCCTTTATAATTTACTTTGCATGAGATTCACATGATCACGCAGTGTCAAAAGTAATTAATACCAAGGTTTCTAAATTCCACATGTGGTTTGATTTTACCCCTCAGCAGTAACACTAAGGTCTCCTGATGGTCAAAGGCTGTGAGCAGAACCCCAGTGTTACTATAGTCCACGTTGGTGTTAGACAGACACCTTTAAAGTGTAAAAGTAGTATCTGATTTGGTCTGCAATTAAATTTGAAAGTCATCTGAACAGCAGTGACGCCCAGGTCCATGATGAAGAATCTAACCGAGAGTCAGTACCTCCGTATATAAATACTACAAGTCCCAGCACAGAGCCCTGTGGAACACCCTGAGAAAGTGGCACAACATCTGAGAATTATGAATGGAGGGACGCGCCAATGACCCATACATACCTGAGCCACTGTGGCAGTAGCATGCTGTGAATTAGGTTAAAAAAACATACGAATATATAAAAATGAGAATGGGCTGTTAGCCCATCTAGTTCATGGGGATTCTAAGATCTTCAGCTGAGAAGGATATTAAGTTGCAAGGAGCTGGAGGTCGTGGGTGAGTCATTAATTGGCTTATCGTGGGCTGTTTCAGTGCCTTCTCTCTGTGTACACACTGATACACTTAAAACTCATCAGAATCAGGAGTAACTGAGCTGCCCCGACCTGTAACCAGATTGTTTTTGAGAAAAATTGGCAGTTGGAAGAATATTGAGGTGAGTATGAAATTGAAATTTGACAACATTCAGGGATTAAAATGATACTCAAACTAATAGCGTTGGAGCCATTATCAAACGGTTTGAGACTTGTGGGTTACAATGTGAACAATGAGGAAAAGCATGCTGGTCCACTCGATATGTGCCAAAGCACATCCTGTCAGCAGCGAAAGAGGGAAGAGTTCCATCTATGAACTGCGCTGATTTAGGTTCCAGTGGATTGAGCACGACACCTCCAAATTTGGGAATATCTGCACATTTGAAATTAAATGGGATAAGCCTAGTAAATCTGCTCACTGCTCTTTGTAGCTGCTGCATGGAACATGCATTGATATTCAGAAGTGCTGACTAAAGCCTGGTTAGTTTACTCTGTGGTGAGTCCACACATTTGTCTCTCTAATCAGCCTGTGATGATGTCTGAAGTTCAATGTGTTGCCCTGATATCTCATGCTGTTTCAAAGCGTTCCTGGGCTCTGTATATTGGGATTTCACTGATGTATCCTGCTGAGAACAAAGGGAATATTCTATCCTCAAATCTGGTGTGGTTCCTAACTTCATCTTCCTTCAGAGCAGGTGAGCTGTAGCTAACTGATCCACTGCAGCTGCCATTTTCACAGCTGTTGGAAGACACTGCCGAGATCTGTGGCTCCTCAGAGCAGAGTAAATTTGCCAAGACACTGTGGTGATAACAGGAATTTTGCTTCAAGTTGCAGCAGGATGCAGTCACACCAAAGTCTCTCACTGCAGATACACAGGGCTTCGGCCTCCTGTTTTTTTTCTGTAGCCCACTGCTCTCCGTTTGCTTTATTGTGCAGGAAAATTAATCAGACCTCCTTTGCACAGCAGTTTAAACTGCTGCAGGGTTGCTGACCGTTTCTGGAGCACGGGCAGAAATCTGGAGTTAAAATAATTTTCAAAACTGCGCATTGCTCTCCAGTGTCTTCAGTACTCTGTCTGAGGGTGTTCTGATGAGTGCTGCAGATCATTCTTCCCATGTTGTAAGCTGTGATGCTATCATGTTCCTGATTGTGCACACAGGTCTTCAGAGTGCTGTTCCTTGTCTTGATATTCCTCTCTTTTCCAGTACCTGTTTGATTTCTCCATTTGATCGGTTTTCGATTTTGGGGGTCATGGCTACTGATCATTATGCATTTTCTAGATGTAAATCTTCAGCCGTCTAGTGACTATGGTAGTTCTTAAAAATAGTGATCTTTAAAACTTTAGGTTCTTATTACAGGGGTGCCAGACTCATTATCTATAATGGGCCAACCTGGATATAATTTGAATTCGATCAGGCCATTTCCTTTTGTATTTTTGTATTTTACAACAGCTTACATACCCTCTAAAGTGCCTTTTAAAGTCATTGAATCTTCATTAAATACCAATTTAGCAACTTACTCCTTACAACTGAGTTTGGGATTTGTGTAAGCAGTATTAAGTGTAATTATTCAACATATCATATTAACATATTTTAGTGCAGTATGTAAATATTCTGTTGACAATATTGTTGGGACATCCTGTTCAACAACAGGTGAAAGACAATGTGCAACTCTTATTTGTCAATAGATCAACAACTGCAGGACTGAATTGTTTAGGCTCTGGAATTAGTTTGAGAGACTGATGAGACTCAGTGCGTTTCGTTATCAGCAGTTTCAGTGTTTTTAACTGGGAAGCTGGAAGAGTAAAGGGACATCACCTGACAAAAAAAAAATAGACAGGCTATCTAAGAATGGCAAAAAAAAGACTTTCAACTACTGTATTGCTATTGCTCTTGGGCAAGTCACATGTGAACACATCACATGTAAACTTTCCATTCACTTTGATGAAGGAATATAGAGTTCTTTCATTTTTCTTTTATAAATGAATTACAGGGCCCTTATTACCAAGCTCAAGAATATCCCTGTGGGATCGGAAATCCAGCAGGTTCAGTTTCATTGACGCGTCTCTTGTCAGACTAAATCATCAGACATCAGAAACTGAGACTGAACCTCGGGGAGCTCTGTGTGGGATCTGCAGGCTCAGATAAGGTGCACTTTAAATCCTGACTGAGGTTCCGGCAGTACCTACAACACGGAACCAACAAATGAGTCTATCGGGACAGAACCAGCCCATGGACCTTATGTTTGACACCCCTTGGCTTGTTAAAAGATGAATGTGTCTCCGTTCCTCTGTGCTTACTCATTCACATCCTGTTCTTCAGTTTAACAATGTAGAGAAGGCATATTTCTGAGGCGCCTTGTGAAGTCGGACACACGCCGGTGAACTGAGGCGTGAGCACGCTGAGGCTCTCTTGCCTTCCGAGCAGCACGAGCCGAGAGCCGGGCAGTGGAAACTGGGTAATACCTGCTTCCCATATGCCCTGAACGTCTTTTCGCAGGGCACCAGCAGTCTGGAAAAGTGCCCGCGGATAGCGACGCGTTTCACACGCCCCCAACGACGCCTCCCGTTCATTCTCTGCCCTGCCCGCCCCCCCACTCTGCCCCCGAGCAGCCTGCAGAGGAGACGCCACCGCCGCAGGCAGCGGAGTGGAGCCCCGGGGGGCGCTGGACTGGGGGAGGGACAGAGCCCTTGGCGTCGCTCGATCGAGGGGTAGAGGACGTAGGCAGGGGACCTCGAGTGCTCCCAGGGGCCGCCCGGTGCCTTCCTCTCTGTGAGGACACGCGCCGTGCCCCCCTCTCCGCGCGGGGGGGCGGCCCCCCGAACGCGACCCCGGAGGACGTCTCGGCTGGGACGGGCAGCCCGGCGGAGTGGGTGGAGAAGGACAGCGGGCTGGACCAGTCGTCGGAGCAGGACTGCAGCCTGGCCGAGGAGTCGTCCCTCTCACTGGAGCAGCTCCTGGGTCGCTTGCAGGCCTCTCTCGGTCCCAACCCGGGCTGGGCCGGCATCCTGAGCGTCGCAGGTGAGGGCCGACACTGACCCGACCCGGGGCAATATGCTCTTCAGACACGCGCTGTGGTGCCGGTTGAGCCCTTTCAGGATTACAGTCTTGCCTACAAGCCGAAACAGAAGCTGTGGTATTCCGCGCTTGTTGGCTTGCAGTTTTACCAACTGCACGCTCATGTGCCTAATGAAGCAGTAGAGCAAACTGATTTGCACAGTAAAATCAGTTTGCTTCACTGCCTCAGTCGGCGGACGAGCGTGCAGTTTGTAAAACCAGGTGTGGGTCGGACTGCTGTATAGTGGGAGTCGGCTTATTATAAGAGCTGTGATGGATTTGGGCTGGAGCGGTCTGCTCTCGGTTTGAGGCTGTCGGCACTCCACTAGCCACTTGCCCGTTCAGAAATTTAGAGTTTGTCACGTCACAATGTGGTGGCAAGGTGTCCGAGGTCACTGTGACGTGCATACTGTACCAAGCACTCCTCTGTATGTGTCCTTCTGCCCCTCCAGGACCTTGTTACTAAACGGCTGTCTGCTTGTTCTACAGGTCTGGCAGGGAGGCTGCTCGAGGAAAGGGAGGAGCTGCTGGTGGAGGTTAAGAGTCTGAAAGAAACTATCAGGGTGAGCTCGTGTCTCGGCACTCTGAGCAGGGCCTTTCGCCATCCCATCCCCGTTGGAATACGAGATACATTTCCAGTTTCATCCCCCACTGCGAGTTTAACCCCACACAGATCAGTGGGGAGAGAGAAACTGCTGCACCAAGTGGATTAGGGGGGGGAATTTAAGGCTGGACAGGCAGTACAAAACCAGGATTTATCCAGGACACTGGGTATCATCAATGGTGAAAATGTCTGGTAATATTGGATAACAAAAATGGGACTTTTCTTTTGGAATGTTTTTATCTTTTGTTATCCCCACCCAATGTACTGAATGTTTCTCATGTCTTGAATCATGGCTTGACTACCGAAACTGTACACAGGGACTATTAATATTACTATTTAAAGAGCTGTCCCAGACAGTAGGGCGTTGATTGGACACAGGTGTGTGTGGGAGAGCTGTCCCAGACTGCAGGGCCTAATTCTGATCCTTCTTGAAGACACTGTGTTCAGTTGTTCCTCATAAGCCCACTCTCCTCGGCTCTTTGCTCAGTACTGAGTGCTCAGCTCTGATTCCTGGGACTTTGGAGCTGCTGTTGAAAGATGAGGTAGTGCTGTGGACAGTGAGTACAGAAGCTGCCATCTAGAGATGGAGCCTAGCTGTATTCAAATAAGCAGATGTAAAATAGAAGCAGCATATCGGCATCCAAATATGAAGTATTAAATGAAATGAACAGAAGCACCAGAGTATCCTTTCCAGGGCCTGATACCAATGCTTCTCTCTGTTGTGAAAGAAATGGGTGACTCTTTTTTCCTGTCTGGATTTGGAGCTGCAGTAACAGAGTTCGAACAGTTGCAATTCCAAAGGCATTACTCCAGTCCTCTGAGGCTCAGAGAAGTTCCAGTTTTTTTCGTAATTTCCTGTTGCGGTTTCCCTCTGCCTGGGGCCTTCCCACCCCTTCCCACACCCACACTCTGGGCTCTGGTCCAGGCCTGGCCCGGGATAGCGAGGCCTGCGGCTCGGCGCCTCTCAGGAAGAGAAGCCCCACAGGTGCCAGGAACAGAACCAGCAGCAAATACGAGAAGACCGTGATGACCGGGTTAGGAGCTCACTGGAAAGAAAGCAAAAGGGAAGAGGAGTCAATCAAACAAGCATTCAAGATGAGCGACGACGGGTGGCCATCGTCACTCATTTGTAAATGACCGAAATGAAACCTCGTCAAACCTCTTTGCTGAAGATCTGTTTCTGCACCTGAATGCACCCCCCCAACCTCATGAAATTAGCTTTTTGGCTGTAGACAGACCTGTGAACAGAGAGAAGGTGGATGAGATTGTTGGAACATTTAGCCAGATCTCTATTTCCTGAAAGCTGCTATTAAAATTTAAAGACAAGAAACATCGTCAAGTTTAAAAAAATGAAGACAACATTGCTCTGAAAGTCAAGTGGGTCTTGGATAGTGAGAGATGTACCCTTGGCTGAATCTTCTGTATCTCTGCAGGACAACGTGTCTGACAGTTCAAGGGTCCCCATATGTGGAGACAGTGCTGTTCCACATTTGCACAAGGGTTTTGGGGTTCTGCAGTTTCCCTGGAAATATGACCTAAAGGATTTCTGACCAATTGCAATCGAAGGACAACAGACCCTCTTTTTGCACCAGAGGAATGTACCAGCTGTGGGCAGGGAGCTGGAAACTGGGAGCCGGGAGCTGCTGCTGGGCAGGGGGCTGGAAACTGGGAGCCGGGAGCTGCTGCTGGGCTGTGGTCCTGTCAGAACAAGGCTCTTCTCCTCCTGGCGGCTCTGTTTCATTGTCCGCTGTCACTGGGGCCTCACATACCTGAGGCCTTTGGGAAATCATCCGAGCTGCACAAGCAGAGACTTGTACTCGGAGCTTTTCAGTAATGACTCGGTTGTTTGCTTTTGAACTGACTTGAAAGTCTCTCCGCTGAAATGTTATTCTTGTCAGAGTGAAAGGCTCCGAGAGGTCCTATGTCCATGTGTTCCCCTCCTCAAAAGTGGAGTTTTGCTGGCTGTTGTTCAGCTTTTACGGTTCCGTGAACCTCCAGGTTCTTTCAAACCATGATGAGTTTGAAGTTTTCTGAACTGATTATTTTTGTTTCAGTAGTGTAAGAGGTGAGAGGCTTTGACTGTAGTGAGATCCTGCTATATCACTGGTCCCGCAGTCTTCCTCCTTTCTCTGGACATGGTGCTGGAACAGAGGGAAACTCTATTTTACAATTCATAAATAGATTTACTAAATAGATGAGACACTTCTTCCAGAGATGCACAACGTATATTAGCGTTTTAGTCCAAAAGGAGAGAAACATGCTTAGGAAGGAAGGATCATGCTTAACTTGACACTCAATCCCCTCCTCCTCCTCCTCCTCTTTCCCTGTGGCACCTACTGGGTGACTGATTCTTCTCTCCCTTTATCTGGGCCCAGGCGGAGCGGATGGAGTGGCTGCAGTTCCAGTCTGACCTGCAGGTGGCAGTGTCCGTGGCCGATCGGCTGAAGACGGAGGCGGAGGAGGAGCTGAGCGCGCTCAGAGTGTCCCAGCGGGAGGCGCTGGGGAGGCAGGCAGAGCTGGAGCGGGAGCTGAAGGAACTGAGGCAGATGCACAGCGATACCTGCAGTGAGCTGTCTGCTCTGAAAAGGAGCTGTGCGACCCTGGAGCTGGACCCTCTGAAAGACAAGGCAGTGCCAGGAGAGGGCCCAGGAGAGAGGCCTGGGCCAGAGAGGCAGGGCCCAGGAGAGAGGCCTGGGCCAGAGAGGCAGGGCCCAGGAGAGAGGCCTGGGCCAGAGAGGCAGGGCCCAGGAGAGAGGCCTGGGCCAGAGAGGCAGGGCCCAGGAGAGAGGCCTGGGCCAGAGAGGCAGGGCCCAGGAGAGAGTGAGCTGAGGCCACACGGCGCACAAACAGAGCATCAGCGGAAGGGAGAGGGAGAGCAGAGGAGCTTTCTCAGGCTGGAGCGGACGAGAGAAACACGCAGCCATGACAGCAAGGCGTCTTCTCGAGGACTGAAGTCTCAGAGGGCAAGAGAATGGGTAGCGGACCAGGACAGGTGAGCGGGGCTTTCCGTAGGTAGAAACCGCAGTCACGTCCTCTGTCCCACTCGCAGAGAGTACATTTCTACTGTTACAAGACAGTGAGCAGGAAATAACCCGAGTCTTACACAAAATGGTTGGCTTATTCTCTGGCATGGATCTGGTGATGAGTAATTAATTTAGGTTGAAACTTGGACAAGACTTACAACTATTTCTTAAAAATGAAATGGCACAACTGTACAACACACTGTTACACAACATACACCAGTGAGACGTGTACAATCAATGCTGTCCAGAATCTTACCTTGCTTCGGTCACCCAGATAGTCATTCGCATGACCTAGAACAGGTGAAAGAGAGAGACGTGCCGTGTCATAGTGAAAATAATGGATATTACTCAGGGCTAAATCTCCCTTCCTACAATCTGGATGCCCAGAAGAGTGAATAGGAATCAATTTTCTTACTCTAAATGTGCATCTCTAACTCGCAAGAAAGCATTTTAGTGTGAGGATTCTGCAATATCAGAATTTCCCACCACAGGACTGCTGGTAGGTGGCATGTTGGCACAGTGGTTAGCAGTGTTGCCTCACAAGAACAATTTACTTGTTCCTTTGCAGCCTACGCATGCTGACACAGCTACCTACTTGAAATTGTTTTGTGACGTGAGTTTTTGGAGTCCGATGGTCCTGTGCCCCCTTGTGGTCTTCTCTGTTCCTGATCTCCAGCTCCTTTACTGATGCTGCTTGTACGCCCGAGTCGGTCTGCTTGGCTCAGGGTAGCGCTCACTGGTTTGCCGTTACAGGGGACGGGCGCCAGACACACGACAGCCGGTGTCGCTCAGAAGCCTCTCCAGACCCTCGCTGTCTCCTGAGCGTCCGTCTGCTCCACATCCCTCCCTCGGGCTGACAGCCACAGCTGGATCGCAGAGGCGGGTACTGTAGGCGTCTCATTTTCTTCCGTGTAATGAAGGTCTTTGGAGAGCCGTTGCTCAGACGTGAGCTGCGAGGCCAGTGAGCCCAGTGGCCCCGGTGTCTCTGGTTCGAGCAGGGGGGCCCACAGGGTGTGGTTAGCTTTTTCCTTGACTCCGGTGAGACGCTGTGGAGCTCGCATGGTGTTAAAAGTCGACTGGCCCTGGAAGGTCCTCATTCTCACTGGGCAGGGCAGGTGTTGTGGGCAAAAACAGAGTTTGCACATTCCTTTCCCACAGCTGGAATAAGAGGAAGTACCAACACAGCGATCGGATTAAATAAATGTATATTTCGGGCTGGATTAGGGCACAGATAGTCAGTCCGGCTCCTGGGGCGCCAAGGGCGATCAGTGCTGCTGCAGGACATGAAGAGGAATCTCTCCTGTTAGGTCACGCTGGTCCTGCTCAGCTCGTGGAGGGCCAGAGTGTCTGCAGGCTTTCTAATTCTCTGTAACAGCTGGGGAAAATGTTGGACCAATTGATCCGGTATTAAGCTCAAACCGGCAGGCGCTTCATGACTGGAGCGTCTCCTCCCGGGTTACGCCACAAAATGAAACCTGACGAGCGACTCCGGGACTGCGGCTCCAGGACAAGGACCGAATGTCAGGCTTTAGGATGTGAAGATGGGAATCGGGAATTCTGCAGCAGACCCGGTGGCGTCTGTCTCTTTGACTTGGGGGTCGGACGTGGTATCGGGGTCACCCTGAGAGAAGCTCCTAGTTTGTTTCACACGGGGCTTTCAGGACTGCTGCTGTTCTTAAAGTAGGGGTCCCCTAAAAAGAACCTAATTTGGAACCTTATTTTCTGTCCGATTACTGCAGTAAATGTTGTGAGTTAATTCTACAGAAAGTACCTGCGGTGCACCCCAGCAAGTGGTCAGAAGGATTATAGTCATGCGCTTAAGTACTGCAACCTACCATGTAAAAAAAAAAACACCGGACAATCCAGGAATTGTACAACCTGCCTTTTGGTGAGGAAACTTCTAGACCGAATTTCTTGTTTAAGAGAGCAGGATGGGACAGTGGGATGTGTAGTATTGCCCACTCTGCTGTGGGCTGTCTTCGGCGAGCTCTTTATGGCTTGAACACGCAGCCGGTGCTACAGTAGAGGTGTTGTTACTGCACTGCACAGTAACCGCGATCGCTGCTGTAATGCTATAATTACAGAATCCCGAAGGCGTATCGAGGGGGAGGAGAACAGAGACCTCAGAAGAGAGACCGGAGAGCTGTGCTGCCTCTGCTGCAGGTCTGTTTATGTGTGTGTGAGAGCATTGAACTGCTGTAGGAGTATGTTAAGCGTTTACTTCCACAGGAATGTGCGTGTCCAGAATTGCCACGGTATTTGTTCCAGCGGGTGGCTGTGTTCTGCTGCCAGTCAGTAATGACCTTAGGAGGCTGTGCTTGCTGTAGCCTAGTTCTCCACACCTGTGTGTTAAGACAAGAGAAAAGTGCAGGATTATAATACAATATCTTACCCCTCTGTTGGTCATCAAAGCACTCCCACTACACTTACCTCCCATGCCAGTGACTGGGCACCACTTGTGTTAATTTGTTATGGCAGTGAAGCTCATTGATGGACTGGGACTAGTGGGGTTGGAGTCTGTTGTTGGCTGGGTATTAACCTTATAGAGGTTATCAGCAGCTTGCTGTGCCCTTTAGCCTTGTGTCTTCATACAGAAGGGGCCTACTGCAGCAGGAGGCTGTGCTTTTACATTGGGGGGGGTGGCGGGGAACGCTCATAGGGGTCCTAGGTGACAGCCACCCCTCTGACATTAGACTGTTTGATGTCAGTGGAACCCGTGTCAAGAGATTAATTGGTGGGCCAATCTTGTTTATTTCAGATGGTCAAAAAGACATTCTGCCTCTCAATCAACAGAATAGCGTGTCCAGGGATACCGGCATGGTGTTGGGCAGTAGAAGCAGGTGAGCCAGCAGATTCCTTGCCTTCTCCTGTGCTCTTCCCTGCACCGAGATCTGCTCCCGACGGATTCGTGACCTCTGGCTATAGACCGAATTCAGGTCTAGGCAAATACCTGGCCAACGACACTCCGTATAGACCAGTACGAGTAAGAGATAAACAGAGATAAGACGCATGAGAAAAGCTGAGCTTAAAGTTTCTACTTGCAGAGTAGATTGTAGATAGAATTAAAAAGCACATTTATCACTGTTAACCTTTTTTGTAGTTAAAAGCATACAATATTAAGACGTACAATTGTCCAATGCACTACTTTGTTGTCACTTAGAATGTTGTGGATTATTCTTGTCACTGCTTTGCCACTTTCATTTTGAAGTCAGTCCCTTATGAAATAAGGACGTTCACAGCCGAGACAACACAGCCCTTTGAGTGAGTGCCTCCTGTTCTTGCCTATAAGAGCTTCCCCTTGTGGCGCCTGGCTCATGTTTCACTGTTCGCTCTGACCAGATCCACTGGGCTGCTTTTGAGGGTTGTCAACATGAACACCCAAATGTTTTTTGCACGCAGGCAGTGAAAGTAGTCGTTATTAAATGTCATCTACTGGTGTTTGGCCAATATTGAATTGAATCTAATATCCATCACTTTCAATTTCATATGTAGCATCTCCAGTGTTTGCAGTTGCTAGAAAATTATTGAGATTTGCAAACTTGCTGCATTATCAGAATCTAGATCGTTGGTTTAAAGAGCGGTGATCCTAGTGCAGGTCTCTGCAGTACTTTATTAAGTACAGCGCTTAAAGAAATTTAAAGGAACCCAGAGGATTTTGGAATCAACAGTGAAACTTGAAAACCAAGTGGAAACTACGGGGAAGTGTGTTTAAAACTGAGACCAGGATGCATTTCCTTACACAAAGGGTTGTGGCAGTCTGGAACAAACTAACCCTTCATGTTGTTGAAGCCAATAACCTGGTTTCATTCAAGAAACAGCTGGAGATTCCCATATTAGTTGGTCGTTGGTGACCAAATGAGCTAGACAAGCCGAACTGCCACCATTTTTTACCCCGTACTCCCAATGTTCATAATGAAATGTAAAAAGCAGACCAAAACTCCGTTGTGCTTTTTTGACAAAGGTCACATGTAAGAAATAATACAGTGTGTGAATCGCCACCAGGGGGCTCAGAGGCTTGCAGCTGTTCAACATATGGGCTTGTTTGTTTCACCTTCTCCTCACTGTAGTGATTGCTTTGACTCGGGGGGGGGAAACAATTTTTGGGAGCTTATTCCATTTTCAAAACTGTACGACAACCGCAGTGGTCAACCCTGATACAGAAAAGAGGTCCCAGTTGAAAACTTGCAACTGAGTGCAAGAGTCTGGTCTTGCACAGAAGGATTGTGGGTCCCTACCATGTGGGGCCAAGTCCGGTGTGGGGGTGTGGGGATGAACCTGGTGTGTGGGTCTGTGGTGTGTGTGGTGTGTGGGGCCAGGCCCGGTGTGTGAGTCTTGGTGTCTGTGACGTGTGGGGCTGAGCCCAGGGTGGGTCTGTGGCATGTGGGGATGAGACCGATGTGAGTCTTGGTGTCTGTGGCCAGGCATGGCGTGTGGGTCTGTGGTCTGTGGGGCCGAGCCCGGGGTGGGTCTGTGGCATGTGGGGATGAGACCGATGTGAGTCTTGGTGTCTGTGGCCAGGCATGGCGTGTGGGTCTGTGGTCTGTGGGGCCTAGCCCGGGGTGGGTCTGCAGCATGTGGGGATGAGACCGATGTGAGTCTTGGTGTCTGCGTGTGGGTGTGGATCTGTGGTCTATGGGGCAGAGCCCGGGGTTGGACGAGCCTCCTGTCCAGTGGTGGGCGTCAGGTGCTGTCTTCTTGCTCTTCCATCACGATGTCCTGCCCCTCCCAGGTCCGGAGGGGGTGTGAACTCGCTGCTGCGGAGACACGGGGGCTCCAAGAGGAACTCGCTGCTGCACTGGTGTCAGAGCCGCACTAAGGGCTACGAGGTGAGCCGCTGTACCGCTCGAGCAGAGGCCTGTCCCGACAGCGGGGCGGTGACACTCGGCCCTGTCCGAGGCTGCTGAGCAGTTATTCCAGATGTTTCTGTGATGGGCACTGTCACACCTCCACTGCCTTGACTTGCTCCTGTGATCAGAGGCCAGCCATGGTGAAGCAGTCATCACTGTGATCAGTGATCAGTGATCAGTGGTGATGAGCGATTTCCATGACTGGTGGGCATCAGGTTGAGTGGAACAGTTCCAGTCGGGGCATGATGGGTATCTTGTAGAATAAGGAGGCGGAGATTCTGTCTTTTAAAAGGTGCTCTGGAAACAAGGTCAGGGCTGGATTCAAGTGAGACGTGGGAAGGCCATTACTTTTCTCACACTTCTGTAAATCTTGCTCAACGTAGCGTGGATTGAAAATTCCTACTTGCAGTATCTGTGAGATTAACACCTTGTGTTCGGTTTCCATTGTATAGTATTGTAGCTGTCTCTGTGTAATCCTGTCCCTGCTCCCTCTGTCCAGAACAGTGCCTGTAGCTGTCTCTGTGTAATCCTGTCCCTGCTCCCTCTGTCCAGAACAGTGCCTGTTGCTGTCTCTGTAATCCTGTCCCTGCTCTCTCTGTCCAGAACGTTGACATCACCAACTTCAGCAGCAGCTGGGCGGATGGCCTGGCTTTCTGTGCTCTTTATCACACCTACCTGCCGGGACACATCGCCTACAGCAGCCTGAGCCCTGCAGACCCGGTAAGTGTCTGAGCGCTTCTGGAGCTGCAGAGCTAGGGCTCCCTCTGGGTGCACACAGAAATACTTTAGGACAGGGCTGCTGACTGCTCCTGTGTCTCGGCTCTTTGTATATCCAGAAAGCTCGTAAATTGACCCTCTCTGTTCCAAAACAGTGCTGTGTGCAACTCATCATCCCAGAGCTGATGTGCATTTCTCAGTGAACTTCACACAGGAAGGACAAGTTGATATTAGGAGCTGAGCAGAATCCGCAGGAGTTTTTAAGTGGATGGATACATTTCCTCCTGTATGCACACACACTCCTGGAATGCTTGAGAGAGGACAGCTGAACTCTCTTTTCAAGCTGGGCCTTAGAGTTTGGATTGAAAATGTGTGAAGTAAATTGCACTTAGAAATTGTTCATTTTATAAGCAGCGGTTTAACAGAACCCAATTATCTGTGGTCCGAACTTTGTGAAATTGTAACTGTAACTCGATTTTTATGAGGCTTGTTTCATAATCTAACACTGTAAAGTGGTGTGGCCTGCTTCTGTGTGAAGAGTACTACCTGAACCAGAAGTGTTGTCAAAAAGGCTGATTTACAGGGAGATTTTTAACTGTCATGAAGCTGTGAGAGTTCAGACTGAGCACATGAGGTCGAGTGAGTTTTAGTCCCCATCCTGCGAGGGAGGTCACAGCCTTAAGGAGGAGAGGCCTGCGTGCGAGTCTGTTCTTCTGAACCCAACTCCGACACACAAACAAGCCCAGAGCCTGGTGCTGGAGGTCAGGATGAGGCCAACTTCGCATTCAGGCCAAGACAGACAAGTGTTTGACATGACTCCATGCTTTATTTTAGAGAGAGAATCTGAAGCTCGCTTTCAGAACGGGGTTCAGTGTGGGGGTCCCCTCGTCTCTGGTAAGGCTCCTCGGTTGCACACAGCAATAACTTGCTGGGAAGGTTTGGTGGGGATGGATGTGGTGGGGTTTGGGGTTCAAAGTTCTTTCCTTCAAATAAAACCTAAATCCCTGTTTTCTGAAAGATATATTGTACACATTTGCAGGTGTCATCCCAGAAAGAGCCCACAGAACAAAGTTTATTTCAAATTGAGGTCCATTGCTTTTCTGTCAGTCAGTATCTCACTGATCCCATGAGCGCAGGCTTTGTTTATAAAGGGTCCAGAGTAGTTTCATGGTAGTTCATTCTCTGTACCTTCCACTCTCTATAAGAGAGTTTTTTCCAGTTTTGGATTGTTTTACCAGATGTAAGAATTAGTATTCCCGGTTACTGTAACAGTATGAAATTTAATTTCTAAAATGTTGTCCAGACTGATTAGGAACACCCCTCCAGTCACAATTTACAGCATCTATCCTACTTTTTAAGTACTGTATATCCCTGGGCATGTGTTTCAGTTCCTTGTGTCTGGACTGTACAGTCCATCAGAACTGTCTGCCTGGGAATCCCCTGAAGGAAACACTTTAAACCATAAGGATACTCCCTTTAAGCACAAACTCTTTGATACGCACTAGTATTATTTAGGCAGTCATGAAATCTTGAGTGGGTTCTGGACTGGGAGGACCTGGATGAAGAGAACTGCAGCAGAATTGGGCTTTGTCTCTTGCAGACTGTGGAAGAGATGCTGAGCGCAGGAGGTCCAGACTGGCAGAGGGTGCTGGAATACGTGGAGAGCATCTACAGGCACTTTGAGATGTGACCCCTTCACCAGACTGCGCTGCCCTCTCCTGCAGCAGCAATGGCTGTACCTGTGGGTTATCTAATGAGCACAGGCCTCGACAGACTGAGTCAGACCACGTGGGCAGACCGATTTCCCTCCTCCTTACTCCAGCTGGGCAAGACGCACATCAGTCATCCTCTAGTGCCGTCTCATCCCTCACCAAGTCATGAATTGCCCACCCTCGGCTCTGGTGTCCTTCATCTCCTTCCTTGGGTTTCCAAACCAGGGGTTACGCAACGCGTGCTATGCTTTCCAAGTGTGGCCATCCAGGCTTCATTGCTCTTGAACAGAGCGATCAACAGGCGGGGCCCAAGATCAGCCGTGAGCACAGAGTCACGGGCTAAACCACCACAGCATCTTGGGGCAGACGAGGGTTAGTCTGCAGCTGTGTGATGAGGGATATATAGCTGTTACGCGGCTCAGAGGATTAGGTCTGTATGTACTGAGAACGTGGTCCTTGGTTTTCCAGCCATTGGCCATCAAAAGGCTTTAGAGCTCTTATTCTTTGTGGACATTTACCCCACAAACAGCAGTCGAGTTCCTGAGGTCAGGCCCCACCGGTACGAGAACACATTCAGTTTGACTGCAGGGCACAGACAGTTCGGATGACTGGGGCCATTTTCAGCATCATTTCCACCAGGGGGCAGACTCTGCACAGTGTAAGTGTGGCCCCTTATTGGTAAGCAAAGGTTTCTACATCAGCATTAGGCTTCATATGGTTTTAATTTCATCTTAAATGTGAGTATTTTGTAAACTTTCACCCTGAAATAAAAATGGATAAATCTTAAACTGGAATAAAGCAGAACTATTTTATGTGCAAAGGCACTACATCTGGATCTCCAGTTCCCTTTTGATGAGCACTTGAATGGGGACTAAGATTAATTTATTTTCAGGAGATAAAGATACGGCTCATTTCGGGAAGCAGGTGATAGGCACTGCCAGAGTCTTCACTGACGAGCTGCGGGTGGGCAGAGGAGTGGGGGGTACCGACTGACTGACAGAGCAGGGACAGGAAGACAAACTGAAGGGGAACAGCTCCTGGTCAGCAGCAGAACCTGGGACTGGGTCAGCGATGTGGATCACTCGTGTTCTGGTTCATTAAAGCTCAGAAAGTATCGTAGTAGTCCATTGCTATTCAAAGGCAATGTGGTTGCCCGTGACATGACTTGACACTTACAGTATGCTGTTATGCAGTGAGTGAGCACTGGAAGTGCCACAGCTCAGGAGAACAATGTGCACTACGCATCTTCTTGCTGAGGCTGAGGCTGAGGCTGGAGAGCACTGTGAGAAACAAAGCCATTCAAGTTGCTGCCTGTGATCGTAACAGGAGCAGAAGTGTGTCTCACAGCAGGACCCTGACACAGGAGGAGCTATTCGGCTCATCTGGACCGGCTGCTAGGAGTTCATTGAGCTCAAGCTCTCATCCAGCCACTTCTTGGAAAAAAGCCAAGACATCAGTTTCAAAAACTAGGTAGTGGCTCATTCCACACTCGGTCTAAGCTTGATTTTTAATGCACTTCTACATGATTTCCACTTGTCCTCTAGGTCTCGTTTCACTGTTGATTCTGACGAGATCTGCTGGGTTGAGTTCGTCAGGGTTGTTGAAGATTTTGAATACCTACAGCACATCTCCTACCACTCTTCTCTGTTCAGGACTCTTAACCAACACATGGCTGCTGCTCCACAGCCACCGACCCACCACATCATCTGCACCAGCCAGAAGCGAGCAGGCAAGAAGGATATGTAATAGAGGATATTACTGCTGTATTCTACAAGGCTTGTAAACAGAAGGCACAATGTTCATCTTATGAGCACAAAACATAATTTACTAAACTCAGACATTTTATATTGCACTGCCTGCATTACAAATGGTCACAAAAAGATTTTCATCAGTGTTTGATATGACTGTACCTGGACAATCTATATGACAATGAATACGCTGGATATATGGAATGTTGCAAAATCACACCCCACTGTAGTCTCACCAGAGTAAAAAAAAATTTCACGCAGAGGAAATGACATACAGGAAGAGGCCCGTCTAAGAAGCTGTGATCCCGCCCCCCACAGGCGGAACAGACATGGGTGGCAGAAGGAGAGACTTGAGTTTGACGGACAGGGCAGCGATCTCCGGGTCCTGAGACTCGTACATCTTCACGAGGCGGGCAAATTTCAGGACACCTAAAAACACAACGTAGCAATAAACAACACAGCACCTCCGCATTAACTAAAGCACAAAAGAAGTTTCAAACCCAAACACGCCATTCAGCCCAGATACTATAAGTGAAGCTGCAGTTTTATTCTGTAAGGAGAAGTCAAGGAGTCACAGCGCAGTTCAGTGAAGATTTGAGATTAGTCGTTTAATTTGTTACAAAAATGGGCATTTCTGGAGAACACTGAAACAGACACACCACAAGGTATATCCCCCCACAGTGTCCCCAATTACAACAGTGTCACAGCAGGTTTTACAATCAGAGTCCAGCTATGGTCACCCTGTGTTACTATCAAGGAGGTTTATAAATGACCATTACCACTCAGACTGGAATCGTAAAAAAACATTTCGACTTTTGGTACAGTGGCTGTTCCTGATAATGTTATCCCTGCCTTTTGGTTCTTTTGAAGGTGTCAGATACAACACCAGGTGTCTGTTTAAATTTCACCCAAGCCCACTCAGGAGTAATGACCCCTGGCCAGAGTCAGATTTTACAGTCCCTCCTCTTAGTTGTTTGAACGTTTTTTTTTATACGTTGATACAAATGGAACAATTAAATTTACATGGAATAATTATGGTTTTGGTTGATATACAGTATTTTGGCATTTCCATCACAAATGTATTAGACCGACAAAATGATGCTATTGTGGATGTCAATTGTGCTAGATCCTATAATACATATCTATAATCTTTACCTTTGTGAAGTGCCTCCATCAATCCTGCTTCTCTGTGTATTAGATCAGCCATCATTCTCTTTATACAATTCCTCCACCTCTGCTTTGTTCAGGTACTGTGTAACCACAGACATACTGCCTCTGTCTCTCTGGCACCTGCAACCCCATCTGAGCAGGACTACAGCACTGCAGTGCTCATGTAGATAGTGAGTCAGTATTAACCCCTCTCTCTAAGCAGGACTACAGCACTGCAGTGCTCATCTAGGTAGTGAGTCAGTATTAACCCCTCTCTCTGAGCAGGAGTACAGCACTGCAGTGCTCATGTAGGTAGTTAGTCAGTATTAACCCCTCTCTCTGAGCAGGACTACAGCACTGCAGTGCTCATGTAGGTAGTGAGTCAGTATTAACCCCTCTCTCTGAGCAGGACTACAGCACTGCAGTGCTCATGTAGGTAGTGAGTCAGTATTAACCCCTCTCTCTGAGCAGGACTACAGCACTGCAGTGCTCATGTAGGTAGTGAGTCAGTATTAACCCCTCTCTCTAAGCAGGACTACAGCACTGCAGTGCTCATCTAGGTAGTGAGTCAGTATTAACCCCTCTCTCTGAGCAGGAGTACAGCACTGCAGTGCTCATGTAGGTAGTGAGTCAGTATTAACCCCTCTCTCTGAGCAGGACTACAGCACTGCAGTGCTCATGTAGGTAGTTAGTCAGTATTAACCCCTCTCTCTGAGCAGGACTACAGCACTGCAGTGCTCATGTAGGTAGTGAGTCAGTATTAACCCCTCTCTCTGAGCAGGAGTACAGCACTGCAGTGCTCATGTAGGTAGTGAGTCAGTATTAACCCCTCTCTCTGAGCAGGACTACAGCACTGCAGTGCTCATGTAGGTAGTGAGTCAGTATTAACCCCTCTCTCTGAGCAGGACCACAGTATCAAAGTGCTCATGTAGGTAGTGAGTCAGTATTAACTGCACTCTCACCCTCTCCTTCATTGTTGAAGCCATATGCTTTTATAACTTCTTGTTGTATCTGTGTGGCAACAGGCAGCACCAGCTGCAGCATCTTGCCCATATCATTGCAGGCGCTCTCTCGGGCTTCTTCCATCCGCGCTGCGTTCTCTGGCACTGAGAATGCCTGGATCACCTCGCTGAGCACCACTGCAACACAGGACAGCACTGTGAGACACACCAGGCCCTCTATACCACTGTTTCACACTGTCCCAACTGCAACACAGGACAGCACTGTGAGACACACCAGGCCCTCTATACCACTGTTTCACACTGTCCCAACTGCAACACAGGACAGCACTGTGAGACACACCAGGTCCTCTATACCACTGTTTCACACTGTCCCAACTGAAGCACAGCACAGCACTGAGAAACACACCCAGGTCCTCTATACCACTGTTTCACACTGTCCCAACTGAAGCACAGGACAGCACTTAAATATAGTGAAGTGAAGCATGGTTTAACACTATACACTGCATTGTTACAGACTGTTACAGTGACTGAACAGGGCAACAGTCCAACATTCTTCAGATGCTGCAGGTCTGTGCTTTTCTTCTTGATTTAAAACTGTTTCAGATCACTGTCAACAATGTATTTTTGTGAGAACTGGAACAGAGGAGGGTTCTGCCCTCTCATCCAGACAAAGAACATCACTGCTTACCGCACATGTGATATAAAATATAGCAGGATGTTCAGTACTGCAGTTCTACTGCCAGCCAGTGCTGAGGGCCTTGTGTTTCATTAGTGGGCTGTCGATAGATATACTGTATGCCCTCTGAAACAGTAAACAACTGAAGCCGGTTTGGGAGTAGGACTGTCCTGGAGCTCCAGGTCAGTTGGTGTCTCTCACCTCTGGCTTGTTCCACTGTGAGGACAGGCTGCTGTGGCTGAGCAGAGGCCATCCTGAGACCTGCCAACACCTGGAGCAGGACACCCTGGTTACAGCGCTGAGGAGACAGGACAGGGCATTAAGATGCAGTAACAGGATACCCCAGTACAGTGACACTTCATTAGAGAGCGATATACCGTAGACAGAGAAAAGCAAGGTCAGGTCAGGTGATGCCCTTCCCTCTGGACCCGAATTTCCAAACCCACGTCCCAGCATGGGGACTGGGGACACTGTGCTGCAGACGAGATATTCTGACCAGGACCCGAGGTGTTAGTGGAGCAGCCGGGGTGTCCTGGCTAAATTCTGCTCTGGGTTTAAACACTCTGTCCTCCCTGATGTTCCTCCTTAATTCACCCGGAGCAGCAGTTTCTCTCTCTTCCCCTTGATCAGCAGTGCCGTGGGGCTGCTGGGCTTTAATAACGGGTGGAGTGGATCCTCTGCAATATGTACAGAGCTTTGCAATCATTTGGGAAAAGTGCTAGATAGCTAAAAGAAAATCTTATAATAATGACACATTGCAGAGAAAGACAGAGCTGGACAGCCCTTACAGTACAGTATCACCCGAGCCTCCCACTCCTGTCTGCAGCTGACTGTAACCGAGGCTGGGTTTAAAAACACAATCACACAAAACGACACAAAGACCGGCGTTGTGTTTGATCTGGTAAATGATATGCATTTCCAATCAAACTCTCGGCTTCTCTACTCACTTGAGTCCCCGGAAAAGCTTTAAAGCAAAGAAAACCTCATCGCAGTGACTAACCCAGTCAAACAAACACTGCAGCCGAGACACTCCGCCCCGCAGCTGCGTACAAGTGCGACTCCTCTTTCCCAAACACTGTGCTGCTGTATGTTTGCTGCCCCCTACTGACCGCGGAACGAACTGAGGTCTGCAGGAGACATCACTTCAAAGAGCCATGAGAGAACCGGAGCAGAAAATCCAGAATAATGTGGAAATGGGCTACAAGTGCAAGGGCTGCACTGGGGGTTAAATCTGTGTACAGTGTGTATACCAGGCAGTACAGAAACAGCATTCATTGGTGATGAGAGGTGTGGGGGAAGAGGACTATATACAGGGAGTGGCTAACAGAGTCACATCAGGAATGTGAGAGGAGAGCAGACTACATGAGCTGCAAAAATTTGTGTGAGCTGGATGTTTGGCAGAGAGGGAGTTACAATAATCTAGACTGGCAGAGCAGGAGAGAAAATACAATACAGTTCACTTTGTGCGTTCATGAGGGTTCTGTACCGAGAACGCTCAAAAACAGCCAACTTCACATATAACCACGTCCAATCCTATAGCTTTGCAGAAGATGATCGAGACTAACTTTTATTTATAAAGCACCTTTCCACAATCAAGGACACTGTACACAGTGATAAAGAAGAAAAAAAAATACAATAAAATGTAAATATAAATCAACAAGAACATACATAAACTGTAAGGAAATCAGACATTTGCCTTAGTAAAAATGTGAGATTTAAGTTTAGACTTGAAAGAATTTGTCTCTTGAGAGTTAGAGGAAAGGCATTCCATAACATTGGAGCAGCAACAGGAAAAGCAGCAATACTCACCAAGACACCAACAGCCCTACATTTACACTAATCCTAAGAACAGTGAGCTAAGAACCTGCCTCATCTGAACAGAGCCTACAGGAAGGGGTTCAGAGATGTACAGTATGGCGGAGCCAGATTATTATTACACAGATTTGGTAATTTGATGAATAAATTAAAACATCGAGATCAAACAGGATTTGTCAGGTACAGTATCTTCTGGCTACGGATAACGTTCGCCGTCTCCTTCATGTCACCTATGCCTCCAACACTGACAGTTCAGCTGCTGCTGTTCTGTCACTGGTTGCTGAGAAAGTCTTGAATGTGATCCTCTCTGGACAGCTCTTGACCACATGGGGCTAGGCATGGGCCCCATCAAAATGATTGAAATATTATTCGCAATCCCCCCAGCTATGGTCATGATGAATGCTATCTGTTCTCCTCAGCTCACCACCTCCTGCCAGGGCTCTCACTATTACCGTTCGCTATGTCATTAGAACCCCTAGCACAGTCATCAGCACAGTCCATCTCTCTACTGCAATTATTCCTATTGAAATGAAATCTACCCAGCATCATATCTACATGTATGTAGGTAATACATGCTCACTCATGACGAAACCCACTCAGTCGCTCTCTGTTTTCCTTGATATTTCTAATGATTCTAGATTATTGTCTGGGTATAAAATCTACTGGAGTAAGACTGCACTACTTCCCTTAAATATTGCATTAGAGGACACAGGTCTATTGTACCTGCGAAGAGCCCAGAAGTTAGGAATTTATTAATACAAAAGTGTGTACAGTAAATATATACAGCTTGCATACTACTGTTTCAACAGGGTTTGAACTTTAAGATGGATTTAGATAGATGGCTGCAATTAACTCAATTCAAGCCCATGTCTCTACGATTGAAATGAAGATACTCACTTGTGGTCATTTCTATAGCTCGATGCCTCCCCTCCTCCTCAGTGGCTACTGAATTATAAACCATATATGATATCACATATGCATAAACAGCAAGTTGCAAATTTTTGACTGTCGGGTTTTTTTTACCCAAACTGTATCAATCAGACTGAACACTAAACACTATGTTTGTGTGGAGGGCAAGATGGCCACACATTAAGTCTCTGACGCTACACATATGTTTTGATTGTGTTATTTTTAATTACAGGATGTGTAGCAGAAAGACCAAAGTGGTTCTCACACATACTGTACATCACACAAACATCACGTTTTTCAGAATGCTGGTCTCTTATCTGGTGAACACCCTTTTGCTTTTGTGCAAGTTCAAGTTCAAGTTCAAGTTTATTGTCATTATACTCATATACAGGTATATGGTATAATGAAATGCTATTTAGCTAGCTCTCAGATGATAAGTAGTACAAAGAAAAAAGCAACAACAACAATACGATTGTATAACAAAAGAAAGACAGAGACAACAGGCAATGTGCAAAAACAACAACAGGCAATGTGCAAAACGACAAAAAGGTAACAGGTTATGTGCAAAAACATGCATCAACAGAATGAAAGGATAGAAATTATGGGGAGTGAGCTTTTTGACATGTAAGGTAGAGGTAGATTTCAATGTGTGAGTCTTTGGTAAGAAAGAAGACACTGTGAGGTTCAGATCATAGGTGAGAGGTGAGGTGAGAGTGAGAGAGTTTAATAGTTTGATAGTGCGGGGGTAAAAACTGTCTCTGAGTCTGGTAGTCCGGGCCCGTTTTCCAGATGGTAGAGGGTCATACAGTCTGTAGCTGGGGTGTGTGGGGTCTTTGATGATGCTTAGAGCTTTCCTCAAGCACCGTCTGTCATAAATGACAATGGTCAGACAAGGGAATTAATATTTTATCTGACATTGCTAGGGATAATATGCACTCCCCATGGCTTCCAATTACATTGTAATATATCAAAACAGTATTTTTTTTTAAATGTTTCCATTCTGCAATGTGTGCCTATGGATCTTCCCACGACACAGAGTGTCCAGCCCACTCCTTGTGTAAGATACGAGATGCAAGGGAAACAGTGCCTTGCCTTACTCTTGTTACTGAGATCCTAACGTACTGTACATCTCTCAGAACTGGTGACAGTGGGAGAAGAGATTGCCCTCTCATTTTGTGCTTTCTTCTGATCTTTGGCTCAACAAAAAGCATCTTGAATGAACACATTTTTTATTCAAGGGTATTTTTGAAATAGGCATTCTCTTTACATCCAGAGCTTAATATTTGTGCTTCACTTTAAATCACATTTACCCCTGATATTTATTGGTTACCATAATTACCAATTTACCATCATGTGGGTGTTTTTGAGGAAATTATCCCTGGTATGTGAAAAAGTTTAGAGAACAGAGCTACTGTACATTGCTGTTCTGTAATGGCATTTTTCCTGGTGAGTGAGTTCATAACGTTCAGCGACAAAAATAAAATAAATATATATATATATTCAGATTAGGCCTGGATACAAATCTAGAAGCGAGTGTCAAGTAACGGAGAGAGGATTTAGTGACAGAGTGAAGACAGTCTGCACTTTACGTTATCACACAGACTGGTGAGGGCTAACGCTGGTGTCCTGAGGCACGTGATAGTGCATAACTCGTCTGTTTACACGTGGGGACCCATCATGTTCCTTTCATTGACAGTGGATGTGCAAAATAACCTCCTCCTCCGGAAATAGCAGACTTACACTTGGCTGTCAGACTGTTGGAAAAAATATGGGTACAAAGGTCAAACATTTCTGAGGTCATAATTAACAGTCACTGTGTGCTGCAAGGGCGATGACTTCCAAAAATTGCTTTAGAAAAATTATTAAAATAAAAATGTCTGTAACAAATGTTGAAAATGGTTGCTTTTCACTTCAGTGTGAAAGTATATCCTGCTTCCATTTTTTGCTTTATACAGTACGCCTGCTATTTTGTTTAACATAAGCTTATTATAACCTTGTAATTTTTCTTTAATATACGTTTACTTACAAAACTGTATTGGAACATGCCATTTGAATGAAGTACTTCTTATATGCAAATTTACCCTATGTAGTTCTGAGTACCCATGCTGAATTTTGTGTGTGGCATTTTACCTTGCGAGACCTGCTGGTGTGAGAGTTCATTAGAGAAGAGATCTTTTTCTCTCTCAGTCAGTGAGTACACCTGCCCACACTTCCTATTAATATTAATATGGCTCTTAAACTTGTAAGAACGGGTGAAGAAGTTTCATTACTAATACAAACCATGACAGTAGAGTCCCATGCTCCCTACAGAAAAACTCATTGGACGTATAATAGAAGTATATGTTACTATACAGATTTTGGATATTATTTAAATGTTTTTGGAATAATGTTGTGCAGTTGCTAGTTTATTGCTGATTGATCCATAATCACTAATGCACCTTATCAGAGAGTAGCAGGAAAACAAAAAGAAAGCAACATGCCCTATTTATGAAGAAAAGAGTGTTTTTTTGCCAGACTAAGTGTCACGATCATCATCCCTCCTCTTAAGGGCACTCCGGCCCTTTTGTATTTTAGCTGATTTCATGCACCTGCCCCCTGTTTAGTCTGCCATTATTTAAGCCAGACGCTCTCACTACTCTGGGCTCAGCAGTGGAAGATGGACGCCCAGAAGCCCGCCTACCAGCGGGTCCAGGAGAGACCCGACAGCATCAGCTTCCTCACGGCTTCCTGACCATCTGAGTCCGGGGCTCAGAGCGCCTGGCCTCGTTACCCTGGTTTTAATCCCTGTTCCTGTTCCAGATCCCGTTCCGGATTTTAACCTTGTTAGTCTCGTCTTGGATGGGTCCCCCGGTTCCTGGACTTTGGACTGCGCCCCGGATTTCTCCCTTGTACTGTCTGTATTTGTTTGCCTGCGCCACGCCCCCCGAGCACCGGCTCACCGCCGTCAAGCCCCCCTGTCTGTCAGCCCGTCCTGATCCTCTGCGTCTCTTCCCTGTTGTCCTTACACCATCTGCAGAGGGTCCTGAACGGCTCTTCAAGGCAGCCTGGACTGGCTCCCGTTACACTAAGTTACTGTTGCAGCCAGTAGCCTTGCAAATACCACACACCTACATTCAGCTGGAAAACCACTTTCAGAGTCAAGGCAGAAGATCAAGTCTTCGAAAGAGAAACCTCCACCTCTTGTGGTTTGGAGGACTGAAGGTCTCCCCATTCGTGTAAAAATACACCAGTGTCTAACGTTTTAATCGCCTACAATGCGTATGATTAATTATTTTAGCAAATTGCAAATGCAACAAAATCACTGTTTTAGAAATATGTTTATAAAGCAACAGCAGATCATTAAGAGTTGGCAGTAACAAGAGGAGAGGAGCATTGAAAACAAAAGGCAGACTCCTAAGTCTCCAGGAATCGTTTTCTCTTACAGAATCTTCTGCATGAATGACACCCATGTGATGCTGAAGTTGTATAGGATGGACATACACAATACACACATGCAAAAACACAAGTTTTAGAGCATTGCTGGCAAACAGTGAGTGTGCGGTAAGGAAAATGACCCAATCTGCACACATTACATTAATTGATATGCACACATAGCAATTGTATGCAGCACAGGCTTCTAAATTGTGCGATGGAACTGTGTGTAATTGTTGATTGTTACCAGCTAGTGCAATGTTCTGTCTGTTGGCTGGTGTTTTGTGTTCATAATAGTACAGAGTCTCTGCTATTCAGAGCCTTTGCATTGTCTTGTCTGGTGTTATTTGGCCTGCTTGTTAGGTTCATTTTTTACACTGTAAATAAAGACAGACTGGTGCCCAGTATTGTATTACAAGGAGTATTAGCAGTTAGTTAACCCATGTGAAGAAATGTGGGGAAGAAATGAGGCATCCAATGATCTGTGAATAATAGGATTAACAAGAGGGAACACGATGAAAATCTCTAAAATAGAAGCCGAACAACATCTACAGCATGATGATGGAAAACATGAACACGTCTCGACTTTAAAAGGTTGAAGAGCTGGATGAGACCAGTGCACAGTCTGTTCAGACACCTGTAGGAGATATTTAATTTATTAATGGGATTGTTATTTCTTTAATGTCCTGTGTTGTCAGGGACTGGTTTCTGGTTATGACAACTTTTCATAGTCAGAAAATATATTCACAGATAAAATTGATATGTAAAGAATCCTCCGACTTTAGATGTTAATTTATTTAAGTATGACGTTCAGGTAAATGCTTTCCTTTAAATGAACTTATTTGAAATATTTGTTTATGGAATTATTTTTCTAAAAAACATTTGTATCCAATTTATTTTTCAGTTTATTCTAATATACTGCAGTATGTACATTACCAAACTCTGGGTAGAAGCAGTCTGTGAGCTTGTCATAGACACTAAAAAAACAAAAAAACATGCAGCAGTGGATAAGGAAGAGACTAATTTTATTTATCTTACCACCAGGATAGGATTTCTGGCACCAAAACTAAGTCTCAGTTGCTATTCCAGTCTTGGGTGCAAGATTTCGCTTGGGATAGGGTTCCTCAGCATCATCGCAAGCTGTATAAATGGCTGATAAGTGAATCACTTTCAGAGACTATTCAACAGAATATCATCTGCACACATTTCTATTACAACCAGTCTGCTGGCAGACTAAATACAGACAGATGATCCTTAGTGTTTACAAGGACAGTGGAGAACGTTATTAGCCCACTCCGAGGACTAGGTGTCTTATTACTGTAGTAATCCTAAGTGGTCATTAGGTCATAAAACCTTCTGATATAATGGAGTGTGAATGAGTTTCAGATGTGTTAACCATGCAAAGAGATCAAAGAAAGATTTCAATCACAGATGAATGTCAGTTATATCAGAAACACTTTCTGTATAAAATCATGTTTTTCTTTTATCACTGTGGGTCTGCTAGACCTCCTACTGTACAGTATGTGCTGGGGGTCGGGTGCCGGAGTGGAGCACTGAAATCCAAAGTCTACTAATACACAACACAAGCACTTTATATCCTCAGAATATGTACCATCAGAATCTGATGAAAACACTTTGGATACAGATTTCGTCAGACGTGCAAAAAGTGCGATCGCTTCTCCGGTGTTTCAAGTAAGATGACTATCGTATCGATATACTGTAGCCCATACTCACCAAACACAAAATGAAGCCTCAGTCAACTAGCTTGTGAAGAATGAGTACTAATGAGAAAAAAAACAGGCTATTTGCATAAAGTCAGTACAATGATTCAGGATATTGTAATATTGTATATATTTCAGGCCACAGTGCTTCTTCCCATATACAGTGAGATATAGTATGTGATTGTACAATTAATACATTAGGCAAGTATACATTCTTTGTTATAGTCCAGGTGGGTAGCTGTGTCACCATGCGTAGGCTGCAAAGGAACAAGTAAAAGGTTTATTTCTATTTCTGACCTCACACCTGAAGAAGGCTCCATGGCCAAAATGTGTTTTCTTTCTTCTCTTTTCAGCATGGAATAAACCTATTACTTGATTCTTTGTAATATGCTATGTAGGCATATGCAGCTTTTACATCTTACTGAATGTTCTGAAAATATTTTTCTAAATTCATCAAACATATCATAATATTTCAGTGGTTGTATACATTAATAAACATTACGCTAGGTACACATTTGGAATTCTATCAGTCTGATGTTATTTGGCCTGTTAGGTTCATTTTTGTATTGACATGCACTGTAATTAAAGACAGACTTTCCTCTTACAGGAATAATGTATACAATAACTGAAATGAGTAATCCAAGTCAAACCAGTCCAAACTTCTGGTATCTGTTATGAAGTAAGCTGTTTTATAAAGTCAAAGTGTCCTCTGCAGCTTCTGGAACACTATTCCAATGAGATGAGATACAGCACTTCAATGAGAGACATTGGAACAGATACATTAGACTGTGACGACAAATGGAATTCAGTTTGCACAGTGAAGTAAGGTTTTACTTCATAAATGTACTGTAAGTATTAGATATGAGACAGCTCTTCAATGGTCTGATGCATTGGCACAATATGAAACATAAGAAAAGTAAATAGCATACCGGCAGTGTCAAAATAATGCCGAAGGACCTGAAAGTGAATTTTGCATTCTTCTTCAATTTAGCTGGTAATGTGTAGTCCAATTTATGTTGTCTTGTCAGATTAAAATAATAAAAAATATCTGATTTATTATATATTTCAGATAGCAAGTGTATGTACTGTATACAGTATACCACAAATGTCAAATGAAAGTTAAGAAAAAAAAAACAGGACTTTTATCTGTACTTTCCATTTTCCAAATAAACTTCCACCATACATTTGTGTCCATATGACATCAAGTATCCAGTCTCATATAGAAAGTACCCCTCTATGTGTAAAATCCAATTAGGTTTTTGACCTTTTATTCCCTGTCATTTACTGTAACACAAATGACTCATTGCTAGACTGGAAGTTTTTTTCTAACAATGGCCAATTATCATTTAATTACAGATGCAGCCGTTCAGAACGCTCGATGTGTATTGTGCAGCACTGAAAGACACATGGAGTGGTACAGTACATTGAAAGTTAACGACCAACAATTTTGTTTTACAAATAATCTGATGCAGGGCTGCACTACTTTGTAAGACCACCAGGTGGCACAGTGAACCCTTAATGAACTGCTGTGTCTAAACATACAGATAATAATAATAATTGCTTACACTTCAATAGCGCTTTTCTGGACACTCCACTCAAAGCGCTTTACAGGTAATGGGGACTCCCCTCCACCACCACCAGTGTGCAGCCCCACCTGGATGATGCGACGGCAGCCATAGTGCGCCAGAACTCTCACCACACATCAGCGATCAGTGGGGAGGAGAACAGAGTGATGAAGACAGTTCAGAGATGGGGATTATCAGGAGGCCATGATTTGTAAGGGCCAATGGGAAATTACACCCCTACTCTTTTCGAGAAACACCCTGGGATTTTTAATGACCACCGAGAGTCAGGACCTCGGTTTTACGTCTCATCCGAAGGATGGCGCCAAGTAAGACAACCTTACTTGAATAAAAATGTTTGTGAATGTGTATGTGAATTTGCTTTCCTGCGCTTGTCATACTGTACAGTAACACTAACAGAATTTTTGGTTTTCTTTTTCATTAAATACAGGATACAGAATTATTAGTAACTGTGTATGAAAAGTAATTAATTTTTTTTTAGATTTTGATTGCGAAATATACATAGCAGCTTTAAAAACATATCATATTTCAAAGTGAATAACCACACAATAAGTGTTTTTGCATTTTGACGCGAGTGGCTGAGTGGCTGTATCAGTACAAAGCTGTCGTACAGTATGCAGGGGAGCTAACATTTAAAAACAGACATCTATTACTGTACCTGTTCTTATTCCCTACTCTGGGAAACAGTATATATATATCAAAACAGTATTACTTAAAAGATGTTGTTTTTATTTTTCTAAAATATCCAGCAGTACACACTTTAATAAATGCATTGAAATATTTATTATCAGAAAAAGACAATAAAACACGTCACTCTCATTACATGTTTCACTGTCAGTTACTATAACACTTAAAATAGGTATTATATATCATAATCATGTTGAACGACAATATATTAAACAGATGGTTAACTGCTAGTGAAAAGTACAATATCAGTCTATTGTCTGTTAATAATAACCTACATAATGTCTGATATACTCATAAACACAGACATGCAACAAACACATTAGCATGCATGTAACAATGACATGGCTGCCGCTGGCAGAACGCTGTAGAATATACACAAGATTATAATTAAATTAATTGTAAGGAAAAAAAAAAACAACTGGTAGAATGTTGTGATTAAAATCAGTACAGAAGTACAGTAGGCCACTGAAAATGCTGGAGACTCGGAAGTAAGCATCATCTGTCCATTTCTAAATAATGCATTCTAAAAACATATTGCGTACGTCGACGTACACAAGGAAAGCACTTGATAGCTCAGTACAAATAACAGTTAAGTATATACAGAAGATAAAAGGCATTTTCAAAGAGCGATAAGGTATACTAGCGGCGGTTTGGGGGGGGCCGGGCTGTGTCTGTCGAGGCTCAGACGATGAGCGTCTCGGGGTGGCGAGAGAAGGAGAAATGGCGTCTCTGCGCGGAAGAAGCAGAAGGCGACCGTGTGGCCCAGCGTGCTGGAAGACGCCGGTTTGCTGGCCGGGCGGGTCGAGCGAAATTCTTCTTGGTGGAGAAGGAGGGAGGTTCATCATTGCCCTTAAGAGACGGCAGAAAAAGACTAAATGAGTTTCCAACAACAAAAGCACGACACACGTTTCTGTCACGCAATAGGTGTGGAGCCCACCTTTACACAATGCACTGATGAAGAGATGAACGCAGGTCATGTGCAGAGAGCAATCTGTGTACTGCATGCTTATCATCAGACCAACATCAGTTGGGTACAAGATAACATCCACCTCTGAAAATGAGTTTTGAAAAGTGATGGGTTCTCCATTCCTGAAGACTCCAAATGGGATTGCATGCTTTTTTCCTAATTATTTTTCTGTCTTTATTTGGCAATTCCTTATCAATTACAGACCAAAGGACACAATTCCTGTTCTATCACAAGGAATGCACAAGACTACTTATGAAAAACATCTTCTGTGTGAGGCAATTTTGTTTGTAACCTTAATAATAGATCCTAAAACCGTATCTTTTAAAGCGGATTGCCGAAGAAAACATTTTGCTGTTTACATGTTTTACCATAATGTTCAAGAGCCAAAAACATTTTGAAAGGGTAATAAAAAGCAGGGACAATACCAGATCCAGTCATTATTGTGCCAAATATCAATAATTGTATTACTATAAAATGTGAGACCAAGGATTACCCAATCTCACAAAAACTGCTCTACCAGAGGGTTTCTTTCTCAGCAGTATGATTATAGAATCAGCAAACTGTGATGATTAACTCAAGACTTAATCATAAAGCTCTAGACTACTTGTTTGCTTGAGGCTCTGTAGCACATACTGTACTGCAAGTGCCAGAATTAACCTGAGAGTCACGGCAGAGGCCTGGTTTGGACAAGTCAAACATCTACATTTAGGATTTATGTTTGAGTCTCTCTGGGGAAAAGAGCCAAGAAAGGCTTTAAATTAAACAGAGTGACTGCATGACCTTGTTCAACAACAAAAAATAAAAATGGGACCAGGTCTGCCTTAACTCAGCTACAGGCCCAAGATTAAACCATATGACTACTGTGGTAGTCTTAGTAACTACCACGCCTGAAAACTTGTATCCACAGCTAAGCTCTTCTGAGTCTGGTCTTGTGTGTGTAAATAAGTATAAAAGGGCTTGGAGTATTATTTCACAAGGTTCACATTACGTAACGGTCTATTTTTAATATAAATATCTCTAAGGAAATTCTAATCTCACATCAGGATTAAGGTTTATCATGACTTTAAGAGAGTTCACTATGAGAACAACTGGATGCATACGGTTAGTAGACAAAGGAAGAAACAGTACTTTCCAATCATGAAATTAATCTGCAAAATTACTCAATTAGGGGATAAAAGCTAAATATAACAGTTTTCATCCTTTAGAAGAAACACTAACCCAAATTTGATGTACAGTACAGTACTTGGCCATTAAAGATCCTACGGCACTGTTCAGAGGACTATGGGTGTTGCCCCAGTATCCAGGCTGATTTGCAAATAGCCTGCTGACTGTGCAAACTCCGGGCTTGTACAGTCTGGCCTCCCTAAATTTCCCTGCTTCATTCCCACAACTGGTGAAGCAGTTTCTCACTTCTCTATCTTATCTGCTATGCATTAGGTTTGCAAGCCTCATAACAGCCATAAAGACACTGCACTTCATTCCATAAATGAAGTGGGTGCCACACTGTATGTGAAGTGCTTTGGAATCCTTTGAGTGGAAAGTGGTAACATAAATCCAATTATATTTCCCCGAAGTTAAAAGTTTTTTTTTTCCCCCATACAAATTGCATTTTTATTTTGAACACAACAGCACATGGAAATCTTAAGCGGCTACTATCAGTTCGTAGTTGTAAGAGGTGAGCTTGGACTAACCTCGTTCATTTTCAGCTCCATCCCCTTGTGCATATCCGACCACATGGGAGGAGTATCTGAAAGTCTTGGGCTGGGAAGTCTGGGGCCTGAAAGTCTTGAGGCTTCGTCTTCGGCTTGCAGCATGTCTAAGAGCTCGATGAGGCCGTCTCGCTGAGTTTGGGGAGATCCAGAATTAGGGGTCTGCTGCCGACAACAGCCACATTTAGAAGTCTGGTAGGAAGGAACTGACTGCTCAAAGCCCTTCAGAGTCTTTTCAACAGCTCCATCATTGGAGCTTGAATCCACTGGCCCAGGACATGAAGCTAAGGTGCTTGGTCTCCAGAGATCCTGCTGGCCATTGGCATTGTCAACCCAGAGAGAACAGACATTTTTTATTCCCTGGTCTTTCAGTCTAGTGCTATTTACATGACTATTTGGTACACACTCAGTTAAGGCTGAGACTTTTTTGTCTGGGCTACAGAGATTAGCGTCCATATGCTCTGTATAACGAAGTGCACAGTCGACATCCAAACCACTGGGTCTAGAATTTGCAGTGACTGCAGCAAACATCACATTGTCCTCATCTAAAGCACTGCTTGCATCCACCTGGAACAAAGTTCTGTTGAATTCAGCAGTTTTCAATGCTAAAGTCTCGCTGTTCTTTGGCGTGCCCATTTCAATGTACGTGGAAGGTGTGCCCGAGGTGCACTTTCCCCTTTCTGCTGAACTGAAAGATGAGTTCCATTTTCTTGCCATGTCTTTGTTTACAGTCTGAACCTGCACGTTTGTGCAACTGGCATTCTCAAGCGCACTGTAGTCTGGGCAATACTCTGTATCAGCTGGAAATATGTTGGCGTCCGACAGACTTTTTTGGACAGGCAAATACGTGGATGACTTACTGCTGCCAAACCTACTTACATCACATGACCACCTACTATGACAGCAGCCAATGTTACACTTAGGATCTGCAGGCACGATGTGGGTAAAAATTCCAGAATCTGTAAGTGTTTTTCCTTCGTTTTCCTGAAGCATGGCTC